>NW_016690358.1:48078-186886 GCF_001604755.1 Lepidothrix coronata
CTGGAGGGGGGGGGGGAGGGGCCCAGTTGCCCATCAGAAGGTCAAAAGCTTGCAGAAATCTCTTAGAATGCATAAATCATTAACTGTTTCAGTCTCTGACAGGGTGGTCCCTCCATCACAGCTCCCTGTCCTGAGCTGGCTGCACACTGACCTAGAAGTGGAGGGAAATTACCCATGGACAAATGCTCTCAAAGCAGCCCCCAGCAGGCAGTGCAGCTCTCACTTGTGCTGCACCTCTGTGTTCAGGGCACAGGCTGCCTTGCACCTTCCAGGGCAGCGCAGTCCCTGCTGCCCCTGCAGTGCCAGGACAGCACATTGCTCCTGCTGGCATCCCTAATGGCATGTGAATGAGAACAGCTGACACCTGCCTCGAGCTGCCCCCTCTGATGATGGCGATACGCAGTTATTTCAGGCTAAATTGAACTATTTGGATTTTCCAGTGTGCAGGTGGTCTTTTTGAGATCAAGGAAGGGTAAAGTGTTTTGATGCCATTTAAGATTTTGACCCTTAGTTCACTGGGGCAGAAAGTATTGAGTGGTGAATGGAGGAGGAGCCTGGTGAAGAAGTTACATGACAGCCACAGTCAGGGCAGCTGAAGATTATTTCATTATGTCAGCATGTAAATTAAGATTGCATAGGAAATCTTTACTATGTCTGTAGCTTCTGATTGCTTGGCTGCAACTGTGCTGTGGCTGTAACCATGTTCAAAATGCAATTTCCTTAGTTTTGTAAAAGCTTACTAAAAAGAGAATTCCATTAATGGAAACCATGTTGATTCCGATTTCTTCCTCAGTTCTCCCTTTACAGCTCCTTCTAAATCACTTGTAAGCCCTTTCTGTTATGCTGAGTATTACATAGCACAGAGCTGAGCAGAGTAAAATGATCGATATTGTAATGGACTTCTCATCCTAGTACAAGGCAGAAATAATAAATGTCATGATATATGACAGCCCTTCTAAAGCCCCATGGAGCCAAACGAGATGCAGTAAGCACATATCTCCTACTTCCTACCCCTGTTTTGCTTCTCTATGTCTGTCCTTTGTTTCCTCCCACATTTATTTCCTCAGCAATGGAAGACTGTAATTGAATTAAAAGTGACTCGGTATGCAGGAGGACATGCTGTGGCTGCACTGCTCCCCTTTGACAGACTGGAGTGGAATTCTGGAGCTGCCATTGTCTTCCTGAGCTGCTCAGAGCCCTGTGGAGCCAGCTTTGGGTGAATTCAACCAGCAGCCATGTCCTCCTGTCGGTATTACACCAGGTAAATAATGTACATGCAAACAGCTGCAGCCCCTTTCACTACTACCATTCACCTTCCAGCTCCAGTCTGGTGTTTGAGTCATGCCATAACTTCATTTTAAATTTTGATACTCATTCTCATTTTTCACTTGTTCTCATCTCAAGCCAAACCGAACAATTGTCTTATCTGCATCTGAATGACTCTTCAGGCTGAGATGTCTGATCGCTAATGAAGCCTCTCTTCTGCCAGGGACACCAGCCACCACACTTGTTAGTTTTTCTGTCTGTTGCTTCACGAATCCCTGTGTGTATCTTCTCTACAGTTGCCACTCTTCCTACATTAAGGGCCACACTTAGCAGTAATTGCGTCATAAACATAATAAGAAATGAACCAAACCAAAGTTTAGAAAATGGAATAAATCCTTTTCCTTTTCTGGTTTCCTGGTCAGACTTTAAGAGACATAAATCACAGAATCACAGAATATCCTGAGCTGGAAGGGACCCACAAGGATCAACTAGTCCAACTCCTGGTCCTGCACGGGACACCCCAACAATCCCACCATGTCCAAACATGGAGAGTGTTGTCCAAACAGTCCTGGAGCTCTGGCAGCCTTGGTGCTGTGCCCACTGCCCTGGGGAGCCTGTTCAGCGCCCAACCACCCTCTGGGGGAAGAACTTTTTCCTGAGATCCAACCTAATCCTCCACTGACACAGCTCCAGCCATTGCCTTCAGTCCTGTCACTGGTGACAGAGAGCAGGGATGGGAGCTGCCCCTCGTGAAGAAGATCTAGACTGAAAAAATACCAGGAAGGGTGGCCCAGGATGCTTCAGTGATCGCCCTGATCTCTTTTGTGACTTTAACATCCATCAGGGTGTTATTTCTATACATACAAATGATGCACAGGTTGCAATTTAACATCTCTACTATAAGATGCAAGGGAAGAAAAAAAAGATTGTTAGTTTTTCCTGGTTTTACTTAAATACTCTTGCCACATGCTACAAGTGTGTCACCTTCTGTTTAGGTAAAAAGAAGAAGTGGTAGGAAGATTATAAGAGAAATAGAAAAACCCCACAAATTCTGCCCCGTGTCAGTATTTCCAGGTCAGCTGTAACCAGTGCTGGTTAGTCCCTGCACTGCTGTACAAACTGGCCCAGACAAGCAGTAGACACAGAGCCCTCTAAGCGTGACCCACATCGGTGCTCCTGGACCAGGTGGCCTCCAGAGGTGCTTTCCAGCCAAAATTATCCAGTGACTCTAAAAGAGGGCTCCCACAGGGCCCAAATTGCCCGTCCTCACTCACATGCTAAGCTGCACTCCAATTTATTCCTGTACCTTGTTTTCACACACAGGCAAGTTTTAGTCAGCCTGTGGCAATCCTCAGTGCATGATGTGCTGTAACATTCACAGCATTGTAGGGGATCATATCCTGGTAAAATCATGGCTCAGGTAACCTCCAACTTGGAAAAGTAATTGTATTTTGCAAATAGGAGACTTTACACTCAAAGCTAAGCTCAACGTGTATGTTCTCTGGAACTGTATTTACTGTTTGCAAAGGGATCAGCTTCGTAGGAGAGTGAGAAAGGGGAATCTTTGACAGGTAGTTTTCATTTTACCACTGCGTCAGTTAATTTTCGTTTCAGTTTGTCTCATTTTCCACAACATCATTTAATGTTGTTCCTTAATGAATATGGATGCAGAGAACACAAGTTACACATTTCAAGTAAGTGAAGAGATGAGCAACAAGAGCCTATAAACTTTTGTTTTTGAAGAGTAAGTGCTCAGGTAAAGTAATCTTGAGATTAGCACCCAAGGGACCTGACTTGTACAGACCAGCCCTGGACAGGACAGCCTGGAACGTGGATGGTGGGTTCATCCAGGGCCACCTGTCTTTCCAGGGCTTGTAGCTCCGAGTATAAAATAACCTGTGACTTTCAAATTTGTTGTGACAGATTTCCCCATGTGCTAATTCACATTAAAAACTGGTTTGCTCCCATCAGACACT
This sequence comes from Lepidothrix coronata, assembly GCF_001604755.1. Classification (NCBI taxonomy): domain Eukaryota; kingdom Metazoa; phylum Chordata; class Aves; order Passeriformes; family Pipridae; genus Lepidothrix; species Lepidothrix coronata. Next base: position 51,321 of record NW_016690358.1, read on the forward strand.
AGCTGAAAAGGGGTTTCCCGAAAGATTATTGTCCCTGAGCCAGTGGCCCAGGTACCTGGGGATGGGAGCTCATCCCAGCAGGCAGTGCACGGGGAAAGGGGCTGCTGTTGTTTAGTTTTTATTTCAGTCCAAACCGACAGGAGCGCCCAGCTCAGGCACACGCAGCAGGGGAGCGAGAAGAGCACGTTCCCGCGCAGCAGGGCCCCGCTGCCGCTGAGCAGCTCCCGACGCGCCCCCCGCTCTGCGCCGCGTGTCCTGAGGAAGCCCCTCGGTCCTTCGGCCCCTGGGGAGGCTCCGGTGGCCGGGCCCCGAGCGGGAACGACCCCGGCAGGGTTCGGCAGATCGGTCCGTCCCTCAGGCCTCCATCTCCGACCCCCATCTCTGACCCCCCATCTCCGACCCCCCCGTCCCTCACACCGCTCGCCCCTCAGGCTCCGCCCCCTCGGCGCCCCGCGCCGGCCGGGCCAACCCCGCGCGCGCGAGACCCCCCTACGCGCGTGCGCAGGGGCGGTGCGGGGAGGGGGTCGGGGGCGTGGCCGACTCGCGGGTCTCGCGAGAGCTCGCGGGCTATATCAGCGCGGGGGCGGGGGTGCGGCTTCCTTTAATGCGTGTCGGCTCGCGCTGCTGCTGATATCTTCCGCCCGCTGCGCCCGCCCGCCCGCCATGGAGGACAGTGCCATGGATATGGAGAGCATGGGGCCCCTGCGCCCGCAGACCTTTCTCTTCGGTAACGTGCCCCGGGCCCCGCCGCCCCCGCAGGCCCCGAGGCCGGGCAGGGCCCGCATGTGGCCGCGGCCTGTGCGGGCCGAGCGCGGCCCCTCATGGTGGGTGGGTGGGGTGGGAGGGTCCGGCCGGGCCGTTCCCGCGCGCGCCGCACGTGGTGCGGAGCCCGCACGTGGCCCGGCCCGTTCCGCGTTGTTCCCGCGTTGTTCCCGCTTTGTTCCCGGTGCCTCCCGTCCGTTCCTAAGGACGCGGCGCGCCCGCGGAGCACATGGCAGCGCGGCGGGAGGCGGAGCACGTGGAGCGCGGCGGGGCCGAGCGTGGGGCTGCCCCGCAGGCCCGGCCGCCCCCCGGGCCCTTGTGGAGGTGGTACCGGCCCGGACAGCGCGGTGGACGCTGGGCGGGAGTGGTCTCACAGCGGATGGGCTGGAACGGGCCACGCGGGAGTTGCGTGCTCGGCACCAGGCCGCGGGCTCGTCTGGGGTTTTCCCCATCCCACGTGTTCCCCCGCCTGCGAGCCCAGAGTGCCGCTAATGCTCGGTGCAAGCTCTAGAAAAGCAGCAAGGTTAAAATAAATGATTAGCAAATACTTGCTTATTAAATAAAATAGGAGGCTTATACTTAAATTGTCTTTTCGCAGGCTGTGAACTTAAAGCAGATAAGGAGTATCAGTTCAAAGTAGATGATGAAGAAAACGAGCACCAGTTGTCTCTGAGAACGGCAAGTATTGTTTTGTCTTAACAGGGGATGAGTTTTTTTGTGTATCGTTTTTTCCCCTAGAACTTTATTCTTTTAGTGGTAAGTGTTTTTAGGCAAATCTGTTAAAAAAAACCTCTTAGTGGGAGTAAAGTATACACTTTTAACATTTGCTGTGCATCCAGTGGTGTTTCATTGCTTACAGCAAGCAGTATAAGGCTGAGAAAGATTAAAAACCAATTCATAGTAGGTTAATCAGTATATAGTAAATATAATTAAATGCCAAAATATGCACTCAGGCCTCTCTAATACAATAGTGCAGGTGCTACAGGAGCACAGGGGCAAGGACAAATTTATAGGAATCATGCATAGACACACTTTCTTAGACTTCATTAGTAACTTTGTTTTGAAAAGCTTTTCAGTATGTTCCCAAACATAATTCCAGTTCTTTTTCTTGCCCAGAAGCAGATAATAAGTAAGTCTGAATGAGAGGAAGAAAGGTTTATGTTTTGATTTACTGTCCTTGGTTTGCCCTCTGAGGAAGGCACATCTTCTGTTCAGATAATTCATCTCACAGACTCCTCGCTGATCCTGGGAATGGGATCTGTACGTGATTTCTTGGAGGTGTCCTTAGATCTTTGTGGTGCCACACAAGCCAGGCATAGTATTTCAAGGCCTTTGTTCTGGGCTGACCATGTTGGTTTTGGGTAGGAGAACATCAATGTGTCTCAGCTTCCTGGAAAAGGAATTAGAGTTGTAGCATCGCTATTGTTTATTGCTGTGTTTATTTGAATACAAAGAGGTGTTTTGATGATGAAACAAGAGAGTCTTATAATTGTGGACTAATTCCTGCAGCAGAATTGCTTCCTACAGGTGACTTGCATAATAATGCTCTCCAAATATAGTATTATTTAAAACACTTCTGGTGGTGTGAGTCACGTGTCTTCAGTCCTTGTATATTATGAAAATTACAGCCTGGACTTGACAATGAGTAATTTGTTCTTAAGTACAATTTCTTTTGGTGGAAGTATATAACAGTAAAGTATGTACAGGACAAGTCCATACACAAAATTCTTGTATCTGAACGTTTGTCATGCAGATGGAATTAGTCACTGAATGATATTTGACTTGTACAGCTTTACCCAAAGATCCTTTTTTTTATTATTATTTTAATTACCTGTAGCATCTCTTCTGATTTTCAGCACATTGAGGGGGATAAAGTAGGTTGGATCCACAGCACTACTTTGTTGTTAGGGTTGTGGAGGGGGGGAAGCTAAATCTGTCTTTTGAAAGGTAAGAGTTAATACTAACAGGAGAAATGGGTGTTAAAATATCAAGTGGCAAACTGGAAATGTTTAAGAGACTTGGAAGGTCTTGGACATGGCTACAAACAGAAGATTCCTTGGTGAGCAGAGGAAGGGCTTGATAAAAAAAAGGTGTGAAGGTAGCAAATACCTGGTGACTGATCGTGCACCTGGTACAAGCCTGGTGGTGTAAAGGCTGACAGTGCCCATTAAGATACAAATGTAGTGAGGGACTTGGGCATGAGGTACAGAAAGATGGGCAGAAAAAGGGTAAAAGTACAAGACTATTAATGTATGTAGAGGTTTAAATTGACATGAGAGTTTCTGTAAATGTCTTACAAAAAAAAGGTAAGAATTGGTCATTGCTTCATTACCTGTTTAGTCAGTGCATTCTTTCAGTGTAGAAATTAAAGCAAGTGAATGGATGTTTGCCAAACACTCAGGAAATACATGAATGGTAAGTGCTGTAGTATTACTTGAACTGGTGCAAATGACAGCAGTAACTGGGGGTGAAGGGTGTGCTCCAAAATTTGTCTCACCAGCTGATAAATTCGGTGTTTTTGCCAACCTGTCAAGAGGTGAGATCAGAGCAGCAATTTCACCTCTTTAAATTAGCAGTAACAAAATTTGCATGGAGTAGTAAATCCAGTATTGTTTCTCTGCCTTCAGTCTGATACATCTAGTCTGGACCATTGTAACCTCCTTAAAGCTCAGCTTCTGGAGAATGGAAACTTTGTGTGCCTCTGCCTGAAGTGTTTACACCCACATCTTTTGTGGAGGGTGGAAGGCTTTCTTTGTATGGGCAGTGGGAAAGGAAGCACAGAGCCTTGTGCACTGGTCCCAGGAGTAACTGTAGTACTTCAAAGGAATCTTGGTTTTTACATCTTCTGCATGTAGTCCTGACTCAAAGGCCAGAGGTTCAGTGAACTGGAATTTCAGGCCTGACCGATGCATGTCACACATTTGCCTCCCTGCAGCTATGAGTTTTGAAACTTCAGGAAGTACCAGACTCATACTCAGGGTAAGGAATCCAGGCACTCGAGTTTTGAAATGCCCTGGGACAGCAGCTCTTAGTCCATGGTGAAATAAAGCAAAAGGCATGTGCATAAATGACAGTACTGAACTGAGCCGTTGTTACTTGACTCCTCAGTGAATGGCAAGTAAACAAAAAGTGTAGTGTGACAAAGCGAAGCCATTGGCAGATGAAAGAGGGCGGGAAGGGGAAGAATATAGACTGTGATCCTGTGAAAGAGGTAGTTTTTAGCTTTCCTCTTGGCATGTGTTTTTAGTTCTTTCCTTGGACCAGCTTCAGGGCTGACTGAACTTGTCACTGACCCATTTCAATGCAGTGATCCAGTAGCAAAAGGCCTGATTTCGCTTTCAAAACACATGCCTAGAGTTGCACCTTGGAAGTGTCAGTGTTGTGGGGAAAGAGGGATATTGGCTTGGGATGGAGTTTGATGGAATCATTAGCAGTCAGAAATAAAGACTTCAGCATTAATTGATGCAGAACAGCGAATGGAGTTAAAAGACTTAAAGATATTTAAGCAGATGCTCAGACTGCCCTGTTCTTGACTTTACAGGTTACTTTAGGTGCTGGAGCCAAAGACGAATTACACGTTGTAGAAGCAGAAGCACTGGACTATGAAGGCAACCCTACTAAAGTAGTGCTGGCATCCCTGAAAATGTCAGTGCAGCCTACGGTAAGTGCAGGAATGTGGGAAAATCTACTGGGAATTTGGTCTCGGGTGACAAAAAGTAGATAAAAATGGGCTTGGGTCAACTGTAGTGAAAATGAACAGTGATAAGTGTGCTAAGACAAATGTCAGTTTTGATGTGTAGTAAATACGAAAGTACTTTTTGTGCCTCGTAGAGTTCCTTTAGTCATTTGGAGGTAATACATTTGCTCAAATTATGCATTTTTTAAAAAGTGTTAGTAATTATGCATGTTATCTAAATGTATACAGATGTATATGCAGGCAGATGCATCTGTAGCCTGTGTTGCTTTCTTTGAGCGTGGGATGAGAATAATTAGCTTTTCTGCATGTCCCAAGCTCTTAAGAGATTCTGAAGATGACTGCTGCTGTTTCTTGATTTAAGGGCACTCTTGTCATTTCTGCCATCTGGATGTAGTTTGATTCAGTGTTGCTGATGATGTACAAGTAGAAGTGCCCTATGCTGTGGGCAGGTGGGATGGGTAATGTTCAAATTGGCATTGTTGCCAAGGGAAGTAAAACGAGTGTGGATTGGTCTGGCTTAGGTGGATAGGATAAATTAAATATAGTAAACACTTGGTAGCTTATTGACCCTGATTTGACTCTTAACACTTCTGGAATATTCTGTCAGGTGGGAACTTGGAGTAACTGTATTAGTCATGGAGTTTACAGAGTTCTTGTTTTCATTTGAGTGGACTGTCTGTTGACTATACTTTGCCCAGAAGATTTGACTAAATAAAACCACTTTTTCTCCAGGTTTCGTTAGGGGGCTTTGAGATCACACCGCCCGTGGTGCTGAGGTTGAAATGCGGTTCAGGGCCTGTTTATGTCAGCGGGCAGCACCTCGTAGGTACGTATGGCTGGGGACTCATGGGGCTTTGCACCTAGCAGCCCCAACAGAACCTAGAGAGGTGTGTAACTGGTGTCTCAAGCAGTGCCTTTTCTGATACTTGACCCCCTGAATCTTTGTCACAGTCCCTGGAGGCATGAGGTGGCTGTAGGACAAAGCAGTTCACTGAAATGCTTGCATGCCTTTTCTTGCCACGTGCCTTGTATGGGTAGGGGGCATTTGTCAGCATTGCAATTGGAGTTCTAATTTCTGCCCTTGAAAGTGGGTGCTAGCGTCCTACAGTAGGCCTTCTGTTCTCAGCTGAGTGTGAGAAGACTGCCCATGAAATAGTTCTGAGTTTGAACTAAACTAAGCCAGGACTAGCCTTCTCCTTTGTAGGATTGTCTTTCTCTAGAAGTTTTAAAATGTATCACCTGAGGAATGGAGAAAATGTTACTCTTAACTTTCTTTGGCCTCTTATCTGTGAGGGGTGTTAAAACTAGTGTGTATGAATGGTTATTCACCTACTTTTGGTTTCAGTGTAGTAGTACCTGCATGCAGTCAGCTGGAAAAGTTTCTGATCAGTGGTTTGGTCACTAGTAGGAGCTTCCCATCAATTCACCTCAGTAAGACCAAGCCTATTCGGTGGTGGGTGATGCGCTCTTCTTCTCTTTGTTTCTTACTACTAGTCTTGCTTTACCCATTATTAAATAAGGTGAGGTTTTTACATGCTGCCTTCACTTTTTCAGCATTAGAAGAAGAACCAGAATCAGATGAGGAAGAAGATGATGCAAAAATTGTGAATGCTTCAACGAAGAGACCAGCAAGTGGAGGAGGAGCTAAAACACCACAGGTATATGGACTTGCAGTCACCTTGTTAGAAGCATTTTCTTTTGGTTTGGTATTAATGTTGCCTCTAGAAGTATGCACTTAGATGGCTTGCTATGATTCACTTAATATATGGGAAAGGATTATTTTGTACTTGCATCTTGACAAGTTACAGGAATGTATTTAAGTGCAGGTAGTTCCCAAAGCTTTGTTGGAGGCGCAAAATATAATGGCTGCTTTTGTGGAAACTTTGTCCACTGCAGTAAATACTCTGAATTCTCTCTGTGAACTGAGTGTGTGCAGATTCTGGTATAAACATCAGTGTACTGCAGGGGTTGAAATGCTAATTGAAGCTCTTTCCTGTAGATGAAAGGTTCATGTGCTCAGAGCGTGCTGTAAATTTATCAATAGTTTTGGACTTGGCAGCTGAAACCTCCTGAGTTTTAGCTAAATTGATGGAAGATAGTATTTGTAATTATGCTGTGAAATTTTTTGGATGACAGTTGCTCTTTATTGGTGTAAAATGGTATTAATGCTTAGCATACTTTTTCGTTTTTAAAGAAAAAACCAAAATTATCAGAAGATGATGAGGATGATGATGAAGATGAGGATGATGATGATGAGTATGTATTCTTGTTTTGATAATGTATTTTGAAATACAGGGTCAACTTTCAGAATATGAATTGTATGGCATAACTGTGAGCAAGCTGTTTTTTATCTTGGCTAGGGAAAAAGCAGAATTGCCTCATTTATCTCCACAATGCAGTCTAAATTAGTGTTATTCAAATGTGTCATACTGGGTTATAAAACTTAGCTTCCTGTTATTTGTTAATTTGTAATAAAGCTAGAATTTCTTTATTAGTAGTGGAAGTCCCTAAGATACTTGCCTTCAGTATAAGGCAGAAGGAAGTTCATTTAACTGCTTTAAAGGTAGTGCTTGCTCTGACACCTTGCCATGTGTGAAAACAAGGTATTAGGTAGAGCTGGGAAGTTTACTTCCTTCATGAGGAAAACATTTTACTGGGAGGGAAGGGGAAGATTATTTCCTGATGTGAATCTTGAGTTTTGGTGAGTGACCTCCTTTCTAATTGTAGTGATGAGGATGACTTAGAGGATGATGAGGAAGAAATTAAACCACCAGTGAAGAAAGTAAGTGGCATATACATAGACACTCACACTGTGATACAACAGTAATTGGGCAGGTAGTCCCTTAAATCAGTGAGTTTAAGCACAGCTGTCTGGCATGTGCAAATGGGGGATGCATTTGATTTAGCTCAGTCTGTGTAAAGAAATTGTAATAGGACATAAGAATGTTTAAATATGAATGTGCATGCAATCCATGTTTTATTTCCTTGGCTGCAGAGGGGTGACTGGGGGGTTAACAGCACACACATGCAGTTGTCAGACTGGTAGGGGACCTGTATGGCTGTTGGGCAGCAAATCCTGGTCACAGTGGATTGTGGTTTGCCCTTGTTAGTCCTGCAGGCTGTGGAAAGGACTTATTAGTCCTTCAAATACAGAAGGATGTAAACGTGAGTGCAATTCTGTCAGCCCTCGAGGGCCATCTGGTGGTGGAACAAACACACAGCAGGGCAGCTGCAGAGGGACAAGGGGAGGCATTTTCTTTTTCTTAAGCTTGTGTACTTAGGCTTGAAATTTTATGTTCATATGTACTGTTTGGAAACGAATATTTAGTGTTTTAATTCACTGTGTGCTGCTCTGTCCTAATGAATTTCCATAGGTGATAGTGCACAGTGGATTAAGGCCTGGTAAAGACAATCTGAACTGCAGATTCCTGCCATCTAACCCAATCTAGTGTGGCTGAACAAAATGGTCCCTTGATTTACATAGGAGTATAAGACTCCCAATTCCTAAATGTGCATGTGGTATCATGTCCCATGCACATCTCAGATGATGTTTCTGTATGGAATGCCAAACAAGAAATAATGGTTAATGCAATATCTGCCCCCCGAAGACTGCATAGTAATATGTAAGGAAAGGTGTAATATATAAGGAATATAAAGTGAGGATCTCGGGTAGTTGTACAGTATCATAATGGAATGTATGTTATGTATTGTGCTGCACTAACAGGTTTTCATTTGGGTTCCTGTAATATGCTTTTTTGCTTAAATGATGGATGTTGACCATGTTTCCTGGATAGTGAGAATAGTTTTTTGAGGTTAAGTAGTATATGAATTTGTCTCAAAATCTTGAGTATTATTTTAATGATCTTAGTATCTACGTGCAGTTCATTTGGCAAATGAACTTGTGTGCTTGCTTTACAGCCAGTCCGTGAGGTTTCAGGAAAAAGTATGCAGAAAGCAAAGCAAAATGGAAAAGACTCTAAGCCGTCCACACCAGCATCTAAATCAAAAGTGAGTGAAAACAGATGAGTAAACCAAAGGTTTATTCTAGTGTGGAAGCTAGTTTTCTTGCCTAATGGTAACTTCAAATAACATACTAGCCTTTAAGTTAGGTGTTTGAATCTTAATACGAAGCATGTTGAGGATACTGTTCTCCTGTGAAACCCTTCAGTGATCAATACATGACTACAACAGCCAAGGTTTGAAATCAGACGTGGCATCCCTTGGGAATATTGGTGATCCCTCGGTTTGAAACACAGAATCTCTTTGCTAGCACCTTGTGCAAGAGGGTGGCTGCCAAGTGTATTCCCACTGGAGTACATCCGGAGGCGGCTGCTGCTGCTGAGTGGCTCTCGCTGAACTGATCCGTCTCAGAACGGACAGTTTTCTTGTTCAGTGCTTTGTAATTGTGTCCTGCTTCCTTATGCAGCTTTTCCTTGCTGCGTGTATTCACATGTGATGCCAGGTGCCAGGGCAGTGTTCCCTGGAGTGCCAATCACTGTCCATGTTGTTTGCTTCTGCTGAAAAATCATATATACACGGCACTGGGAGCTGTTGGGAGTTTTGCTGTTGGTGTCTGCTGCGTGTAGGTGGACAAGGCCAGGGGGTGGCTGGGCTCCTTCTCTCCCCCTCCGGGGGGGGGGAGGGGAGCCCTGCGGCCCCCCAGCTCTGCCTAGGCCAGAGTTAGAGGCAGCATTTGGAGTGTGTGCTGTGAAGGAAGAGATTCACAGCACCTGAGGTAAGAGGGAGGAGGCCAGGCCCTCTTCCCCTCCCCTGCAGCTGCGGGACACTTGGGACAGTGTATAACTGGACCAAACTGCCTGTGGCCAAGGCTAGGGGGCTTCCCCCCCCACGCTGCTTTGAGGCTGGTGGGGGGGTGGATTTTAGAGGCTCAGCATTAAAGCAGAGCCAAGTAGATGGGCTGCTGACGAAACAGCTCGGAGCCAGGGAAAGGAATCCCAGGCGAAATTAAAGACTGACCAAAGAGAGAGAGGCCTGGAAATTGGATTTTGGATTTCTAATGTGGCTCAAACTGCCACATTTTTTGGTGTTCATACAGAAATGAGCATGGGCTGGATGGCAGGAGAGCATCTCAGAAGCAGTACAGATGTGCCTTTTAAAGCATGACCTAATCTGGCTGCAGATGTGGAGTAAACTCTGAATCACTGAATGTTTTGGCTATTTTTGGTTTCATTTCTGTTGAGAAAAAGAGCTGTGGAGGCACCTGCTCAGAAACATAAGATGTTAGCTCCAAACTTGAATACTGTACTTTTTCTTGTTTCTGAGGAATGTGTTGGAAGCACAGATTTAGCTTTCATGACTTTTTGAAAACCGTATGGAATATGTATGTGCTAGCTAGTTTTTCCATTCCATATAAAATCCACAGTAGGTTCTAATATATGTTTCTTTTATAAATCTTGGTTTTATATACTAAGTAGCTTTATGTGCAAGTTGCTAATAAAATTAATAATTTTCAGACTCCAGATTCCAAGAAGGATAAAACTCTAACTCCAAAAACACCAAAAGTCCCTCTGTCATTAGAGGAGATTAAAGCGAAAATGCAAGCATCTGTAGATAAGGTGAGTTTTTGGAAACCCGAGGTTTCTCTTCTATGCTTCCACAGATCAGAAGAATTGGATGTTTTTAAGAAATGGTTATATGTCATTGATGGCTGTTATCAGAGGGTGTTGATGTTTAAGCTCAGAGAAACAAATACACATTTGGGACAAAAAGAAGCCTCTGTACTCAGGAGAAACAAAACCACTTTGTTTCTGGATGCCTCTCGTGGTGATGATTAGTAGTTTGGTATTTCTTAGTGAACTGTCTCAGTTAAAATTTGAAAAAACCTATAACAAACCTTCAACAATCTTTATTCTATATGTGTACTAGTGTACACATTTTAGGTTACTAGAGGAAGGCAGAGAGAGTTCTTCACATGCTGGGAATGGCTTGGTCTTGAAGCAACATCCACCTTAGCTATCTAGATGCCTGTAAGCCTCAGTAACTTTCAGAAGAGGGAGATGGGTGCTTGTCATATGAGATAATGTCATGGAAGACCTGAAAGTGTTTGCTTTCTGAAGGGATATGAGATTAATTGGGTCTCCCCTCAATGGTTGTTTCACCTTTTTGAAGGCAGCAGGGCAGTCATTTGGCTTTTGGTTGTTACCAGCTTTGACTAGGACTTCATAGTTGCACATATGAGTATTTTTCTTAGCTGCTATTTAAGTCTAAAAAGGAAACTGAGTTACAGGCTGGTTGGGTAAAACCATAGCAAGTAATAGCAATTCTTTTCCCCCTTAGCCAAGTTTAAAAGTGATTTGATTTAGCTCAGTCTGTATAAAGAAGTATAATAGGACATAAGAATATTTAAATTTGTGCATGCAATCCATGTTTTATTTCCTTGGCTGCAGAGATTGTGCCAGCTGGGGGTGTATTCTGAGTACACTTGTCCCTAGAATACATGGTACTGAGGGCCTGATGTCTGGTTTTGCTTTGCTGGCAAGAAGTGTGCTTAGAAATCATATGCTCACTTGTGACTGAACCAGATTCTTCATTGGAGACTTACTTTTGGCTGATAATGGTGCTATGAAGAATTCTGTTTGTTGGGTTTGATAAACTTCTTGACCCCTTATAGTGGCAAACAGAGTCACCTAAAGAATTAGGATTATCTTCTGCTTAGATCATTAGTGTTTTGAGGCTGCTTTGTCCCAGGAATGCAAAACAAGGCTAAAAGTGTTCCAATTCAGAGTGGGTGCAGAGTGAGCAATGACAGGTTGTGCTGAGGGTGGGAATGCACGTCCCTGGATTGTGATCTGACAGGGGTGGGTGGTACCATCCCAGTGGGTCACGCTAACCTGGACACTGGGGTGGTGTTCTGTGACAGAGGAACCACGGTCGGGGGTGTTTCTGCAGCGTAAGCACCAATGGCTGAGCTGGTCCCAGGAGACGTGTCGCTGTGGAGGGGAGCAGAGCAGAGGATTGGCAAAAGGAGCTTAAAAATACACTATTGCTGAAGAGTGTTTTTGCTGGGAAATGCTGTGTATGGTGCTACTGTAGCAGGCAGATTAAATTAATGTTTTCCAAGATGGTGCTGGAGCATCCCTGAATAAGGCAGGGGGTGTGTGAATTCCCAGGTTCCACAGTACTTCAGCTGACAGCCAGCAAGTTAACAGCTTTATCTGACTGCAAACAGCATTATTTGAAGTGGTGACTGCTTGCTGTTATGCTCTGGAGAACGAGCAAGAGTCTTGGACAGCAGTTTTAGTGCATAACCACTCACTCCTGTGAGAAATGCCCTGGATATTGTAGAGAAGAAAATTTTAAAACGGTTTAAAGCAGATTGGTGTGGGAAGTTGCAAGGTGGGCTCAGTAAAATTCCACATGTGTTGCAAAGGGTTTCAGCTATATAGGTTATTTATTGGAATCATTAAATGACCTGCATACACTAAAGTTTGCCTTTTTTTTCAAAATAGGGTACTATCCTGCCTAAGCTGGAACCCAAATTTGCCAACTACGTTAAGAATTGCTTCAGGACGGAGGACCAGAAGGTAACTGAATTTATTGGAGCTTGATAAAGTCCAAAAACTTTTATAACCTGACTTAAGGATTCTTTTCCACTTCTTAATCTTTACAAGCTTTGGACTGTTTCAAAGGGTTACAAACCACAAACAATACTTCAAATTACATAAACGGGAATGGTTTTTAAGGGTTTAGTTGGCTAAGATAGGAAAGCTAATATTTTATTACATTTTTCCAGCTTTTATATGGTTGGTAAATTATCTCTTGCATACTAAACCCACAGAATTTTCCTTTTGGCACCATACTGGCTAAGGAAATGAGCTGTGGTTTTCCTTACTGCTGAATTTGGCCACCTAGGCCAGTCTGCTGTTCAGCCCTTGGTTGGGGAGGGTGTCTGGGAGGGGGAAGCTGTTTTGTGATGGAGATTGTGGCGTTCTTGCTATGTTTTGTCCCAGAATGAACTGAGCTCTTGAAAGAGGGCAAGCTAGACGGTGATATCAGGAAGCAAGTTTCTGAATTAGTTATTACCTAACATAGACTGGGCTAAAATGTGTCTTAGGTTTCCCTATCAGAATTCCTGTAAGTTAACTTTTTTCCAGTGACAGAATTCCTTATGCTTTCCTGATTCCCCTGGTGGTTCAGAGTAAACTTGTCTGATGGACAAATTGATAGATTCTTGAAAGAATGTTGAAAAGAAGTTCTCCTCAGCTGCTGGAGCTGCTCTGACATTAGCCAGGGTAGGCAGAGTTCAGCCAATATTTGCCTAGCTGGTACACACCCATCCTCTCACTCACCTTCACTGAATTCTTCCTATTGTGACTTAGTGTGAATAACAGCCTTCTAGCAGAAGGACCTAATGTCATGCTTTTAACTTGATTTTCTCTGAAAGAAATGCATTTTTTGTTATAAAATTTAATATCAATATTTTATGGAATAAGTGGATAGTAAACTGAAAATAAGTTGAATAATGGATTCCAATTTCTAACTTTTTGTGTACACTTCCAGGTCATTCAAGCTCTCTGGCAGTGGAGACAGACTCTGTAAGAAAAGAAAACAGTTTAAACAGTTCATTAAAATCTGCAGTCTTACTTCTGTAACCATTATTTGGCTGTTCTTTTTACAAATGCTGAAAGAGCTTTCCCTCCTGTGTCTGATAAATGTCATCCAGATTACCTTGCCAAGAATGTGTTGTCCAAAATGCCTGTTTAGTTTTTAAAGACGGGACTCCACCCTCAGCTTCATTTTAAGTATGTATGGAATGTTTTGATAAGGCATGGTGGTGGTGGTGGTCAGACAAATGGAAATGGTGGGGAGACTAAATGTATGTGGAAAAAGAATAAAATTTAGTATTTTAATAAAGTACTATTGTTTCTTTTTTATGGATTGGGGGTAGCTTGTATATTGAACTCAGAGATGAGGCTTTAAAGTTCTCCTAGGAATTTACCTTTAAATATTTTAGCTACTTTTCTCCATCAAGTACACATCAGCTAGTCTCATTTGTGTTAACTTCCAAAACAACTGAACTCCAGTTCCGTGAGCTTTGCAGCTGCTGAACAGCTGATTGGTGAGAAGACTTAAGTGGTAAGCGGGGCTTTATTCTTGTCTGAGAGTGACCACTAATTATGTAATTGCCTAAACCAGCCCTTCCTGCCTCAATTTCTGATCCACTTCATTGCGCTTTGGTTTATGGTTTCTCTCTAACTACCGGGTTTGTAGGGCTGTGACTCCCTTTGTAAAATGCAGTAGTTTAGATTTGGGAATTGCTGGCTGTGCTGTTCCTCTGAGGAGCTGCAGTCTCTGAGGTTGCCTCTCATAATGACTCCTGTGAGGGTTTTCTGGAGATGGGAATTAGCTTGAATGCTGTAGGGTATGCCTGGAGAGCTCCCTGAGCGGTGCCAGTGGATAAATTCCTGGGAATGCTGAGGAACTAATCAGCAAATGCAAAAGCTTAGATGGGCAGGGAGATGGGGCTGTTTTGATTATTGCTTACACATGACACTAAGAAGCAGAGTTAAAATTTTGGACTGCTCTTGGTTGTCACATAAGGTGTAAGGGCTTCCAGGTGAAGGAAGGAAAGCATGGATGCTGTGCCTGGCACTGAGCTCTCCCTCAAGGCTCCTGCCCAACTGCTGTATCACTTCAAATGCTTGACTGTTAGATCCGTGTATAGTAACTGAGTAATGGTGTGGAGACTGAAAGAAGACTTAGCAAGAAAACATTTAAGCAGTTGTATGGTAACCATTAAACTTGGCTTTAATCCATGCTATGTTTGAGAATTAATGCAGCTGACTTCTGTTCTTCACAGCAGCAAACCCATTATTTGAGAACAGAAGGGCATTAAAACAGGCCATTATCGGCTTTAAGTTTTCCTCATTTAAAGAACTTGAACCACTGATTCTGTAGGAGTTGCCTTCCCAAAACATAGTAAACTCTTGTTGGGTTGTGCTCATTGGGCATGAGGTCTCTTTTTTACTGAGCTTTTTTTTTACAAGTTGTTTAAGTAGAATGTACAATTTGGTTTGTAAAATTGCCACTGGAAATACGTTTTTTTAAAGTTTACTATTGTAAAACCCTTAGTTCCTATGGTTGAGATTCTGGGTGTGATAGGAAGCAGTGCAGGTCTCCAGGAGCAAATAGTTCTTTTTGGAAAAACAAAGCCAAGCAAAGTGCATAGTAGGGAAGTGAAACAGTGCAAGTCTAGTGTCAAAGATTCATTTAAACTTGAGTATTAATTGCAGCATGTGAAATGGCAGAATGTAAGGGTTCGAAATGCCTGTTTTGGTGGAGTCATGTCAATAGATGGTGTCATATGCATAACTGAGAGCAAATTTCCCTGGTGAAATGGAGCTGATGGCACAGACAGGCTTATTTAAGCAAAATTGCTCTCAATTTTGGCTGAAACAAGTGAAAATCCTACAGTAATTTCAGCAAGAGGCTATCCAGCCAATAAAATATTCTGATAAATAAACTTTTAAGAAAAGGCAGGGTGTTGTCTGTAGGTGACTGACCAAAGCAGCTCTGGGCTGCAGCCACAACCATTTCAGGGGGAAGATTAAGCCTGTATGGACAGCTCTAAAGGAAAACTTCCTCCTGTGCTGTTGCCAGGGTACAATGTAAGTGAAACCTGTGTCAGACTGCTGTTACGCATCGTGAGATGTCTTTGAGGCACCTCATGGTGTAATAATGATAACTTCACCTGGCCCTGGTTATCTTGAGGTCAGGCTCAGAGCTGCAGTTGTGAGCAGTGGGCAGTGTCTGGGGCTGTGTGCCCTGTCCCTGCCCTGTCCCTGCCCTGTTCTGCCAGGCTCCACAAACACTTTGCTCTGTTTGGGACTGGCCATGCAATGACTGGATGCAGCCGTATCCTCTGGGATATTCTCACAACAACTGCCAGTTCTTTCACTTCTTTGAACAGAGCCTCAAAGGTCAGTTTGAAAAAAAACGGATGTGATAATACCTGTTGAAGAGAAGAGACAAATACCAGATGTGGGTTGTTGAAGTACTGTATTCTTGACTTTCTGCAGAGTTAAAATGTGGTTTTGCCATGGTAATGATGGCAACAAAGCTGGAATGTTTTGATAGCTGTGTCGAGGGTAATGTGGGTGACTCTGGTCCCATGGCTTATTTGGGAGCATGGAGGTTCATAGGCAAATGCTTTCTCACTCCGTGATGGGTGAACAACGTGACTTCCTTTACAGGACAGTTAAAACACCTCTCTAGGTGGCTGTCCCTTCACTTCTGCTTTCTACATGAATTTCCCCCACTGCTGCCTTTCCTGTTGCAGAACCTGTCTGTTCTGGCTTTTTCCATGTTTTGTTTCCTTCTATAAGCGTTTTGTTCCTTACAGTGAACAGGTAGTTGGTGTCCCCCTGCACAGGACAAAGGCTCAGCTGAGCCGTGAGTGGGGACCACGCAGGGAGGGCAGCAGCACTGCCCTCTGCTCAACAAGTGTTGGCTGCAGGTACAGCAGCTCCATGTGGATGTACTTTAAGTCTCGGGTGTTTCTTGGCATCTCATTGCAGAAGAGGTGATAATAGAAGGATACTGTCCTGGCAGGAGCTCTTGGTCTGTGCCTTATTCCTTGGGGTGTTCAAGAGAAGTGCTTGTGACCATCTCAGGTCTGTCCTGGGGTTCTGTTTGCTCCTTTGGCTTCAGCTCTCCTGCCAAAATCATGTCCCGGACCCCAAGTGCGGTGATGAGTGCAAGGCTCTTATTTTGCTTGTGCTCAGCAATTGTTGCAGCCTTTGGAGAGGAGCAATTCGAGCATGGCTGGCAGGAGGGTGGGAGTGTGTGTGGGCTGAGGTAATGGAAAACAGGGCCAGGATGGGTGGCGGTTCTGGGCTTCTTGCCACCCAGACAGTCCCTCAGGGACTAAGTTCATGCTGGAACATGCTCTCTGTCCTCTAGTAATCTTACCCAGATACCCCAAGCTATGTCCTGTCTCCTTCCCATGTGCCATTACTGACTAGCAGCCAAGCTCTTCCCTACGTTTCCTTCCCTCTTTCTTTGTGGAACAAGCACCTAGATCCTTATTTCCCCTGCTGTTTTCCCGAAGGGGAGTTCAAGACGAGATCTTGCTTAGAAAATGGCAGAAAAAGTGCAAATAAATGGCGTGGTTTGGAGCTGCACTTTGGACAGAGCTGTTATTCCCTACCCTTGGCTAGTGGGCAGTAGGTTCTGGCAAGCAGCAGCAAGTGCAATCGGTTGTGTTGAGTGAGGGTTGGAGGTTTTGTGATCTGGTATTTATTAAGGGTTGCTTTGTCTGAGTCCTGACTCTCAGTGTGAACAAGAAGAGCTGAGCTTGCATGATGGGGGGTGCAGGAGAAGTGGTACAGGACTTCCAGGTGTACCTGAAGGGGCCTGACTTGTCCTCCTGTTTGCACACAGCAGGGAGAATCCCTTGCTGGCCACTTGCTGGTTATCTACATTTATGTTTTTGGAAGCAATTCTCTGTGTTGGGTCAGCTTTTCAGGGTCTGGCCCTTGGGTTGTCTTATGTAAATGGATTTTAAGCAGTGCCTAATTGGGACCAATAAATCAGTCCCATATATTGCGTTACTTAGGATGTATGACATGGGGACCACATGTATGGCCTGTGCCCAGTTTATGAAGATAACATATGCTCTGCTCCTTGCTTTCTTCTCTCTTTCCAGCACTTGCATCATCTCTCCCTAACCAAGCCACAGGAACCTTTATAGGAAAAGGATGCTGGGAGAAAACAACAAGAAAGGGCAATGGATAAAAAAAAAAGGTGACTGAGGGTCAAAAGTGAGAATGGGAAAAGTGAAGACTCTCAGAGGGAGGCTCAGCAGGGGACCTCTGACCATTCCCCCCACTTGCAGAGCTGGCCATGGCAGCAGCCAAGGGGCATGAACACCACTGTACTTGGAACAGCAAGTGGCAAAAGGAGGGAACAGAACTAGGCCTCTCAAGAGAATTGATGCTCCTGATTCATCTCAGTGTTCAGTTTATGCTGGTACTAGAAACAATCTTTTGTTTCCACTGAAGGCAGTTTTGTTAGGAAGGTCCCACAGTCTTACTCATCTAATTGCTCAGCCTGCTGAGCCCCATCCAATTCTGTTGACTTACTGTATTTAAGAGAATATAGTTTCTCTTGATTATTTTCAAATTAGGCCTGAGGTTTTACATTGCTTTAGGGTTATTTTAGTGAGTAATAACCGCAGGGAGAGTTGAAGGTATATTGTCAAGGTATTTGGCATTTCACCACTGTAACCACCTTGATCCACACCTGGTTTGTGTAACTTTTCCCAATACTCCTTACGTTTGTCCCAAAGTTTGGAATTGTGTCATTTTCCCAAGAATGTCCTCGGTGAGAGGCTTCTAATGACCCATATCATGCTATATGGAGGCAGTAAGTATTATCTCAGCATTGCTGTGAGTTCCCAAAGTACCTGCTGCCTTAGCTGTTTTCTGTATGTAAATGTGTGTGTGAGGACGCCAAGAATGGGGACAATTACAGCTAATAAGTAAAGCTTTCAATTTAGTACTAAGGCCATTTCTGATGTTTGGGACATTCTTACCTGCCTCTTAACTCTTTTTCCCATACTTTCAAGCCTTTCCTTCAAATTTTCTACATGGAAGTAGCTATAGTCAGTTAAAATCTAAGGGCAATAACATGTCACGGGACCACTATAGTACAGGGAACCCAGCCAGCCCTTGTGATCTCCAGAGACCACAGGAGGACAGGGAAGTTGGGGATCTTGGCTTTTAGGGTCTCAAACTAGGAGAGATGCTTCTACTTGTTCCCTTTAGCTTTTTGTTTGTGAATAGTCCCTTCCAATACATTCCCAGTTCTACATCTTGTCACAGCTGCCTCCTTGCTAACTTAGTCCTTCACTGCTTCTCAGATTTCTGTCTTCTGATCCTTATCAGTTCCTCCTCTAGTCTTCTCTACCCACTGCTGTTGGGGCAGCACAGCCTTTCCCTGGTCTCCAGAAAAAGCTTGAACACCATTGCAAACACGGTGCTCCTGCATGAGTCTGTCCCCTTTCTAGGTTGCTTGGCAAAGTGTCTCTGAGAGTCCCTCTGTGCCTGGTGCCCTCATTTTGGTTGTGGTGAAGAACCTTGATGATCAAAGCCCTGCTGCTGTACCTCCAAATGGATGGAGCTTTGCTTGTAGGGCTGCGAGATGCTTGTGCGTGCCCCAGGAGAATGGGACTGATAGAGATGTCTCTTGACTGACCCAGGGCATTGATTTTCCAGAAGAATGCCACGTTCTGGTGTATTTTTATGTAAATCCACCCCTATTATATTTTTTGAATTCCTGCTCTGAAGGAGGTGTGGCCCTACAGCTTCCCTTCAGGAGAATTAGTAGAAACATGAGTTTTCCAGTATTGTTTTCAGAAACTGTCCTGTGTCTATCTCATGGCCCACCTTGAGTTGCTCAAAGGTCACTCAGTCACTTGTGCTGTCTCTGAGGGCAGTGACACAGGGCATTGAGAGTCCACGGTGTCACCAGTTCGTACCTGCAGCTGTGGGCATCAACCCTGAACTGCCCCACAGTGGCACATGCCAGCTGGAGGGACATGCCCTGAGATAGCAGCTGGGGCAGGGGGCAAGAGTGTGTGGTGTGGGAAGGGAACACAGACAGGGGTTGAGATGGTGACTTGCTGGAGACAGCTTAATTCAGGAGACTTCAGTCAAAGAGGTTTATGTTTAAGAGCTGTTGAGCTGAAAAGCTCCAAGTTAAGGAAATACTAAGTTTGAAGCTTAACAGCTTGTGATTTTTTTTCTTTTTTTTTTTTTTAAGGGAAAAATGAAACCATAGAGGAATATAAATCTGAGGAACCAAGCCTTTGGATTTAATACAGTGCAAAGGCTGGAAAGTGGAATTTCCTACCGGTTCGTGTAGGGGTGTCTGCTGAGGTTGGCTTGTTCTTGCCTCCCTTCAGAAGCTTTCAAGCAGCTGCCACATGCTTCAGAGGGGAGCCGCAATGCTCCTGGGTGCTGGGATCAAGGAAAGCCCATGGGAGGACAAAAGCAGGACACAGGGCAGGGGTGGCTGGGCTGGGGGACACAGGGTGGGGGCATGTGCTGCCTGAGGGGCCCTGGGTACTGGAGGGGGGCTACCCAGGAGAACAGCGTATTGAACTAATCCATTGGTCTCTCCTTAGCTTGAGATGTCCATCACTGTCAGTGATTTCATTTGCCTCATTGCTCTGCTAATAAAGCACTGAGATTTGTTTAATGAGTATGCTGGAGCTTTCAGAGGAATCTGAGGTGACAGTCCCCAAATCCCATGGAAATTCAAGAAGTGTTCCAGTAGGGGAAAACTTTGGCAAACTCTGAAACCCTGTCTGCTGAATAAGAGGCTGTGTTGAGTTTATCTTCTTTTACAAATGATACAGATCAGAGTAAGGGTTGTAGTGCGGTGGGTTCTCCCTTTGCAAGAGGCCATGAGACACCCATGTGGTCTAGAGCTGGAAGGGATGCTGTGGTTGCCTCTGTTCCCAAGAAGTCCAGGAAAGGCTGTTACCTGCAGAAGCTATTGGGAGCATTCCTGCTCTCTCTGGAGTTGGGATGGCCTTTCTGCAGCACCAGGCTTGTTGCTAGTGGCTTTCGGGATTTCCTGGCCACCTCTCTTTTTCCAGGATTAGGTGCTCTGCCTTGTCCGAGCTTCCTCCCCTCCAGTCCACAGAACGCTGCCACAGTTTGCTGTCCCTCCTATTAATGCTGCAGAATGAAGCTGCCGTGCTTGCTATCCTATTATTTGTATTTCTTATATTATTCCATTATTCTGTTGTTTTATGCTTGTTTATATTTGGCATGCATTAAGTGCCTTTTCAGCCTGTGTTCTCCAAGGCAGGAGTTCCTGGTGGCCAAAAGAAGCCTGCCCTAGTCACAGCACGGAAAACTCCAGCAGAGCTGGGCTGATACATCTGTGTGAGCTCTCACTCACCATTGAGGTACTTGAGATCATTCCTCACAGATAGTCTCAGCTTAATTCTGGGTCATGGCTGTGTTGCCTTTATCCAGCCTCCAGACTGGATAAACTTCACCTCCTTCCAGCTGGGCTTTCCAGCAGCGATTAAATAGCAAATATTTCTTGCTGGAACAATGGGGTCGTGCCACACCTGCGCCTCAACAGTGCCAGTCTCCAGGCCCCAACCCACCCAGGTGCTGGGTTACTGCAGGGGATTGATGCTTGTATTTGCAGGATTGAAGCCTCTGATTCCTGGTGCCATCCCCCCTGGCTGGTGTGGTGTGGTGCAGTTCACGTGTTTCAGCTTGGTGTTGGATTTGTGGGGTTTATGAAACAGCTCAATGGTCACAAGCTAAAAAAGTGTGAGCATAGGGCACCCAGCAACAAACGCACTGGTGTGGCTTCTTTTTTCGGTCTATTGAAGGAAAGCTGCTATGCATGTTCTGATAGTGTTTCAAATGCTTGGTGTGGGAGTTCAGCATTTCTGCCTTCACTGTATTTACACCTTTGTTCATGTAGTTCCTTACATCTCCATGTGCTTTCAAAGTCCAGGGAACCAGCGTAGTGAATGCAGACACACCTTGGGTCTGTGCTATCTCCCAGGCTCTTCATCTGTCTCAGGGCTTGGTGAAATCTGTGTGTAAAAGCTGACAACGAATGGTTTGGGTTGCTTTTGTTCCTCCATAGTTTATTTATATCCAGGAGAAAAACTTCAGTATGCTAAAACCTAACTTCCATCCGGAGTTAACTGGTAAGTGGGCCTTCCCTCTTGGCATGCAGGGAAATCTCTGAGCTTCAGGGGCTGAGCACCAGCAGCTTTCCAGCCTCGCAGCTTCAGTTTGATGGCCCACAGGTCCTTCACCAGGGATTAGCCAAGGCTGCACCACTACAAAATTTCCGAACACCAAAGGGCTCTGTCTCAGGGAATGCATTTGAATCTACAAAATGTGGGTTGGTTTGTTTTGTACCACCTTCTCTGTTCTCCCATATGTGAGTATCCATGTGTGAGTGGCCACACTGCCATCCACCACACTGATGACTTACAAAAGGTTTGCAGAATTTTCATGGGAATTTCACTTATATGAGAGTCCAGAGGAAGCCATGGAGATGCTTTGAGGGCTGGAGCACCTCTGCTATGGAGACAGGCTGGGAAAGCTGGGGGTTGTTCAACCTGGAGAAGAGAAGGCTCCAGGGAGACCTGAGAGCCCCTTCCCGTGCCTAAAGGAGCTCCTAAAGAGCTGGAGAGGGACTTGGGACAAGGGGGAATGGCTTCCCACTGCCAGAGGGCAGGGTTAGATGGGATATTGGGAAAGAATTCTTCCCTGTGAGGGTGGTGAGTCCCGGCACAGGTTGCCCAGAGAAGCTGTGGCTGCCCCTGGATCCAAGGCCAGGTTGGATGGGGCTTGGAGCAACCTGGGCTAGTGGAAGGTGTCCCTGCCCATGGCAGGGCATGGAATGAGATGATCTTGAAGGTCCCTTCCATTCCAAACTGTTCTGTGTTTTTACATATTATACATGGTTCTGTGCTTTGTGCTTCCAGTGCTTCAAATCAGGGCTTTAGCCTGAGGCTTTGTGATGGCTGAATCCAAATCCTGACTGTTCTTCACCATATTCTGCAAGACTGTGGCTGAATGTGATGATGCTGAGGCTGAAGTTCTGTCCTCCTGGGCATCAGTTCAGGGTTGTTTTGAGGTGGCTCTTCTGTCAAATGATGGTAACTGCAATGCATCCCCTCTCTCCCTGTCCAGACTATGTGGCAGAAGTGTTTCTTACCTTGGGAAGGAATTGCCTTTTTGTGTGTAAACTGGAGAAAGACAGAACATGCGCCCCAGCCAGTCTAAAAGTTGTCTTTGCTTTTACCTGGAGTTTCAATTGCAGAAACTCTCTTCCATCTGATATTCACTAAGGACTTCTTATTGAAACAGCACAAGGCTGAGGATGCAGATGACAGGAGCAAACAGCACACAGGTTTGCTCACCAGTGGCAGGGCTGGGATGTAGAGCTGAACTTGGTCTTTATAAAACATCAGACCAGTTTTTTTCATTTTAATTTAAGTCTTGGTACTCCAGATGCAGCGGGGCCAGATCCTGTGCTGGCCTTTCCTGCTGGCTTCTCATTCACATTCCAAAGGGGTCTCTAGGGGGTGGGAAGGTTTCCCACTCAAGCATACTCTTAAGTCCTTGGCTCCATTGAAAGGGCTTCGTGCTCTGTGAAATGCCCACTCCTCGTGTGATATGGACCACTGGAGCAGGGCAAGGGAAGCTCATTTCACCAGGGGCACCTTCACTGCCCTGCGAGTGAAAGGTCATGCTGCTCAGACTTCAATTTGAGCTGCTGCAGAGCGGCCACTAATCCAATAAGCCACTGAGGCACTGTAGGAGACAGCCTTAATTCAGGCATTTGCATGGGTGAGTGGGAGGCAGCAAGCCTGAGAGCTCCCAGGGACACCCTGCGCTGCACGGACCAACCTGGTCTGTGTCTTGCTTAATAAAGTGTTGAGAAGATCAAGCTCTCAGGAACCTGCTGCACCAGCCTTCACACATGGAATGTGCTGTGTGAAAAATAAACAGCTTTAAAGGTTTTACAGTGGGCATCGGCTGTTCTGGCTCGATTTGTGTTGGGAATCGGATCACACGGCAGCCTTCAGCAGTGGAGCAACAGGTCTGTCTGTGGAGCTTTGAATATTTCATATATATATATATATGTACACACACATTCATAACAACATGCAGCTAAATTATATTTCTGTTTTTTCAGAGATACATACGAGCTGCCTCATCTCTATTCTGTGCCCATCTGTGTTCTTCAAGGCTGGTAGCCTGAGATTCACCCAATATTGGTATTATTCTCCAGGTAACTATTGGGATATTAAAGATTAAACAGTTTTGCCAGACTAATGAGGCACAAAACATGGATCTAGTTTAAATAAAGAACTTGTGTGATTGCAAATGAAATAACTGAAAAAAGAAGACACCTCATGTGCCCTCCTTAAAACAATCCCTGGTGTTGCCCTGGTAGTTTGTGCTGTTTGAGGTGTCCAGGTGCCTTCTGCCTTGTGTGGATCCAAGTCCCTCGTCCTCAATCGGGTTATGGTGGTCACTTGGTGTGTCAGCATGGGCTGGGCCAGCATCGCCTGTGATGAGTTTTTCCATGTGTAGCTGACAGCTCTGCTGTAGCTGCTCTAACTTTCCCTGCTGTTGTGGGGCAATTAAAATTATGAAGGTTAGCAGCAGCTTCAAATTCCTTTTCTAGCTTTTCTGCTTCCATCCAGGTGCAGCAGCCCTGGGCCAGCTTGGGTACTGGGCCACTGGTTGCTGTTTAAGGAGCCTTTTCTTGGAGGCAGGTGATGGGGCTGCCACGATGGAAAGCCTGAGGAACAACCAAAGCTTGTGGTCACAGGTGAGTACGAGTGGCTGTGAGTGTCACAGAGGAGTTATTGCCTCTGGCTCCTGTGTGTGCTGTGCAGGGGCTCCTTGGGCGGCTGATGCATATGGAACACTGGGCTTGACCCCATGCCATGGGTGCCTCTCCTGTGGCTGACTGAGCAGCACCCAATAGCATAAGATGCTACAGGATGGGCTTCTCCCACCCAAAGAGCTGCCAGGAAATCAGGTACTGGGGGTGATTAGGAATATATGGAATATTTTCACATCTAAGCTAAATACTGTAATCTTAAGGGTGCCCAAATTCTGTTTGTAACATTCCAGAGTAGGCATCTCAGTGAGCTCAACTTGTAGGGTTCAGGATGGTGACTCTGATGGTCCTGGGCACCTGTGAAAACAGCTTTCAGCTGTGGCAAGGTGCTGTGGGACCACCGTGACAGGGATGCCTGGGGTCTCTGATGTTGGTGACATCAGCAACTGACAGTGGATTTTTTTTATTTTTTTTTTTTTGACTTGCAGATTCAGAAGACCAGAAGTGTGAAGTCTGGTAGATAGGTGTGTGTTAGTGCTGGAGGTTTTATAAGGACTTACTTTGATCACTGTCTTAAAACTTCTTTATGTTTCCTGTGCCTCTTGGGCCTGAAACCATGGGCTGAAAACCCCCATGACTTGGTGCCTGAAGGGTCCCCAGTGATGAACTCCAGAGATTAAAGATGCTACTTGATTTTGGCTGAGGGTGCTGGGGGAGCAAGTGCCTCAGTCCCTGCAGCAGTGGGAGCAGCTGGGCCCGACACCCTGTTCCGATGCTGTTATTCGAGTGGAGAATTTGGAAAGCTCAGCGTTCTGAGCTATGGTTATGTTCTCACTTAATAAGGTGTTAACTGACGTTGGGCACTCTGTGGAGACTTCGGCTATGCGTGGAGGTTAACGGTTCCTGGCATCTTATCTGCTATAAACGAGCTTTCAGACACGGGGAAAGAGTTACCACACGCTCTCAGTGTGTGAGTTTTTTTCTTAACATAAAAAAAACCCAAAAACCGAAAACCATCAAAACCCCCCAAACGCGAGGCGGGGGAAGCGGCTCGGCGGGCCAGGCGGTGCGGGGCGGCGGAGCGGCCGCTGGAGGGCAGGCGAGCCGTGCGGAGCGGGGCCCGGCCGAGCCCGCACCGAGCCCGGCGCTGCCTGACCCGCCGTCCGCGTCCCGCCGCGGGAGCGGAGCCGGGCCATGCACCGCGCGGGTGTCCCGGCCCGCGGGGGCCGCGCCGGGGCTGCCGGGGCCCCGCTGCCGGCCGGCCGGGGCCGGGACGCGCTCGGGCCCGCTCGGAGGTAAGGGCGGACCGGCCCCGGAGCGGAGACACGTGTTAGCGGAGCGGGGCAGCGGCAGCGGCCGCTGTGCTGGGGCGCTGCGGACCCCTCGCGTTCCGGGCGAGCAGCGGCGCCGCCCGCTCCGTCGGGCCGGGGAGGGCGCGGGGCAGCCGGAGCCCCCTCCCTTCCTCATTTTTTAAAAAAAGGCTTCCCGGGCCGGCGCTACCCTCCGGCCGGGCGGTGCCCCCTCCGCGCAGGCGGTGCCAGCCCCGGGGGCCGCCCGGGCGGATCCCGCCTCCCGCTCCGCGCCCCGCGATGCCGCCCGCCCGCAGCGCGGAGCGGGCGCGGGGCGCAGCCCGGAGCGGGGCGCGGCGGCGGCCGAGAGGCTCCATCCGCCCGGCGGGGCCGGCCCGGCCCGGGGGGGCGCGGGGGGGGCACTTGCTGATGATCGGAAGTTACTGACAATAAGCACCTTCATCCCCCCAAAGGCGGAGAGAGAGAGAGGGAGAGGAGGAGGAGGAGGAGAGACAGGGGGAGAGGAGAGCTGATGCCTGACGAGTCACTCGGCGGAGGCAGAGCGGGCGGTACCACAACTTCCCGGCGGCGCGGAGCGGCGCGGAGCTGCGCGGCGCGGATCGGAGCTCGCCGGCCGGATCGCTCCCATGTCAGCGCGGCGGCGGGGGACTGCGCTCCGCTAGCGACCAGCCGCCGGCCAACCCCCTCCTCGCCCAGCGATGTATTCACTGCTCTCAGCCTGCACTTGCCTGTAAGGATTATGACATATTTCTAAATATTTTTTATTATTATTTTTAAATTTTAAAAAATACTTTAAATTTTTTTTTAAACTTTCGTTCTGGAGTCTCCGGTTGCATTTTCCTTGCAACCAGGTGGTAATTGGGACCCGAGCCTTTCTATAAGCAGAGCATCGCTCTGTGCCCTTTAAAAAATTGCAAACAAAAACAAAGCAAAAAAAAAAAAAGCAAACCCCCCCAACTTTAACCATTTTACCACATCATTTGATCTTTTGTTGCTTTTTTTTTTTTCTCTTCTCCAGATGTTTACATTTCCTGCTGCTGTGCTTTCAGGTACAGGTACGTGTCCTTTCTGTCCTCTCTCGCTTTTGGTTGTAAAATAGAAACAAAGGCGGCGTGCTGACCTCGAGTGCCAGGCAGGTTTGGCTGGGGCTTTCACTTGTTTCCCTCTAGTTTTTATAGCCGTATTAAACCGAGCCCCACACCAGGTGCTGGAGTGTCACTTGCCCTGGACCGGGACTGCCCCTCGCCCTCAGCTCCCGTTCCGTGCCCGGTTGTGCTCTGCCGCCGGTGCGAGGCTGAGGAGCAGCCGGTGCGCCGGTAGCCTGCCGTAGCGGGATCCTCTGGAGTGCATTAGCCTGGCTAATGATGTGAGAGGGAGTGCTGGACTCTCCTTGCACAATGTTGATTGATGCACTTGCTTTGGAAGAGCAGGCGCTCTCCTGCTCGCTCTCTTTTTTATTTTTTTTCTTTCTTTTCTTTTCTTTTCCTTCTTTTTTTTTCCCCCTTTCCCTCTTTGAGAACTTGCTCCCAAAAACTGATACTTTGAAAAACACGAGTTTCCTTAGCCAGGAGAAGGAGGCTGTGTGCTCCCTCCCCATTATTCAGTAGAACGCCGTCCAAGTCAGCTCCAGCCTTTGATCCTGCCTCGGCAGGAATGAAGCCGTTGGAGGAACACCCTGAGCAGCGAAGCTCTACAGCCCAGGCGCCCGCGGAATGGGGATGGGGATGGCAGCTGCCCCCCAACAGCCCCATGGCCACACACCTCACTGCCACAGGGATTTTAGCTGGGCATCCTGGAGCAGACCCAGCTGCGGGGCTGGGCAGAGCAGGTGCCGCTGCTCCAGTGGCTCCAGCCCACCATCCCCCCAGGACTGGGAGATGCCTGTGCCATCCCTTGGCCCCGTGTGATGTGTTGGCCAGGATTGCACCTGCTCACCCTCTCCAGATCCCCAATAGCAGCAAGGGATGGTCCTGGATGAGCACAGCCACAGCCTTGGAGGGGGCTCTGTCCCTCTGGCTAAGCTAAAACCCAGACCAGCCCCATCCCTGGTCCCCCACCCATCAAAAAAATCCCCGGTCACATTTTCTTCCTCATCCCCACCAAAAACTGCAGCTTGAACCCAACGCCAGCAGAGCCTCCCCCGGTGGAGTAGCCTCCTCAGCAGGAGAGGATCCACAGCTGTAAATTACCCTGCGGTTGGAAGGTGTTTGCTCTATTTCTCTGGTGCATTTTTTTTCAAGCTCAAGGAATAACAGGCTGCACAGGGCTCACAGCGCCAGCACCCTTTGCAATGGGGAGACATTTTTTTGTGCTTGTGCGGTAACTGAAGTTAATCAGCCCTCCAGCCCCCTCCCTTTCCCCCTCCCTTTGGTGCTTTTAGTGAATCAGAAAAAGTTTGGCTGGATGCCTGGAAAGCACTTGCTAAAATCTGATCTCTTACTTCAGCAGCCTTAAAACAAAGTTATTGGCATTTATACAGTTGGAGCTTGCAGGCTTCCAAAGCAATAAAATAATAAAAAAAAAAAGGGGGGGGAAAAAGAAAGCTCTGCACTCTGGTGCTATTAGAACCATACTTGCTCCATTTCGTGCTGATTTTGCAGCATTCTGTGGGATGTGAGGTGGGGATGGCTGCGCTGGGCACTCCAGGGGTGTCCTGGCTGCGGCTGGAGGGCAGTGGAGCTTGCTGGGTGTCACAGTGAGAGTGGAGCTCCTTCGTCGATCAGGGTTGGGAGCCAAAACATTAGATTAGTCATACTCGAGGGCCTTCGAGTGAGTGTTTACAGTATTAATGGTAGATGAAAAGATGTGAATGCTGTAAGTTTTTATTGCCCGTTTTGTTACACTTTCTTTCTGGATTTATTCACGGGATTACATGTTTTGAGCCTGAATGGGAGTGAGGGATTATAGGATTTCTTTTATAATGATCAGTTTGGGTAGGAGTTAGCCTTTGGTGAACTGGAGTAAATTAATGCATCACTTAGGTTTAATATTTATTTAGTCTAAAGAAAGTTGTTTAGTTTTGCTTAAAGGGCTCTGTGTTGTATTGGAGAGATTTAAGAGCTCCTGAAGTGGATTATATTCTAAGGCCACCTTTCGCCCTCCTGTTCAAGCCGTGATCTGCGGGTTGCCCTATGTGTTAGTCTTAGAATTATGCTCCTCTGCTGCTGCCTGTTACCCTGTGGCTTTGTGTGCAGAGGTAGAAATCTCTCCAGCGTGTGTGGGGCTGGAGGTGTTCTGGGGCAAAACACCACGGCTTGGCTGTTCTGTTAGTTCCTTGTGTAGGAACCTGCGGTGCGTTGATGTGTGAGCTGCCTGCAGTTGGTGGTCGGTGGCTCACTGCTGGCTAAAAACTTTCTTGTAGACTCCAAACCCACCTGCACAGCTGCCGGTGGGTGACCCGCTCAGGGACAGCATCACCTGTGGGCAGGTTGTGGCAGCACTGGAGGGGCTGTTCCCCAGGCTGGACCACAGGGAGATTGGAGGGTCTGGAGCTTCCAGGAGCAGGATTTAGACTTCTGGATGAGTCAGACTCGAGGGCTTTTCTGTCGTGTGACATTTCCACCAAGAAACATGGGGATGAGCACATGTTGGGTCAGAGGGGAGCACTGCTGGAGCGTAGGTACAGCACAGCCCCGGCAGCAGCCCAGTATCTCACAGAGCTGCCTGGAGGACAACTCATTCACTGATCCCTTCCCCTGCAACAGCAATAGCCCTGTCTTGTTTTCTTCTCTTGCATCTTAGGAAGTTCCTCTGCTGCTTGGGGTTGCTGCCGTTCCAAAGCAGAGATACTGGATACCCTTGGGGACCCTGGAGACATTAATTTATTTATGCAGGTTGTTCTTAGGGATGCCCTTTCATCGATGGTTACTGATCTCTCCCTCTTATCACATGTCTTTAGCATCCTTCAGTTTATTCTCCTGCTACCTTTTCATACTTTCAGGAGCAATTTCTCTTCCACATGCTTTTTCCCTCTGTATTTCCCAGGGTGATTTTGGGTTTGGCTTTGGAGTCAGTCTCTGCTCTTCAAGCAGGTGAGAAATACCAGGAGCACCTTGCACGGTTGGAGGGGATCACCCAAGCTGTGCTGACTCTGGCAGCACCATGACCCTTAGGACATTGGGCTTGGGGCCTCCTTTGCCGGGGCGGGTGGGGGCTGGAGGCAGCTTCAGTGTAGGCTGAGCAGTAGGATGCGAGGTTTTGAGTGCTGTCCTGGCTTGCAAGAGCTTCCAGCTCTTCTGTCCCTAAGCCACCTCCAGTGCATTGTCAGCCGGAGCACAGGGCAATGCCGCTGCAGGGGCTGCCCTGGCTGTGCTGTAGAGCAGAGGGTGGTCCTGCCTCAGCCTCTTCCCTGCCCTGATAAACCTCACCGTGTTCTTCTACGTGGAGCGCATCTGTCTTAGATTATGAAGGGGTCCCTGATAGGGCCAAATCCTTTGCTTTTATGGCTCTTGTAGGTTAAGATCCAGCTTTGGAATCTGATCCAGAAGCAAACACGAGGTCAGAGGAATGCACAAGGCAGCACTGGGCTATTTTCACATCTGCTGGTGTTGTGTAAGAGGAAGGCTGCCGTGCACCATGCCAATAGCAACTTATGTTTCTCCTAAGCTCCTGTGCAGCGACAGACAGTTATTGTTTGGGGCTTTGTAAAGAGAGACACGGAGAAGTGTTGCTTCCACGCATTCAGCGAGCCAGATCCTGCGGTCTGGCGGAGCTGCGCGCGGCACATGTCGGAGGCGTGAGCCTGCTGAGCAACTCCCTCCCCTCTCCCTGTCTGCTGCTCCACAGCCATCCTTCCCAGGACAAGGAGGACGAGTGGCGAGTGCTGTCAAATGGCACTGGGGACAGTGTTGTGGAGAAGCAAGAGGTGGTCCTGATCCCAGCCTGCCTGGCCTGCCTTGCCTGGCTGCCCCTTCTGCAGGTGTGCAGCAGTGCCACAGGTTCCTGCCCTGCCCTGCCCCTCCTGGTGACAGTGCTTGTCATGGCACTGAAGGAGGGTGCTGGACTGCGCCATTCTCATCTCTGCCTTCCCTGTGGATGGGAACCCACCTGTCTTCGCCCACCATTGGGTGGCACAGTGTCTGTCCTGGCACGGCAGCCACGGCTGTGTGTACTGCCAGGGGTGGAGTTTGGGCATCACCACATTGCTCCCGAAGCCTGCGCTGTGGGACAGGGTGAGTGGAACCTCGTGCTGCTCCCATCCTTGAGGTCCCCTGCATGCCAAGACTCAGCTGGACCCAGAGCCCTGGGGCTCCCAGGCTCAGTGATCTGTGTCTGACATCTCTGCTCAGCCTGGACCAGGACCACCAAGCCTCAGCACAAGATCCCTGTGCCAGCACCTGCCTCCTGCTCTGCGAGGGTGTAGAAGTCATGCTGAGAAGGACAGAATATGGCAAAGGTGGTCTGGGAAAGGCTGGACAGCTCTCTGTTGATTTTTCTGATTGCACCTGACAATTACTAGGCAGTGAGAAGACCAGGGAAACTGCCTGAGCAAAACCTGATTTAATTAGCAGAGGAGCTCAGCGATGTTGCAGTGCATGACCCCGTCATAGGCTGGAGTTGATGAGATGGTCCACAGCTCTGGCTCCATGCTGCTGCTGGACTTAAGACAGCAGATGCAGTACCTGCCGGTGTGGCTCTGCTGGCCCACAAGCTGCAGAGACAGGGTCTGGTTGCATATTAAATCGTTTGTTCCAGTTTCAAACCCCCTTGCTCTCCAAGAAACAACTTTGCTGCTTGCCACAAGGGATTTTTGTTCCCTGCTGCTGACTCAATGCACCCTTCTATGAAGTTCTGTGTCCTGAAGCTGCCCCTCGTGTCCTGTTTCTGCCTCCTGATCTTTGAAGAGCTCAGGCTTGTGGAGGAAGAGGATGCATGTTGGAGCAGTTGCCTGGGCTGAAGCCCTGCTGAGTGGCACTGGTCTGGTGCTTGTGCTGATGCACACTTGGGAGGAGTGGGAGAAGCGAGACTGAGATTAGCATGGAGTGAATGCAAACGTGGGTCTTGCTCCTACAGGGGTGAGAGTGTGCAGCCTGTGCCCCACCGCTGGCTTTGGCTGCCTGCCCTGGGCATGCCCTGCCTCTGCTTCTGACAGTCTCTAGCCCCTCAGTGTGCTGGGGCAGGTTATCTGCCAGAAAGACCCCTCAAATGCATGTTTAGCAGGAAGATGTGCAAGGACTAAGCTGTTTCCAGATTCCCACCCTAGTGAGGCTGACACAAACTTGAGCTTCTTCAGCATTTGGGGGCTTGGGTGTGCTGTGGCAATGGGCACAGCATCACCTGCGACTGTTGCTGTGACAACGGGCAGCAGAGCAGAGCTGCTGCTAGGAGGCTTCAGTGTGCACCCCTGTGTGTGCAGTTTGCTTTTCCGAAGCTCCAGAGATACACAAGTTGCTTCAGAGAAACAGAGGAGGACGCAGGTGTTGTTGCGCAGAGCACACAGAAGGGGTACCTGTGAGGTTCGGATTTCCCCTGTTTCAGATAGCTGGATGCAGCCTGGGGGTTGTATTTAATTTTGGTTTTGCTTTCCTTGTTGCACCTGGACAGAGGCAAGTGCTGCGGGGTTCAGAGTGCTGTGGGGTTTTGCAGGAGGGATGGCAGCTCAAACTAAAACTGGTTTTTGCTTGGCCACAGCATTCTGAGGCGGGAGGGAAAAGAGTGGAACGGGCAAAGGCCACAAGGCAAAGGAAGTGTCACTTCAAAGCCCTGTAGGTGCTTTTGGGATGTGGCGATGCTGGCGGTGGGTCCTTTGTTGGGAGTGACTTCAGGGGGCTCAGGTAAGATGAACAGCACTGGAGGGCTTGGGCAGCCCCTCAGTATATCCGATTTTGCTGTAAGGTGATAGCACCGAGCTGGTGAGCCGGGTGAGCGCGTATCTCTCTCTGCTGCAGGAGGCTGAGCTCGAGAGAGACTCCCCTGGGACTGAAAATCATGTTTTTGGATCTATCTACTCCCAGATCCTTGGGAGTATTTTATTGTTTCTCTTCCTTTCCTTAGGAGTTGGGAAATCCCATTGTGCTCTCTCCTCCGTTGCTGAACTGCTTTTGCTTCGTTTTCCCCCAGATATGGGTACTCTAGATATCAGTTGTGATAAATGCAGGTGAAAAATACGTTCAGGAAACATCATGATTTGAAAAGGGAGAAGAGGAGTGGCTGCTGTTGTTGCCTGGGTAGAGGTTGGTGAGGAATGATACCTGCTGCCAGGGCCTCTGCCTGGGGTCTCTGGAAACTGCTCTGGTCCTGGGAAGGCTGGGGTAGGTTGTGCTGGGGGAGCTGGAAGCCCTGGGCCCAGGGAGGCACCAAAACACCCTCCTGCCTGAGAGATGTTCCTTCCTGTGCTCTGCTTCTTAGGTCAGGGAGCTTCCACCTGTGTATCTGTGGCCCCAACAAGTCTGAACATGATTTTTTTTTTTCCTTTCTTTCCCTGGATTTTTGTGGTTTGATCACCTGCTGTGCCGTAACAGCAGGTACCAGCAGAAATTATGCAGAGCTGTGCATTGAGCTGCCTACCTGGTATGTCACTCTGTGTCCTGATACCTCCCCAGATGTCCATGGAGGATTAGGCATCTAGCAAAGCAGCTGGAGGGAAAGTATATTAAAAAAAAAAAATAGAAAAGACTGGCTCTGCCAAAGTATTTTCCTATTCCCATTCAGCAGCCTTGCCATAGCATGAAGAGAAAGAAAGGGGAACAGAGAGGAAGGAGGGGGCTTAGCCTGTCATGGTCTATGTATTTCCCTTTGTGTGAGCTCCTTGCTGCCCTGGGGGCTGCAGTGGGTGGGAGCCGACGTGCCAATCTCCCTTGGCCAAGGGCAGGCTGCAGATCTGCGTCCCTGCTACTTCCATGTGGGGCTGCGTTCCCTGGCCACCGCTTCCACAGCTCCCTGCCTGCTCTGCCTGCACAAATAGCTGGATTTCAGGCTGAACCACATGGCAGTGTTGTCCACGTAGTGACAGCACATCCTCCTCCTTTGGACTCTACTCACACCCTGCTCACAGCCTGCATTTGCTTTTTCATGAAGTTACCAGCTTGATTCTGCTGCAGCCCATGGAAAAGGGATGGTGCTGCTGGAAAACCCAGAATGCCTTTAACCTCCAGACCTTAGGGTGCTATAACAGGGTCTGATCCATCCTCCTGCACATAGCTCCTGTCTCAGTGCTTCTTCAGCTTTCTGGCTGTAGCTGGGTGGGTGCTGTCGAGTTCGCTGGTGATGCCAGCTGAGATGAACATTGCTTTGGAGGCAGTGGGAGGAAGGGGGAAGATCTGAGGCTGTGGCGTTGGGATAAAAGGCTTCAGGTTGCACCAGAGCAGGTTTAGATGGGATATTAGGAAAAATGTCTTCAATGAAAGGGTTGTCAAGCAGTGGAAGGCTGCCCATCCCTGGAAGTGTTCAAAAGATGTGTGGATATGGCATTTGGGGACATGGTTTAGCAATGGGCCTGGCAATGCTGGGTTAACAGTTGACTCAATGATCTTAGAGGGTTTTTCCAAAGTAAATGATTCTGTGATAAGAAGCAGGCAGTGGAGAACAGTTCAGCACAGCCTGCTCAGTGTTGTATGGCTGATGATGACAGGAGATGAGATGGAGTCCAGTCCGTGGGCTCACCCGCACCGAGATGGAAGATGGGGCAGACTGCGGGAGCTGGGACTTGCCCCAGGCAGAGCCAGAGCCCCCAACAGTGGCCAGACTGAGGGGGGCTGGATCCTGAAACAGCAAGGGGATGGCCCTGAGGGGGAGCAGGGTGGTCAGGGGCCAAGTGCACCCTGTGATTTCTCTTTTATAATACAAATCATGTTGAGACTGATGAATTGGTGCAGGTCCCAGGGAAGTACATATTGCACGGATACAAATACCAGGATGCAGCAATTAATGCATTGCTCTTCCTACAAGGTATTCCCAGCACTCTTTAGTCCTCTCAGTTCCTTTTTCTCTTGCTGCATATTTCAAATCCCTTTCTTTCCTTCTAAAATACTATCTTTGGCATCATTTTGAAGGACAGCTTGTTAAAAAGCTGTTGTATCTTTTGGAATGCCCTGAGCTACTCTTGCACAGAAATCCAGAATTAACAGAAAAATGCAGGGAGCAATGGTGAGCCTGGTAAATAACTAGGCTATAGCATGTGCACTGGGTGCCTGTGGGCATGGCTGGTGGGATGGGTATATAAATTAGAAAATGGGAAGAAGAACATTATTAATAGAAAGGCATTTTGCTGCTTCTCTGATACTTCTTTTGAGGAGAAGGATGGTCTGGAAGGCTGGCACTGCAGTACTGCAATCACAGGGGCTGGGGTCACTTCTCTTCTGTCAAACCTTGGGTGATCTGCTGATGGTGCTGCTCCGTGGCTTTTCCCATTGGAATGTTGGATACAATCCTGACCAGATAATCATATTTCCTTTTCCAAGTTGCATTCAAATCATAGGTGGAATTTGACTGGGTTATAGGAATGTACAAACAAACAGCAAGTGGAGTGTGTGCTCCACTTCCAGCCTTGTTCTCCAGCTCTAACATGGAAGCTGGTTTTGACCCCCTTAAGCTCCCAGGCCGTAAGGTTACAATCCCATATGAATAGCATCAGTCCCTCAGTGTGAGGCTGTACTGTAAGACTGCATGGTGCAGAGTGGTATTGATTAGCTGTAAAATAAATTATGATCTATGTAGTGCAGGTTTCTGACCCCATGGTCGTGACCTTGCGGTGATTGGGGAGACTTCTGACCAGCTGAGATCGGAATAGAAAACAGCCCCCCAGCAATCAATAGGGAACCAGCAGCTCTGGTGGCTGAGGCCTGTTACAGGAGGCTGCATACACATGGCATCTTTATCCTGGGGAGCAGGCGGTTCTTCTACAGACTTCATCTGAAATTAGATGTGAAACTCCATGTTGGGCATCCTGCTGCATGACCAGCCAGCCTGACCATGGGCCTTGGGGATAGGAAATGTGGTGGTGCAAAACAGGTGTGCATGTTTCACCATCAGGGCTTTCAATGACCAGCAAAGCTGGTACATCCCAGGTTGGAAGGGAGGAGTGAGGGCAGCTTTGCCTGGCGGTGCTGGCTAGGCCTGGACAGCATGGAGAGTCTGCCCTGCTTATCATAGAAGCACAGAATGGTTTGGGTTGGAAGGGACCTTAAAGACCACCTTATTTCAACCTGCTGCCATTAATCAGGTTGCTCCAAGCCCCATCCAGCCTGGCCTTGAACACTTCCAGGGATGGGGCAGCCACAGCTTCTTAGGCCCAGAGCTCTTCAACATCTTAATAAATGACTTGGATGCAAAAATTTAAGGGATACTAAGTAAGTTTGTGGACGATACAAAATTGGGAGGAGCTGTTGACTCCCTCGAAGGCAGGGAGGCCCTGCAGAGAAACCTGGACAGATCCGAGGGCTGGGAATCACCAAGCATAGGAAGTTCAACAAGGGGAAGTGCTGGATTCTGCCCAGGATGAGGCAACCCCAGCTGTGCGGACAGACTGGGAATGAGAGGCTGGAAAGCAGTGCTGGGAAAGGGCCCTGGGGATCCCGGCTGGTGGCCAGTTGGCCCTGAGTCAGCAGTGCCCTGGCAGCCAGGAGGGCCAACCAGGGCAGTTTTGGGTGCCGCAATATAAAAAAGATCTAAATCTGTTAGAAAGTGTCCAAAGGAGGGACACAAGGATGGTGAAGGGCATGGAGGGGCCATACCAGGAGTGGCCGAGAGCACTTGGTGTGTTCAGCTGGAGAGGAGGAGACTGAGGTCAGACCTCACCGGGGTCTGCAGCTCCTCCCGAGGGGTAACTCCATCTCTGCTCTGTGTGAGCAGTGGCAGGGCCTGAGGGAACAGCTGGAGCTGTGTCCGGAGAGATTTAGGTTGGATGTCAGGCAAAGGTTCTTCCCCCAGAGGCTGGTTGGGCACTGCCCAGGCTCCCCAGGGCAGTGGGCACAGCCCCAAGGCTGCCAGAGCTCCAGGAGGGTTTGGACAACACTCTCAAGGATGGGGTGGGATTGTTGGGGTGTCCTGGGCAGGGCCAAGAGTTGGACTTTGATGATCCTTAATGGTCCCTTCTAATTCAGGGTATTCTGTGATTCTGTGATTTCTGGGCAATTTGTGCCAGGGCCTCACCACCCTCTGAGTAAAGAATTTCTTCCTAACATCTAATCTAAATCTCTCCTCTTTTAGTTTAAAGCCATTCCCTCTCGCCTGTAATAAATGGGAGCAGTCTACCAGTGATGCAGAGGGCTTTGTGCTGTTTATGTTGAAAGAGTAGGTAATAGGAATTTAATTGCTGTTTAAATGTAGCAAACAAGAAAATGGAATTTATTTGCTCAGCTTAGATTTCTTTCTGGGAGCCTGATTTCCCCAGCGTGCACCATCACCACGCGTGCCAAGAAGCTGAGCACCACCAGGTTGAGTTGGGGGGTTTCACTTCTAAATGAAATGTGTGCTAACTCTGCCCCGGGCCAGGAAGGCTGAGCTGGCAGAGCTGCTCTGTGCTGGGTGCTGGGCCCAGGTGAGGGACAGCTGTGGGCATTCCCAGACCAAACAGGGAACTGGGCATGTCTGGGGCGAGGCACGGTGCTTCGTGGCATCCCGGGGCTGTAGGAATGGATGCGGGTGCCTCTAAGAAAGGGCTCCTGGGGAACCTCATGCCATAAGGTCTCATGTCTGTGTTTGCCCATGCCTGGCCTGAATTTCACCTCAGAAGCATTTCTTCCCACTGCTGGTGACTGGCAGTGGGTGAAGCAAAATGTGTGGGGATGCAGCAGCCCAAACTTGAGTGATTTTAACACTGCTTTCTTTTTTTCCCCCATTTAAAATGTTTCAAAACCAGATTTATTTTCCAAAACTGTTGAGAATTGTTCTCTGAAAATAGGAAACCTGCAATCTAAATTAATTAATAACAAATGAAACTTTTCCCCAACTCAACAAAGCAGAAAGATAAGAAATCCTATTTGTCTGGTGTTTGCAGTGTAAATATTTCCAGGCAGAAGCGTGGCTAATAGAGATTGGAACAAATCTTTTATTAGAAGACAAACCCTGCTTTTCTTTTCTGGCCCTAGGCTCGTGTGTTTGTTAGATCGGATCCTGAAGGCAGATTGATAGTTTGGTTTGGATTAAAGTCAACACATGCTTTATGCCATATTTTTGATAAGGCTCAATA
The DNA here is from genome assembly GCF_001604755.1 of Lepidothrix coronata. Lineage (NCBI taxonomy): Eukaryota > Metazoa > Chordata > Aves > Passeriformes > Pipridae > Lepidothrix > Lepidothrix coronata. The sequence continues at coordinate 88,588 of NW_016690358.1, forward strand.
GTAATCTGATTTTTTTTTTTGTGCTGTCTTTAGTACACGAGCAGCAGAATTGTCCATTCTTGGGAATATTTTTGCAGTGAAGCCATTGAGGAATTTATTTCTGGAGGGAAGATGAAATTACTGGTGTTAAAAACTCTCAAAATCCCAAGTAAAGTTGAAATCCATTAACTGCAAACTGTAAGCTTGACATGAGCTGGGCAAACTTCAAGTGTTTATTAACTGATCTAGAGAGTGTTTTATTTAAATACCTTTGGAAAGGCAGAGAGGAGGACACTGGCTCACACAGGGGAACCAGAGCAGGTTCCTGTACTTTACCACCAGCTCCAGCTCCCAGTTCTGATCGGCAGGAGTGAAGATCCTCACCATTTGTACCTGTACATGCTTGTGAGTTCAGGCTTCTTCATGGGAATAACAGGCATTGCCACTGCCCGCTGGTTCCCTGGACCACCTCCTGCAGTGTGTCCCAAGGTGGGCTTTTGGGTACTTATGCCCATTAGGTGCAAGTACTTATTTATTTGTACAGTATTCATTCATTCTGTTTTTAAAGAGGCTTCACTCTCCAAAGCTGGTGTCTTTTGTCTTTACTGTGTTCCCTAGAAAGAAAGTGCGGAAAAAAGGTAGAAAGAATGGGGAATGAGGGGAACCAAAGGAGAAGATTCTCTCTTCTCTGGCAAAGGAGGAATTGCTTGCTGCCTTTGAACTCTGTGCCTCAGCAGCTGTGTGCCTGGAAACCTGTCTGCAAAGCTTTGGGTCTGTTTTCGCTGCAGGACACAGCGATCTGTTGTGCCTAATTTTGTGATCGCCTCCATCACTGATACCAGTGTGGAAACTTCCAAATGGGGTTATTTTATCACGATGAAGCCCGTCCCAAAGTTTTCTTGGGAAACTTTGTTGCTTGACGGTAACCGGTGCTGGCAGGACCTGCCGGGTGGTTGTGCAGGGCTAGAACTGGGCACTGGAAAAGCTCTGACTTGATGGTGACGCTGAAAGCAACCAAGATACTTATCCCAGCTATGTATTAACTTTGTAGAAAATGGAATTAATGAAGCTGAACATCGCCTGGGTCTGCATGCATTTGAAGCTGCCTCCAGCAGCGGGTTGTGCCCAGCAAGGGGCTTAGGTGTGCTCTGTTCTGAGTGACAGAGCTCCTGGGACATGTGCCACAGGGTGTGGTCCTTGTTCCTCTGCAAGAGGGTGCGAGTTCCCTGTATCCATCTGTGTTGGGTGAGTCAGAGATCTCCAGCCTCAAATGGAAAATGTGTGTTTGCACAATTAGCGTGGCCCCTTCCTTCCTTGGGAGCAGAATGGTTTATTGATTTCTGTGGCCCACTAACCCCCACCTATTCAGCAATAATGACCCTTCCACCTCAACTCTAAATCATCTCAGCCTGCCTTGCCCGTAAGCCCTCTAATCTTTTTGAGTTGTTGTTGGTATTTAGGCTCGTGGAGGTTTATGATCTGTCGGCACTGGCTGCTGAAATGCTTTATTTATCCATAGGCTGGGCCACACAGGGAGCGTCCTTATTCTGGTATCATGTTCAGGATGCTGTAGTTAAGGGTTGTGTCAGCACTTCCATGCACAAACCTTGTTATTCAGGGGTTTTGCAATTCTGTGGAAAAGAAAACCAGCGACCTGGCACGGCAAGGGGAGGCTCAGAGGCATACATGAAAGCCCAACAACCCTCTGCCCATTTAGGGATTATTAGATGGGCAACCTCTTTCCTCGAGGAAAATAGCCAAAAACATCCTCCTCCTTTGGTTTGATTTTGTGAAAAGAAAACCCTCTTTTGTGTGCTTGTATTGGGGTCGGATGGGGAGAACACAGTGAGGTAGGACACTGGCTGGAATCCTCTCCGGATACTTAAAAGATAAACATCCAGGGGTGTGGAACAGAGCTGCCTTCTCCTCGGAACACACCGGGGTGTGCAGGGGCTGGGGAGGCAGCTGCTCCCTTCACCCTCTTCGTCCAGCCCCACACGGCCGCCCGGCACTGCAGCCCTCGGAACAGTAGGTGATGGGGTTTGTAAATGCGATTTATTGCCTGTTAGTGCAGGAGCTTGTGGGCTTATAAATTACTCGGAGATTTCTTGATAATAGAGGGAGCGTGGTATAAACAGGAGAGATAATAGGGCTTGAGAATGTATTTCAAAGCACTTTTGGGGAAGGAGAAGTTCCATGGCTGCTGGCAGGTATGGGGCGATCCTAGCTGTGCTGGAGGAAGAGCCTTTACAGAACAACCCAGGCAGGATATTTTTTATTGCTCTCTCTAAATGCTGATGGGTTTTGTGGTGCTCCATAGAGCAGCCTGGAGCAGAGTTGACAACTCAGAGCGAAAATGCTCCTCAAGCCCACTGGCCCAGGACAGCAGGCTGGGGCTGGCACTGGGGGGAACTCGTGTAAGCAGAATTGATCAGTCCACAAGCAGGAGCAGGCAGTGGCGAAGCACTGAAGGGAGCCCACAAGAAAGATGGAGAGAGACTATTTACAAGGGTATGTAGTAACAGGACAAGGGGGGAATGGCTTCGTACTGACAGAGAGTAGGTTTAGATTGGATATTAGAAAAAAATTCTTTACTATGAGAGTGGTGAGTCCCTGGCACAGGTTGCCCAGAGAAACTGTGGCTGCCCCATCCCTGGAAGTGTCCAAGGCCAGGTTGGACGGGGCTTGGAGCAACCTGGTCTAATGAAAGGTGTCCCTGTCCATGGCAGGGGAGTGGGACTGGGTGATCTTTAAGGTCCCTTCCAACCCCAGGCCATTCTGTGATTCTGTGATTCCTCAACTAGGGGACCCTGTGGCAGCAGGATTTTCACAGAGGGAAACCAGGAGCACCAAATAGATGCTCGACTCTTTTTTTAGCAGGTACCAAGCTGGTGTGACTGGCAGCCCTCAGTTGCTGCTCCAAAGCCATTTTTCTCATCTCTGGGATGGTACCAGCAAGTCTTGCAGGACTGTGCCAATGTGTAGAGCAGGCTGAGAGCAGCAGCGAGGGGACCGGAGTATTGTTCTGGGGAGGGCAGTAGTGAACTGGGAGATGCAGGAGCCCATCTCCTCAAATGTGCCTTGGGTTTAGGTCGCTTCAGTGCTTATTTCCCTCTCAGTTTGCTATGACCACGTCTGGCAGGGGCAGGAGGGTAAGGGTTGGTACCTTCTCTGCAGGCTTGTGAGAGCTCCAGGCTTGGTGGAGGAGCGTCTTGGGTGCCAGTGCTGGAACAGAGGTGGTGCCTATCTCTTCTTTTTCCCTTGAAGCTTTCGGAGCTGGCCATACACTTTGTTCACAGAGTACAAACATTTTTTAACATCTTGGTTTTACGTTGGGGATGTTTTTGATGTGAAGTCATGCTTTCTGATCACTGCAGGAAGTTCTGCATCTCAGACCATGTTTACAGGTAGTGCCACCCTAGGGAAATGATAGGAAATAGAAAAGATTGTTAATAATGACTATAATTGATTGAGTTTTGCTAAATAGAAGTGGGTCTTTTGAGGTTAATTGATTTGAATAGATTTATTTAAAGCACGTAGGACATTTACAAATGGAATTTGGTTCTGTCCCCCTCCTATGTCACCAAGGCTCCCATGGGGTTCATCTGGGAGTTCATGGAACATCCAGAGAACTCCATCCTGCCTTACAGTTCATGAAATGGGTTTTGCAAGGCAAGCAAAGCATAAAGCAAGATCAAAAGAAAATATCTCCGTTGCAGAGACAAAGGAAATCTTGCATCTTATGTTTCAAATAACTGATCAAATTACTAATCAAAATCACCTCTGAAAAGCCCTATTCCAGAAATAGCTTGCAAGACTTGCGTGAAGAAAGACATTTCTCATGTACATAGGCAGGGATCTGATATGCAGGAGCAACTCTAATATTGCAAGTGCTTGGTCACTGTAACTTTAGAAGAGAAAGAGGAAGCAATGAAACTTGTCAGCAATGGGTTGGCAAAGTGGGCAACTGAAATGGGGAAAAGGTGTTTGAAGGACAAGGGGCAGCTCATCTCCATGGCAGTCATTTCACAAATTGTCATTTAGTTTCAGGTGATTTGCTGCCCTACTCCACTTTTCACCCTGACTGCTCTTCCTCAACACTGGTGCCCCAGGATCTTGCCTTTAAGAGGCCTCAGTGGGTTCCAGGAGCTCCAGTAGCTTGTTCCTGGGAATTGTTCTGCTGCTGGATTGTGCTGTGCTGTTGTCCCCATTCCCTTCCCTCTCCTGCTCAGGAGCCTCCAATGTCGTTTCCACACCTAAATCTGCCTTGGGCACAGCAGTGCTGGGCACCTCTTGGCCCCTGCAGTTACAGGGCGGATGGATCTTATGTCATCTCTGTCCCCTTTCTGAAAATTTTGGGGTTTGGTACAGCTGTGTACGTTGCTCTTTTAAAAAGCAAGGGTTGTGCCCCTGGCTCTTGCAACAGTATCTGAAGTTAGAGCTTATCTAATATGGATATGGTGGGTGATGTCCAAGGACAGAGAACATGTCATTACATACTGCCAGCATCCTTGACACATGAGAAATGGAGGGGAAAAAATAAATGCCCATTGGTGGTTGGTATTTTATTGGGTTTTTAGACCTGAGGAGAAGTCACTGTATCTCTGAATCATAGCCTGAAATTGGCAGAGATGTTCACATACAACTCTTTTTCCTGTTTTGATTCTAAAGGCCTAAAAGCTCTGGATCAGCCTGGGTAAGGGCAGGTCCACAGTGACCCCTGGCCATGTGTCAGCCACATTGGGCAACACCAGCCCTGCTCTCACAGGCTTTGTTTCACTGGGTCAGCATGGAGAGCCCAGAAAGCCCATCCCCAAGCTAGGCATCCCCCCTGCATGTTGGAATTAAGCCCTGAAAGTGAGATCAGCCCAGAGAGACCAGACTTTTCCCCCTCAGTAACTAATAGTAATAGGCTGGTGTTGAGGAGACCTGTAACCATGGAGGCTGCTGTGTATTTCCCAGTTTCCAGTGGTGGTTTGATAGTTTCCATAACATGGATTTGATACTTGCTCTAACCTTGCAAAAGTCTCCCTTCAGAGCAGTGCTGTTGGAGACTGTGGGAGTGAAGAAGCAGCTTGGTTGAATGATGGAGAAGACAAGCCTGAAGTGTAGTAGGGGAGGGTTCAGACTATGGGAGGGATTTTGAGTCTCAAACAGCTAATGTCAGCCATCCTAGCAGCAGGCATGAAAAAAGTGGAGACAGGCTAGTGGGGTTGAACCAGGGCAGAAGTGAGGTACCAGCAGCACAAGTGTTCCCAGCTGAATGACTCCTGCAATTTCAGTAAATCCCCTGAATGACCTCCATTTATTGTTAGATGGATTAACCTCCCTGTCCTTGGGCACAACCATTTTCTTATATTCCAGTACGGTGTAGAGGCTGCCAAATCATGGGATGAGTGAGCAGGGACATCTGAGGACGTCCCTGTCCTTGGCATCATTCCTGCAGAGGGTCACTGAGTGTTATCTTGCCAGAATGAGCAGGACTGGGACCAACTGGAGTTTAGTAAAAGGTTTCCAGAGAGGAAATGTGATAGAGGAGAAGTGGTCTGGGATAATTCAATCAAGTCCCCAGGCATCTCTGCTGAATAAGCTGTGGGCTTTTGGAGAAGCCACCTCTCACGTGAGGTCAGTTCTTGGGAGCTGCTGTGGAGACAGTTGTTAGCCACATCTCTGTTTGCTTTGCAAATGCAGTGCAAAAAGGTATTTTGGGAATCCTGCCCTGAACTGGTGTGCACTGCTCGGCAGTTGCCGGGTTTTACCCTAGAGGGAGTTGCTTTTCTGCAGTGGGAGCAGGGATCTGTGTGTTCCTTGGAGGATGTCAGGGGTCCGGGATGAAAGGAGCTCCCAGGATAAGTATCGGATCTGCTGCGGTGCTGCCCCTGCAAATGTTTATTCCATTTTGGGGAGGTTGGTCTCTGATGATATTCCTTCTTCTGATGGCAGTGTTTCCTGAGTATCCTATGGGTTTTCCATGTCTTGTGCTTTTGCTCCTGTTTTTGTGGAGGTCTTGTCTGGCTGGTATTGAGCAGAGGAGCAGGTAACCTTGAACCTGGCGGGCCTGTGCTTTAAACTGGCGTTTTAAGCCCTCGCAGCAAATGACTCTGCCTTTTTCCAGGGTTTGGAAAACCCCTGACCAGTTTCAGGGGAGTGGGCTTGGGGTTTCCATTCTGCCTTGCTGCTGTGGCCAAACGGGTTTGCAGCTGGAGCATCTGCCCTGGCAAGAGGTTGCTGCTGGTGGAGGGAAGGGGAGAAAAGGTCAGGAGTGCTTTGAACCTGGCAGGTTTGTCAGCAATTGGGCTCAGGTCTCATTTGAAGAGACAGACAAATTGCTGGTAAGTATTTTTAGTGGGGTGCTGCAGCTTTTGTTCCAGGAACATCCTGCTGGGAGCACTGACCTGGTCTTCACTGCAGCCCCACCTGCCAAGCCAGGCTCCTCGACCGAGGTGTGTGAAACAGGGCGAGGAGCGGAGGGTGCTGGGCACAGACCGTGTGCTCAGCCAGCAGCACACTGGGGGAGGGGGGCAGACCCTCACCCTTGTTTCTCACCTTTGCAGAGCTCCCTGTGCCTTGGGCAAAGGCTTTTAAGTTGTTCAGGAGTAAGTTGGCTGCTAGGTCTGCTGCAAAAAGGGCCTCCTCCTCCACGCACGCTGGGTGGGTGATGCACACAGGGCGCTGCACTGCTGCTGCGCCGGGGACCGCGTTCACTCCTCGTGTGTTTTGGGCTGGTGAGACTTAACGGTTTTCTCTCAAGGTTTTATTTCTTGAATGCCTGTTTCAACTGCTTGAAACCACTAGCAGACAACTCTTTGCAACAGGCTGAATTGCAGAATGGGTTTAATTCCTGCATATCAGGGCAGTTTATTTCAGCAAGAAAAGTTTTGTTGTGTTAAGGTAGCGGAGGCAGTTGTAGCATGCCAAGCTCCCTGATCCACGGTCTCACAGGGGTTGATTGGAGTTGTTCTGCAAAGCCTGCTGTAGATTTCTTTTCAGCAACACTCATGCAGTGAGGAGGGATATGGGCATGAAACCACTTCTGAGAAATATGTGTGTCCTGGTGTGAGCAGCGAGGAGTGGTGGCAGCAGGACAGGGCCATTCGGGGGTGCAGGGTTGCCTGTGGCGCATGCGAAGTCTGAAGGACGTTGCCACTGATCAGCAGAGTGAATGAATACGGAAACTTGCCCCTGAGCAGAGAGTGCACCCTGTGGGAGGCATGGCAGGAAGGGGGGGAATTGTTTAGGGTTTTGGTTTGCCCTCACTGAACTTGATAGCATTGGAAATGACTGTGGTGAAGTGGCAGCAATGGGAGCTTAGCCCATCCCCAGCAAAACCACCTGGAAGAAACCATGGCAGATTTCAACCATAGAGGGGGATATTTTGAAGAGCTAAGGGTTGAGGAAGCAGTAATTTTTGTAGATCAGGACTGTGAGAGCTGCTGGGAGTGTAACACATCATCCAGAGCCGATCCTCTCTTTTCTCCATGGGCTGTGTGTCTCAGGGTGAGTTTGATCTTCATGGTAGGATGTGTCAGGGAAGTTTAGGTTGGATCTGAGGAAAAGGTTCTTCCCCCAGAGGGTAGTTGGGCACTGACCAGGCTCCCCAGGGCAGTGGGCACAGCACCAAACCTGCCAGAGCTCAAGGAGTGTTTGGACAACGCTCTCAGGGATGGGGTGGGATTGTTGGGGTGGCAGGGCCAGGAGTTGGACTCAATGATCCCTGTGGGTCCCTTCCAGGTCAGAGCATTCTGTGATTCTGTGACCAGAGCAATGCACATGCAGGGAGGTCTCGGGGCTGTGGAGGTGGTGAGGGTTTCTGCTGGCACCAAGACTTGGGTTGCCATGATCAGACACCATCCACGTCCAAGCCAGGCAGGTACAAAAAAGTGCTGTCCAGGGAATACCTGGCACCAAAGGGGTGAGACCTGAGTGGGTGATTGGACTGGGAGATGGCAGGTGGGGCAGTGTCTGGAACGTGGGGGTTTCACCCTGTCCCTGGATGGCTCTGCCAAGGTCTAAGGTGAGTGGCAGAGTTAAATAAACAGTTGGGTGATACTAGTCCAGCTTATTGCTATGTTTTCTCCAATAAAAAAAATTAAACAGTGCAGTAGTAAATGAGAATGTTGTACCTTTTGGAAAACTGGGTGCTGAACATGGGAACAAATTTGGAGCCCTGGAACCCAGCCTGTCCAAATTCTGTCTGTTGAGTTTGACAGCTCCAGCATTAATGCTTGCAAGCTCCTGTAGCCCAGGCTGCACGGAGCTGCCCCATGGAAGCCTGAGGTGACCTCATGAAACCACCATGGAAATTTAATGGATTCAGTAAGCATGAGAGGAATATGTTTGTTGAGCTGTTTGTTTGATTTTAATGTCCTCTAATTTTCCTTCTGCTTATCTCTTGAAACTCTTGTTCTTATTATTCTGGAATCATCACATTGTTTCCCAAAAATACAGTTCGCTAAGATATGGTTGGATTCTTTTTCAAATGAAAAGCAGTGGATTTTGTGGGAGGGAGTTGTAGCACTCAAGCACAGCTGAACTGCTTTGCACTGACGCGGGCCCTGAGTTGCCCTGCACCGGCGTCTCCCCCTGAGACAAAATCACATGAATAAGCACAATTTTGAGTCAGGATCTGTCATATCACTGATATCAGAGATGTCCTATGAGACCACAGGGACATTTTAAAGCTCTGTCACGGTCTTGTGTCCCAGTTTGGGAATCCTGGACAGGACAACCAGAGCCACTTGACAAACACACATGTCAGTGTGTCCATCTCCGTTCTCCCCTGGAGACCTCGGTCGACAGGCAGTTGGCCAAGGGTTGGAGCTGCAGAACCGAGCACCTGCAGTTCCCTTTGGGTCCATGGGGACCTGCAGTGACCCTCCGAAATCCAGTACTGGGGGAGATGAGGTGCCAAAGCTGGAGTGGTCATATCTGTGTGGTGTCAGGTCGGACCGTCCTTCCAGCGCTGACCTCCCTCGCAAGCCCCGGGCAGCGGCTCTGGGAGGCAACACGTTGCCAGTCACAGTGGAAGTCAGAAGGACCACCCAGTTCTGATAAGGGCAATTTAAAAAGGAAGGGGAAGATTGTGAAAAGAGGGGCAAAGAGGCACAAAGGGAAGAAAAAACCACCCCACTGCCGAACAAAACTGAAGATCAAGACTGCTGTTAAACACACTGCCTGCGAGGGAGGTCTCACCGTGCCTTTTCTAATCTAGAGCCAGCCAGGATTGTATTAACAGCTTCAACGCAATGGAACAAATTAATCCCTGATGTAATTGAAATCGGTGAGGTCTCACAATAGGTGAGTTTGACCCAGTGGGATAGAAATAGAACAAGTATTGGAATGAAGGAGTGAAACGAAGTCACACTGTTCAGCCATTGGTATTTCATTCCTAGAAACAAAGGCCAGACAAATGCAGAGAATACATGGCTCTGCTGGGCATGGTTGAAAGCTGCTCAATAATATCAAGCTTTGAAGGGATATTTCTATGTGGAGAGGAAGTATATAGCAGAGATATAACAAGCATTAAAAAAGAAAGACAAAGAAAGAAAGGAAGAAAGAAAGAGCCCTGCTTGCTCCTTGCCTGATGGACTGCTGTGGTAAAATAACACCAGCCCTTAACTAAACAAAACCAAAAAAAAGGATATATTTCAACTGGAGAAAATAATAAAAAGACTTAAGATCTGAATTGTACTTCTGGAGACTCAAAACTGTTGAGAGCTCGTGGCAAGTGGTGGCGTCCTGCAGATCTCCCTCAGCTGAGATGCACGGAGTTGTTTGCTTTGGTCAGCACAGGTAGCAGGAACTGGTCCCAGCTGGGAAAGAGCTGCCTTTGTGTGCTGGGAGGTGGCTCTGTCTTGGCCCCTTTGGTGCTGCTGCACCACAACACAGCACAGGTGCCAGAGGGTGGACTGGCTTGTTAGGGCTGCTGAGCTGCGGCTGCTCGTGGGGATGGATGGTAGTAATAATGTGACCTAGGGGCTGCTGGCAGTGACCTGGTTCTGAGTTGGTGAGAACAGGCAGATGCAGGTGGAAATGGGGAGGATGGGGGTGGTGGGGCATTTGAGAGCTGCACTGTAGCACTTGGGCAGTGCTCTGGTGACAAGCTGTGCAGTGTGGGCAGCGCTGACTGGACAGCTGGGGTTCTAAAAGCCATTAATCAAGGCTGAAATCCTGCTCCTCCTCAGAATTAACCATTTCCCAGGGTGGAGCAAGTTTAAAATGTCACTATCTCACCAATGGTGTGTTTTCACAGTTCTGGCTACGGCTCATTCCATCATTAAAAGGGGAAAAGGGGAAACTTGTTTTTTTTGAAGGTGGCATCATCTTTCTCTAGAAAACGGTCAAATACTGGCTGATGGGCCATAAAACATTCATTTCCTGAAACTCTCAGGTTCCAGTTTTTTGGAACTCCATCCTCCCTTCCTCCTGGTTTCATACCAGGTTCAGTAACACTGTGTCTGCCACCTGAAGGTGGATGGATGCGTTGCTTTAGCAGTGATCCATGGCTTGGACAGCTGGTGGGATCTCAGGAGCTGCTGGGGAGTGTGGCTGAGCAATAGCTGTATTTCTCAGTGGCTGTGTGTTTCGGAAAGAACAGAGGTCTGACACTACCTGAGGAGATTTAATCTGCCTCTGAATGTAGCAGGCAGCTTTCTGGAGGAAAAGAGGCTTCGCTTGCAGAACAGCTTTTGGATCCAAGTATGTGTCACCTCACTGAGTTGTATGTCCCCTTTTCCAAGCCCTGGAAACATCTTCCCTTTGGTTCTTGTTTAACATATCTGAAATTCAAAGGGACGGGCAGGCTTGACCCCCTTATCACCCCATTTCCTTCTCCTTTCCAGCTCCATCCCTACAAGCACTTCAATTAAGAGTGAGCAAACTGCCTTGAATTTCACATACTGCAGCAACTTGAAAACACTCAAGTCCAAGCAATGAGGGGCTAAGTTCCAGAGCCTGTCTGTGCAGGAGCAGGGAGAGCTCTGGGTTTTTTGCTGTGATGGGCCAACATCTCCTGCATGGGCCCATGCCAAGGGAGAGCTTGGCACCTGTCCTCTTTGCAGGCAGGAGCCCCTCTGTGACGAGGGGAGGTGGAGATGGTCTGTTCTTGGCTTTCTTCATGCTGCAGCATGGTGAAATGGAGGTTGGGAAGAGAGCAGAGAAGGGGAATAGCCTGAATGCATTGCAAGGAGAAGCACAAGGGGCAAAAGTATTATTCAAGCTGAAGGACACTGTTACTAAAAGTGTCATGGTTTAGGAACGATACCCCCCCAGTTTAGTTTTTCCACTGAGACTTTCCAAACGACACTGCTGCTCCCTCCTCCTACCCCTCCTTCCTACCCCCTCCTCCCCCGTGTGTGGCCGGAGAGGAGAATTGGAGGCACAAAAGGTTGAGATAAGAACAATTTACTGGAAACAGCAATGAGATAAGAAAAGGACCAGTAACAGCAACAATATTAACAGCAAAAGTGTACGAAAGAGAAAGTGGCTCACATGCAAAATGCTCACCAGCCTGACTCAACACAACCACAGCTGGTGCCAGCCTGCCCCGCTACCCCCTAAGGACCCCCTTCTCCTCAGAAGAGAGTCTCTTCCTCCTACCCTTGGCAATGACATGAGGTGGTGTAGCCTAATGTTTGGGTCCTGGCCACACCCCCTCCTGGTTACTGCAAAAAATTTAACCCTGTCCTGGCTGGAACCAGGACATTGAGTAAACAAATGTAAACTGGAGGTAAATATACGAGGTAGAAAATGAAGGCAGATAATATTAGTGAAGTGTTTCTGAAACAGACTTCTAAGGAATCAAAGACAAAAATGGTTCATGTCCTAATTTGTGGACAATCTGTAAAGTGGTACAACTCTTGTGGAGTGAGATCTTTTGGCCTCTGGGTTTTTTATGGGACATTCATGCGTGTCCAATGAAATATTTTTTCTCACCGAAAAGAAAAATCAAAAAATGTTTCAAGTGAGGTACTTTGTAAACGCCATTGGTGGAATCTTTTGCGGAATTTCGTATCTGCATCATTTGGAACAACTGCTTCCACGGTGCACCGTGCTGCCCTTTCTCAGTGCATCCCAGAGGGTGCGCAGTCACCAACCACAGTGACATCTCCCAAGACTCAGAGTGCAGCTTAGCTTTTTGGATATTTACTTTCTAAGGAAAAAATATTTTTCCATGGGCAGCAGGAGGAAACAAACACCAAAGTAAATCTCTAAGTTCTGTTGTTTTGCAAGGCTTAGCTGCATTGGTGCGATTCTGGCACTCTTGTGCCATAGCCTCTCTCCCACTGAACGTGCAGAGCTTCACTCCAAAGTGCCCACTCCCTTCACTCTGGTTTCCTTCTGCATATCTGAACATGGAGCTGTTTTGCATTAAATGAATTTCTAATTTGCACTTCTAAGCCCAAAGAAGTGACTACGGCCAAGCAGTGCCCATCCACTTCTGCCTGGCTCTGGACTAGGCTCTGTAACACAAAGGTAACAATATCTTGGCTATGGATTGACTTTGCAGCTAAGTGGAGGAAAAAGCAGCAAATAAGGAGTGCATTGTGTTTCACTGTATGCTGAGGATGGCTGTCATGGTGAGCTAGCAAACCCTTCTGTAATTGGCATACAGGAATTTTGCCAAAGTCGTGGAAGCAAAGTGGTTTGTTACTTGCCTTTGAGGACTTGAGAAAGATCTGTCTTGGATATCCTCTTGTTGACCTTATCAAGTTAACTTTCATGTGTTTAGAAGGTCATGGAGAAAATCATTAATATTGGGTTGATTTGATGGCTGAAAGGTAATAAGTATTTCCTGCTTATCAGATGGGGTTTGAGAGGACTTTGAATAGCATGATTTGTTTATCTTTTGCAATCGGTACGGCCCTTAGCGAGAGGGATTTTGTATTCCTGATTCAGCTGGGGGAATAACAAATGGTTTGCTCTCTATTGAGGCTTGGAGGCTCCGTAGCATAAATAGCAAAAACATCAGGAAATTCTGAAGTCCAGCTCCCAGCTAACTTGGCCATGTTGTGGGCCTTGGACATCTCATGCTGTAATGCTTTATGACATGAACAACAACAGATTAACATCCCCTGTTACTGGAAAGCTCAAAGTAGAAAATCCTAAGTGCATGGAGGTTGATTGGGTGGAAAGCCAAATCCTGTGAATGTGGCTTGGCACAGTGGGGATTTCATTGGCCTTGGTGGGGCTGGGCTTGCTCTCTGTTCACACGAGGCATCCGCGAGTGCGGAGATGGGGCACAGCCCGTGCGGGACTGACACCGCTGCTGTCGGAGGCTTTTCTTGGATTGCTGTGTGCTGAAACCTTGGGTGGCATCAGCAAAATGGTCTTTCCCTCACCCTGTGTCTGGGATTTAACAAATAGGCGAGTCATTCTTTAAGCTGAAGGATTGTTGTAAAGCCATTTAAAATGAAACTACTCATTGTGTAAGAATCATTTGGCAAAAACTCACTGGAAAATCTCCCATGTGGACTTGCTGAAGACAGATGTCGTTTCTGCTTCTGGTGGCTGTTTGGAAAGGAGGTAGGACTAAATGCACCTACCTTGAATGATTGGACAAGGACAACAGAGGAGGGAGAGCTGCTTCTTTTTAGGTGTGAGGTGTTTCTGATGCATCAGTGGCTTGAGGTGATAGTTGTTTTTTAAAGGAATGCTGTTTATTCTCTTGCATAAGCTCTGTATTGCGAAGTGTGTTTTTAGGATGTCTTTGTAGCTGTATATTATCACTGAAAGGTGTAGTGACAAACAACTAATAAATGGATAAGGAACTGATGGAAAAGAGAAAGAGAGCAAGAGTGAAAATTAAACCAAATTTGATGCTCTGGTTTAACGACTGGGATTTTGCAGATCTGTTGCCAAAGAATGAGATGGAGTTATGTGAAACCACTGTCCTGAGACGTTGAAGTTGTTGTGCATAGACAGAGGCCCATGCCAGTTGGATAGATGCAAACCAGACCATAATACAACTTCAAATCCCACCAAAATGCTGGGGGAGTCCTGCCTCCCGTCCCTGGAGAATGTCCCACAGGGCGTGGTGCTGGTCAGGAGGCAGAAGGTGCAAGCAGCTGTTCCCTTCAGCAATCTGTTGTGTGCAGCTCTGGATCCAGTCTGTGGGTTTTGCTGCCTACTGCGTGGACACGTGGATGATCAGATTGAAAGGCCAAAAAAAGATGGTGGTCCCTTTGTGTATGATATCTTTATAAGCAGCACAACATATCAACAGTAAAAAAAAAGGAAAAAAAATCCTTTTGCTTTGGTGAACAGGAGTGAAAGCCCTTAAGTTTAAGGGACTTAAAGGCATTTCTGCATTTGTTTTTATTATTGTTATGAAAATATCTTTGGGGCTGGATGTACTTGGTTTTAGGTGACCTTCTTGACTGAGTGCTGGTGATCGGTTGCTGAAGGAGACATATGTTACTAATTTTTTTGAGATTTAGGGAAGAGAGTCTCTCTTATGGTATATATATAAATGGACCTTTTTATCTCAGAGAAGTTCGCTGCTTGAGGGAGTGTGCTCTGTAGGGCAGGGATCCTGTGAGAGTGGATTTCAGCAGTGATCAAATAGGTTTTGTCTCATGAAATCAACACTGCATGAAATTTTGTTTTCGGGTATTGATGCTCTCTGCTGCAGGCCAGATGCAGCCCAGGCTGGCACAGCTAATTCCCCTTGGCCACACTCCAGCAGAGCATCCTGTTTCCACAGAGTGGTTAAGCATGAGCTTATCTTTAAACAGGCGGCTAAATCCGGGTGGTTTCACTGCTGCTCTGGACCACAGCTTCTTGGCCAGGGGACAGGTCAGCTGCAAGGGGAACCTGTAGTGCGTTCTTCTTCCAGGATTTCTTTGCCTAGGTCAGAGCTGGGCCTGTTGCTGGAGAAGTGATGGACTGATACACACTTGGGCTGACTGTATTTCGGGGGTCAGTGTCACCTGCTGATTCCTGCATCAAGCTGCTGCTGGGCTTGGATGAAGTGTTGGGCTGTGGGTGGTGCCAGCCATGTCCTTGGCTGGGGGAGGAGGAGATGTCATCCCCCTGCGCTGCCAGGGGGATGTGCCCTTCTTGCAAAGCTTAAATAGCTGCTCTTAGGCAGGACAGTGGTGACAAACATGCGTGGGAGTGTTGGAGATGTGTTTGGGGCTGAGCACAGTGCAGGATGCTCCGTGGGTGCTCCCCAGTCCACCCAGGCACTGCAGCTGCGGGCTGGGGCCTCTGCAGTGTGAGTGCTCCCGAGACAATTAGAAGAGAATTAAAACATGTTTTCGAAAACAGATTGCCTTTTCTGTTGGGAGTTTCTAAGAAAGCAAAGCAACATGCCCTTCCCCCCACTTCAGATCCCACCTGTTTTGGTTTTTTTCCTAGAAAAATGTGAAATTCATTAACATGTGGTGAAAGCAATGTAACGACGTCATCTTGATTTAAAATCTGTTTTAAATCTTAAAATGACGGAGCCAGAATTTTGACTGCAAATAGTCTTGCTTTGTGGGCATGAGGCAGACTGTCAGCATGATTGGAACATCTCTGGGCTTGGTAGTTTAACATCCCTTGCCACAATGGCATTTGAAAAGAAAGCAAGAAGACATGTAGGAAGGAAAAAAAAGACATTAATATTATTTCTGTCAAAAGCCAGGTCCTGCTTGTCGTGGTGCCTGGAGAGAGCGGAGCGAGCAGAACTCAGCTCCATGCTGAAAGAACTCTGCCAGCATCCCACTGTGCCATCCTACCGTGCCTTCTGGGCAGGTGCCATAGCTGCTTCTCCTCTCACATCCTCAGCGTTGGGTCACAGCTTCTGGCTGTGCTATTTTCTGACAGTGGGAAATATTGTAACCCTTGTAACTTCTGTCAACTCCATGAATGTCTGTTTAGACCTGGCATCACCCTGAGCCTCCCTTTGCCCAGCCTGTGCCCATGCCTTCAGCTCCCTACGGGCTTCTGACAGCAAAAAAGAGTTAAATCACTTTCCCTCCAAAAATCCAAATAGAAGAATCCAAGCATTTAATAACGGCATCAAAGGCAATCGTGCAGCATCACTGTGAACCTCATTGCTGTGGCCACTGTGCTGAACGTGGTGTTTTGGTTCAGGTTGCTTAGTGAAGGTCTGGTGCTGAGCAGCACTGCCGGCCTGAAGTTTTTCCTCCCGCTGCAGGCCTGGTTGTCCCCTTGATAATTGAAAAGTTCTTTTGAGGTTTTGACTTTCAGGGAGTGTATGACTTCGAAGTATTTGCTGGTATGAGATGATATATGCAGGAGGCTGAAGTGGGGCTGTTTCATGTGTTGTGGCCACTTGCTCTTATGTGTTTTAGTCTGGAATGGATCTGAAGAAGGATTTATTGGCCTTTTTCATTTGCATCGCCTGCTCCCTCCCCACACTGATACATTAGAACACTTGCTTGCAGGCCAACAGGAGGACAAGAGTCCCATGTTTCTAAATGATTTATTGTCCTGTGAAGGGAGTCTGCTACCAAAATGTTGTCCATCTGTGAGTTTGGAGTGGGCAGCGTGGATGTTATGGTGCAGATGCTCCACAGATCACAGATGGACAGATCATGGAGCGATTTTTGGGCTTTCATACTGTTTGGATGTGAAGTGCTTTAGGGTGCATGCTGCCCAGGCTCCCCTTTGGGAGGGCATCTTGAGAACATCTGTGCTGTCAGGTACTTGGACCTTGGGCAAGTCAGGATGACTCATGGAAGCAAAAGTGGGAATCCTGTTTTGATGGTTTTTGAGAATAGTTAAGATAGGAAACTAAACAAAAAGTTTCTGGTAATATTTTAAGGCTGTAGTGAACTAAGGTTAATTTACTGCATTGGCCAGAAGAGACAGATGAGGTGGCTGAGGCAATCACACCCCTGCTGATCACGGTGTGCAGTGGCACATGACTCTCACCACTCCTTGTGATCTCTCCCCAAGCCGTGGTCCAGTTGAGGTGGACAGAAATGCATTCACAGACGATCACCAGGGAGCTGGCTTCACTGAAGGGCAGAGCTGGTGAAACAGTTAAGCTGAAGAGTGCCTGTGACACTTTTATTGCAGTAGATTTCGTGCCTGTGCAAAGCTCAAGCCCAGTCTGCTAAGGGCAGCACAGATAGTTTTTCCTTTGACTTCTCCCTGGAGCTAATCTGGGGAATCAGTGCAGATGCTGAGGGTGATGCACCAAATCCCTGAGATGGGGTTGTCCATCCCCATTCTCCCGTCCATGTCCATGTAACCTGGTAGAGGTTTTGCATATGCAATGGAGAACCTAATTTATGGCCAGCATGGCTGACCAGGATTAAATCAATGCAGGGCCAGACAGAAGGTTTTATTCAAAAAACCCCCGTTTGATTGCAAAACCCCAAGTCTGGTTTACTGTTGAGAGCCAGCTCTGGGTAGAGTTACACGCTGAGTGCCTGATACCGTGGCCACGGCTGTCAAGTGAAGGGCAGCCAAATCTGAGTCCTCGGCACCACGTGCCCCTTGGCAGGTTGGTGTGCAGTCCTGTCCAAGAGGCTTGTTGTGTTCATGGTCTGTTCTTTTCTGTCTCCCAACTCCCCATCCCTCTCAGATGTTTGCTGCCGAGGAGAATGTGGATTTTCGGATACACGTGGAGAACCAGACGCGAGCGAGGGACGATGTAAGCAGGAAGCAGCTTCGGCTCTATCAGCTCTACAGCAGGACAAGCGGGAAGCACATCCAAGTGCTCGGCAGGAGGATCAGTGCCAAAGGAGAAGACGGAGATAAATATGGTAAGAATATTTACTGGCATCCCCCAGATTGAAGGTCAAAGGCTTTAATCCAGCATGTTGTGCAAAGAACCTCTTGAGAGAAAAATAATAAGAGCAATAAAAAGCAGAATAAAAGGAAAAAAACCCTTTCCAGTTTAAGAACATGAGGTTTGTTCTGTTGGAGCTGCCTCTCAGCTGCAGGCAGTTCCCAAAGTACTGCCATGCTCCAGTTTATTAGTGTATGATGGTGCTTGAAGAGAAAAATCTTTTTCTGCTCAAGGGATGGGTTAGGGTGTGTCTTCTGCAATTCATAAATGATACCCAAATTGGTGATTGCGGAAGTCCTTTCCCCATGAACTTTGGGCTTGAGTTTGGGCAAACTCAGTGCTTCAGTGAAGCACTCTCATGTTTTCAGGTGGAGGGATATTTGGTTTGAGCTGAAGTGAAGCAGTCCTTGGGAGCTTTGAGAGAGCTCAAGTTGAATCTCTGGGCATGTGGATGTTACAGGAAAACAAATACAGGCGCTAACAGCACCTTCAACTCTTCTCATTGTGATTTGCACACAAGCAACGTGCTGGAAATGCTGCTTGAGGCCGAGTGACAAAAAAGTCTGTACTTCTGGTGTGTTTTGAGATGGTTGTGGTTGAGATGCTTTTGCTCAGGTTGGTTGTTGTGAGGATTTTAGGGCTGTTCAGAACACTCGTCCTGTTTCTCTTTGGGACGTACAGCCCCACATGTTCATGTGTTGCTGCAGAGGGGGGTGTGCACATTGATGTGTTCAGCTGGAGAGGAGGAGACTGAGGGGAGACCTCACTGCAGTTCCAACTTCCTCGGGAGGGGCAGAGGAGGGGCAGGGACTGAGCTCTGCTCTGGGGGGACCAGGGACAGCAGCCAGGGAATGGCTGGAGCTGTGTCAGGGCAGGCTCAGGTTGGATCTCAGCAAAAGGTTCTTCCCCCAGAGGCTGGTTGGGCACTGCCCGGGCTCCCCAGGGCAGTGGGCACAGCCCCAAGGCTGCCAGAGCTCCAGAAGGGTTTGGCTGATCCTCTGGGGCACAGGGGGTGACTCTTGGGGATGGGCCTGTGCAGGGCCAGGAGTTGGACTGGACAATCCTTATGGGTCCCTTTCAACTCAGCACATTCTGTGATTCTGTGACCATTCATGTGAGATTGCTTTCATATGCAGCACTGGTGAGGTGGAGTGCAGAATCTGGGAACAGTTTTATCCCTCAGGAAGCTTCAGGCCTGATGAGGCACTGGCTGTGCTGAGCACAGAGGGGAGCTCTGGCCACTGCTGAGGCAGAGGAGCAGAGCTGTGCCACAGGACGTGACAGCCAGAAAGTACCTGGCTGGTGTGAAGTGAACCCCCACGGCCCTTGTGTGGAGTCACCCCATCTCTCAGGGAAAGCCCTGCCCTGAGGTCTCATCAACCTTGTCCTTTGTCATTCCCAAATTTCCAGATAAAACAGGAGGGGAAAGTGCCACTTGGCTGCTAATTATTGTGTCACTTTATTGCATTCATTCTCATAAGGTTTGATATGTAAACGAATCGCTGGGTGCTGCTGCTGCCGCCCGGCAAGGCTCCTGCCCGCGGTGGCTGTCAGGTGCCGTGATGGAGTTTTCCTCTTCGTGAAAGAAGGCGGCATTTACAGTGGGTGCAGCAGGGAAGTGTGCCCGGGAGCAGCTGACAAGTGCTAATTTATGTGTCAAAGCCCATCTTGTCCCCTTCATACATATGCAATCGTGTCTGAACAACAAATCGGCGCGCAGGAGCGTGCTCGTGACCGATGGCGATGCTGCACCATGGCAGAGCCTGAGATTTCCCGTCTGGGGAGCTCCTGCTGCCTGCATCCCTGCTCGCCACCAAAGCCCCCCGCTCCTGGTTGCTGGCGTCCTTCGAACAGCCCGGAGTGCTCCGGCCTTGGGGGCTGTTTGCCGACACCAGCCCCGGCTCCCTCCCCGCGCCTCCTCATCAAACTCCCCGAGGCGTCAGGCTGCGAAGCCTTCTCGTCCCTAGCCCTGCTGAAAGGTTATGGAAATCCGCTCATCGACCTGCTTGGCACGGGGACACTCAGAGCATGATAATCGGGGAGACAGTGAGGTGGGACACGGTGGTCCAGGATGTGACCACGCAGAGCTCCTCTCTGGGATAATGGAGGGGAGAGATGTCGGAGTTACTGGAGTGAGAACCATCTGTGTTACAGCCAAACCTGGACACAAAGGCAACGACACAGGGTTCATTATGTGCCAGGAACCCCTCCCCCCGAGGCATTATTATGGAGTAACCTTTGATCAAGACCAGAGAGAGGCTTAAACGGGATCTCAACAGTCGCAAACTTTTGATCCACATCTCCGTCTTGCCAGTCGGGTCTGCATCTGGAGGAGGACACCTCTCCTCCCGTGCAGCAGATGGCTGTGTGTCCTCCTTGTCCTTTTCCTCTCCTTCCCTCTCTGGCTGCCTCCCTGCTGGCACGGTGTGCCAGAGCCAGGCCTCACTCCGGGGGTACCCACTGCCTCCTGGGTTGCATCGTCCTTGCAGACAGTGCAGCTCCCGCGGCTTCTGCACTGCCTGACCCCTGTCCCTCCTGGCGGGGAGGCGATGGTGGGGGTGTTGTGGGTTGATGGCCTAAGGATTACGGCTTGGGGAAGGCTTTGGGAGGACAGGCAAGAGCCAATGTCTGAGAAAAGGCAAGAGATGTGAGAAAAGGTGCCCGTGAGCTGGCTCCAGCCCTGAATTCTCTCAACAACTCAGTCCCATTAAGAGAAGATAACATCAGGCGAGGGCCACACAGGCTCAGGGTTCTCGGGGAACTCTGTCAGGTCCATAATGCTCATCACCAGCCATTAGCACTAGCCAGTTTTAAGGATAGGGGAGCTAAGAACGTTTTAGCACCTCTTTCCCCTCTCTTCCCATACATTCGCAACTAGTTAAAGAACAGTGTCCAAGTGAAGAGATGCTTTTTTTCTTTGTCTTTTTTTTTTTTTTTCACATACCTAACTTCCAAATGGCTGGCATGGGAGGGTTGTCCTGCCTTTGAAGGGAGGTTGCTTTTATTACAAGGTTTTATTGACTTCTGTAAAACTTCTCACCTCTTGATTGCAGAGAGTGCCCAGAAAAGAAGGGAGGGGGCAGATCTCAGGCAGGGAATTGCTCCTTTCCAAGCAGCCACCAGGAGTACGGCAGAATGAGCAGCCAGCCCTGGCTCAGGGAGGAACGATGCTGCAGGGCTGGAGGAATCCCCCTTGAATGTTTTATCCAGGTGTGCAAATGCCATGTGCAAGGAAGAATACATGCTCTGTAATGTATGGGTTTGCTGGCATAATAATAATTCCGATGTGTAATTTTTGGTTCATGCGTTCTTTGGGATCAAGATCTGGCCCCGTGTGTCAGATTATTAAATGGCAAATTAAGCCAGTTAATAGAATTAATTGAGTCGATGTAATCCTTTTAATCAGATGGATTTGATCCCTTCTCAGATGAATTAGAATCCATCAACAGATAAGTCAATTATTGGACTAAATTAAATCTAATAATAATGCCTGCTGCTCACAGCAACACTAATTAATCTAAATACACTTACCTATCTCCCAAGGTTGTTTTTTTTTAAAGGCTTAATTGATGTTCCTAAAGTGCTCTGAGATCTTTAGATAATAGACGATCTATGTGAGCAAAATATTATCTCTTAACAGACTATAAACTAATTAAAAGACTGATCTATTTACAGATTGCATTTTTACTTTAATCTCTTCAACCTATTCAGAAGGAGTTTGCACTGGCCCAGAAAAACAATATTCCTGTTATAAGCTTATTATTACTTTACAGGTTCCTAAGTGGTCCTTTCATTCAGAAAATGAAAGGGGGAAGGGGGAAAAACAACCATTAAAGTGCTGACAAAAAAAAGAAAAGGACCTGGAACCTTTATATTCTACCTCTGATAAATGGTACAGATAGGAAAGAGAGAGATCAGTGACCTGAAACCTTAGATCCTTTCATTTATTTTCATTTCACAAAAGGCAGAAGACATTCTATCCTGTTTGTTCACGATCTGTGTATCCGGTGCAGTTGGGGAGACAGAGCTCTCTTGGTTGGGTGAAGGCATTTTTTGCCTTATTTGTATTTCACAGCCATGGGATTTTTGGTTTAATTTGTCCCCAGCTACTGCTGTCCTGCGGGGCAACGAGCAGTGATAGCCATCGGCAGAGAGGGGAGAGGTGTGAGAGCCCTTTAGTGCCCTCTCGGTGGAGGTAACCTTAATTTGCTTGGATGTCCTGAAGGCTGGGATGTGCTGGTAGGTACATTACTAGTCAGCGTGTTCCAGGTGGTATTTTGTCCATGGACTATTCCATCACAATTTAAAAAGCACTCTTGGCTCCCCCAGAAGGTTATAAACCCTCTATTTTATAAACCTCATTTATATGCCTTCTAGTCTACAGCATAGAGGCTGTGTTTGAGGACACCCTGTGCAAGGGGCGGTGCACAGGTAGGATATCTCTCCTCAGCACCCCAGTGCTGGACCCTGAGCCAGTGACATCCCCTCAAACACTCCCCCTGGGTTCAGTGGGTTTTAGCCCAGGACTCCAGAGATGCTCCTGAGACAGGAGGTTTAGGGGGGTTAACAGACCATGGTTTGCCAGCAGTCGACACATCTGGGGTCAGGTAGATCAAGGGGGGAAGGAACCCCAAGAGGTTGTGTGCGTGCAAGATGCCAGGTGTTACTTGCACATGTCATGGGCGTGCTGGGGACAGAACACCCCGTACAGATGTGCTTTTTTGGGTGGTACAGAGAAAGCAAGGAGCTGGGGAAAATGGGTGACTCCTTCCTGGGGCCACTCCAGCCTGGGTGGTGTGCTCTGCAGCTTGCAGCCCCCACCTTCTGTTCAAGCTGGAGCTTCCATGAGATGCCAGTGGACCTGCCCATGGAGAGCACATTACAGCTGTCTAGACATCAGCCACACTCCATCCCGCCAGAGATTTCATTTGTGGTAGAAGTGGGCTCTGTTCCATGAGGAGGTGTAATATGTGTGGAAAATATTATTATAGCGGAATAGCCTCCTTTAATTGACTCTCAGTTTTGCAGGATTCCTTCCTAGGTTTGGGTAATCCTATGCTCTCCAGAATTAATGGCTGACATAGCACTTCTTCAGGCTTGGCAGCCTGACAGCTAATTTAGAACTCCCTAAACTCATTTCACTAATGACTCCCATTTGTTCTATCTCAAAGCCTGGAAACAAATGCAAAATACCAGTGCCATTGTCCCATCTTTAGCAAGTCATTCTTTCCCCTCGGTGTTTCTGGCACCTGAACAGCAAACTGCCTTGGGAAACCTGATTAACCCTTTTTCTTCCTGGAATAGTTTAAATTAATTTCGATCCCTCTCCTGGGAAGATCAGGAGGGAAAACTAAACTCATTGTGGCTGGAAGGCGCAGAATTTACCTGAAAGAAGGGGGAGAGATGTAGTCCAAGCAGCATTTGGGGTTTATGAAATATAGCCGTATTTCTGCATTTTTTCCACGTGTATTTCCAATCTGCTTTTCTTCCCAGGAACAGGTGCGTGCAAGGGGTTGTCTGCCGGTGCGGCTCAGCCCCAAATCCCTCATGATCTGGGATTCACTTTGTAATTTATTCTGCTGAACCATCAGGATGGCTGTTTGCCATTTAACCAACGTATCGCTGCCTCCAGTCTCTTCCCATTACAGTTTTGACATGACGACAAGACAAATAAATTTTTTAAAAGACCTTTTATCTTCTAAACCATTTATTTTCACTTACTTAGCCCGGGGGCAGAGCTGACCTCAGCGTAAGGGATGATTATTCACCATGGCAGCTGTACAGTCATATGTGTCCTGGGGACTGGCCTGAGCTGGAGGAGCCTTCGCCATCCAGCTGCTGTGTTGTGGCTCTGGGCTTTTCCTTCTTGCCCAACAATCCCCAATACCTTTATTTTTTTTTTCCTTGAAATATCTCCCCTTTTCATCTACAGTGGAGCAGTGCCGAAGTTGTCCCTTGACAGCAGGCGAGGAGATGAGCTGAAGCTCATGACTTTGTTCACCCATACAGGGGGTAGGAGCTGGGGATGGGGATAGAGCTTGGGCTGTGGATGGGGCAGGAGGTGGGGATGGGCTCCCAGCTTGCTCCGGGCAGTGAGGGGCCTCGGCTGCCCTCACCTTCCTGGTGGCTCTGAGAGGTTCCATTTAAAATACGCTGTAAGCATTTTATACAAACCATCCGTACATTGAAGACATTTTTAGTTTCTATTCTGCCGTATTCTGTGCCACAGTAGGGAAAAGGCTTGCTTAGGCAGGATGAGAAGTTACAGAAGAAAAATCCAAGCCTTTTGCTTTTTGAGTCATGACAAACCTGTTTTGTACAATGAATTTGTTGCCAATTTCCTTTACTTTTCATTTTGGAAGCTGCTGTCCCAAGCTCCTGCTGCAGCCAGCTTCACACCTGAAGTCCATCTCTCTCTGCAGCAGTTCTTGTTTTGTACCTGCAGCAGAACCTGTTGTTTATTTTCCCTCTGACATTACAGTGATTTTGGATCTTGAGATAATTTAAAGAGCCTTGACTTTCACGGAAAAAAAAAATCCCCTTTTAGCTCTGTGTCCAAACTTCAAGTCTCCATAACCACTGATTGGGGTTCGGAAAGCATAGGCCTGTCTGTCAGCAAATATTAGGACCCAGAAATAATGAGGAGGAGTAATTTAGAGGTCTGCTGATAATTTGTCATTTTTAATTTCTTTGTGGAGTGGAAAGTGAGCTACAAAGTGAAAAATCTTTATTTTCATGCAAGTCATAAAAGGGTTTTTGTTAACAGTTTGTGTGTATCTAATTCTGTGCTGTGATTTAAGTGTTCCCATTAGAAATGCAGAATAGGAAATAGGATCCCATCTGTGAGCAATTTAAGAGGAAGTGAGACAATGGAGTCGATTGCTGCTTCAGTTTAGATAATCAATACAAATATTATTAGTATAGTGATTTATCTTCTTAGACACTTTATGAAAATGTGAATGCCAGACCCTGAAGACAGGTCAATATGATGCTATCTGTTCCTGCCTTGCTGTGTTTATGGTGTTTTCCCATGAAGCTCAAGCAGCTGCTTTGCTATATGTTCTTCCCTGGGTGTGATGAAATAACACACACACAGTCTAAGGGCTTCCCATTCTCCTCCGTGACTCTGGAAATGCACTGTGTGTATTAGTTTAATGATTACTTTTATCTGAAATCTTTACTGGTGGCTGTGGGGGGATGGTGGGAGCTGATCTTTAAGGTCCGTCCCAACCCAAACCGTTTTGTGATTCTGTGATGAAGTTCTGGAAGAAGTTTGCATAATTTTAAATGTATTTCTAGGCCGTGAGCAATTCTGTACACAAGCGCTGAGAGAGCTCCTTTGGGTTTATTGTAGTTTTTCTGTGTTGGTGCCTGTTATCAAGCCTTGGTTTGTTCTGAGATTTTCCCACATCTAAGTATTTGGCCAGTCATGAATTCAAGTCAGTTCTTGGGGTGCAATTAAAATTAAACCCTACAGATAGGCTAGCCTGCATTTTCAAAAGGATTTTTTATTACTTTTACACTGGAGAGGAAGGAAGGAAAACATTGTCAACAAATTCTCTTGTACATTTTGCCTTTGGCATACATCACCGTGCATGATGTCAAGTGGCCAATGAGTTTTTTTCCTTCATAAGAAATGTTTGGAGGAAATTAAAAGCATCAATAACCCTATTAAGAACATGCCTAACTAAAGACAGGATGGGAAATGCAAATCTTGATGTGTAAAGAGCACACTTCTACTTGAAGATACCATGGAACCTCTCTAGGTTGCTGTTTGAGATTCCTAAAGTCAGTAGCTTGCTTTGCTGGAGACTTAGTGGTGGTGGTGGCAGCGTTGGCCACATCACTCACCTGGAGCATCTCCTGCTCCACTTTGCCAAGCTTGGGTGGTGGGACACTGAGGCTGGATCCTCCAGACAGTGGAGACAGAAGGACCTTTGTTCCTCATGCATAACCAAGTTGCACGAATTTGATCCTCTCAGTGTCCTTGTGTGTCCCTTCCTCATCCCAGAGCAAGGGCTGCATGGTTCCCTAACCTCGTGGTGTGCCAGTGGGATAAAAGCTTTGCAAATGGAGAGACGCTAAAGAGATGGTGGTGATGGAGACCACATCGGTGGCCTCGTTAGGAGTAATTATTTGGTGGTTTTAGATGCTGTGAGACCATTCCTGTTTTCATATTGGGGTTTCCTCAAGAAAGGTGTTACATTTACAGAAAAATAAGGGACTTCAGTCACTCGGATTTCACCTCAGCTCTTTTAAAAACCAGATAGTCAGGAATTTCCGCAGCTGCGAGGTGGAGCACAGCAAACATTAACAACGCCAGTAGCATTGCGTGGCTGTCTGGAAGAGCAGGGAAGTGCCCAGGCCCCTACAAAACTGCACCGAGCCTCAGGCTCGGCGGAAAGGTGAAAAATAATGAAGCTGTGAAGAGGAGAAATTGCTGATGCATGACGCTTGGAAATCTGTAAGAGTCTAAAAAGGGAGCTGAAAATACCCCCCAAAAATGACTATCTGTGGCTTGAACGAAATAGTGTCCGATCAGCATTCAGAAACCGCTGAATTCAGGCCGTTCCAATACTGGCATTTTCCAGAGTGCCTGCCAGTCAGATGCAGAGGAGAACACGTGTAGAGCGTCTGCGGTCTCAGCGCTCGCAAGAAGGGGAAGGCGAGTTGGAAGTAAAGGGAGTGAGAAGGCCTAGTAAAAAGATCCCCTATTTTTTCTTACAGTGAGGAAGAGCCAGCATTTTGGGGTTGAAGGGAGATGGTGGCGTGGCTCTCTGAGCATCCCTGTTAATGAGCTGTGTGTGCCAGCAATAAATAGCGCACACTTTGGTCCCTGATGAATTTTCGGTATTTTCTGAATGCCCGTAACAGCCAATTCATGCTTTTATGGTGATGTAGGAGCTGAGACCTTCTCGATGTCTCTTGAGCCTCATGTCCCTGACTTCTGCTGTAGTTGCTTTACTGATGCTGCCTGGAGTGGCTGTGCTTGAAGAATGACTGGGTAGTGCTCAGATTTCTTTTACCCTCTTCTCTCCTGGCTGAAATGTGTGCCTCAGAGGTCTTCTCCTCCTCTGCCTTTGCAGCTGCCAAAAAGGGTGCCTTTCTTCCCAAAGCCATAAGAAAAATATCCTGCCATCTGCCGTGACCCTGCCGCCTTCTAGCTGTGATGCGTTCTGGCTCTTCTCCAACAACTGGATGGCAGCTGTGCTGGCTGAAAAGATCTGGCCCCAGGTCGCCCTGTGGAGAGGAGCCCTTGTTCTCTGATGCTGCTCAGCTGTTTCTGGATCTCATCCAAAAGCTGGGCTGGTGGGACAGAGAAGAAATGGATGTTGTGCCTGAGTGGCATGATGGTGATGCAAGCCTGTGATGCTTGAGCATATGGTAGGAGACATGTTTGTGATCCTGGCTTCGAGTTGGTGCGGCTGGCATGGTTTGGTTTATACCCGATGTTCTCAAGTGCTTTTGGAAGGACAAGCAAGAGAGGAAATGGGTGGTTGAATGTGAGAGGGGAGATGTAGCATCAAGGGACAGCCTCTGGAGGTGGTTAAGACCTCAGTGTAGAGAAGCAGCAGGGAAATAATAGGAATAGGATGGCATATAAACACCGGATAAATCTAGAAAATAATGTCTAAATGTCCTGAGTGCTTGGCTGTGGGCAGTTGCAAGGCTCACAATGTGTCCACACCTGCCATGGGTGGGGTATGGGCGTGAGGGGTGTCCCCGCTGCAGAACTGTTACTGCTCTGGCAGGTTTTTGCAGGGGTGAGTGCTGAGGCAGACTGGGGAACACTTTGGGCTTCTGGTTTCGAATCACATATTGTGTTGAGTTAGAGGGCGGACATCGCAGCTGCCTACAGCTGGTCTTGTCCTGTTGGGATCAGTGATGTTGCCCCAGGTTCCAGCAGTGAAGGAGCTTGCCTAAAGGTAACTTCAGTGTAAATCCCAAATAAGGTTTCTGCTGGTTGCATGGAAGGATCACAGGGCTAGATCTCTGTTACAGCCAAGGCCTGATTATCCTCTTTCCTACACTCCTGAGACTCTACCGACTTCTGCAGAGCCATTCCTGGAGCTCCTCTGTGAGACTGAAAGGAGATTAAGTGCCCAGCAGTGCCTCCCATTCCTCCTGTGTCTTGCACCTTTGTTCAGACCTTGCATTTCAAACCATTTTAGCCGGTGGGAGGTAAATCAAAGCTGTTAGGTTTGAGCCAGTGACAATGGCCTGATGCTGTGTGGTGTGCCCAGCCCCTTGTCTTTGTGCAACGTTTGTGATTCTTGCCTTTATTTCATTTGCTTCTGCATCTGCATTTGTAACCGTTTTTTTTTTCAAGTGAAGTTTCTGACTGGTGACTCATTAGGAGTAAATAGGCAAAAGGATATTGACTTTACACCTACTAATTTGGGGGTGCTAACAAGCACATGTAAGAGCTCTGGAGTCACTGGGTAAATTGTCCCACCTGGGGGGATTGGAGGAGGGGAGATAAAAAGCATTGCAAAGAAACAGCACTTTTGTTTCTAGCCACTAGCCTTGTCTGTTCCTGCAGCCATGTGGGGTTGGGGTGAACGTTTGATGGTCACCATTGCTGTAACTTGTTCTGAGCTTTGCCAGGATTTTCCAGCGCTGGAACTATTAGACCTGTGTGGGCGCAAGTAGCTAAGATCCTAGTTATAAGATGCTAAATATGTTCACTCAGAAATGAGCTGGCCTTTACGTGAGCTGGTGGAACAAACCCTCCTTCCTGGGGCACATGTGAGTGCAGCGCAGCGGAGGAGTCGGGATGTTGACGCTGCACATCTGCTGTGCTTGAAGGGGAGTCAGAGACAGAGAGTGGCTTGAACATAGGTTGTATATGTACTGACAGCAGCAAACATCAGCAGTGTGGGATGCCCATTAGGTAAACAGGTCTCACAGTGGCTGCAGGGGCAGCAGAGGCTCACAATCCTGGCTGTAGACAGCTTGCCCTGCTGAGGTCTGTGCTCAGTGCTGCTGGTGCTGGGGCCCAAGTCAGCTGCAGATATGTCTGTCCCTCTCCAGCCACATCTGTGACACAGTAACCACAACCTTGAGGTGGGCTCAAATCGAGATGTTGGCTGTCTCAGAAAGCCCCTATGTTGGTGTCTGTCATCAAGACAGACCATATGCCCCTCCTGTTGCAGGGGAGCTGGAGCACAGCTAAGGAGTGATAGTTTCTAGCCCTGATGGTCCTGCTCAGAGCACACGGTTGAGCTGGGTGACCTCTGGAGAGCCTTCTCAGCCTGAATTGTTTTGTGTTGTGGTGAGTGTCTTTCAACACTGATTGTCAGAACAGAACTGGCAGGTAAAGCCATCAGTGATCGTTGCTCTGAATGCAGTGGTCCTCCTTTGGATGCATTCAGTGGGACCCTTAGGAAGTGTCTTTTGTGGTTTGTCCCCTTTGTGATTTTTTGAACTGATATTTTTGAGAATTTTTCATATTTAAAAAATTGGATGTAGGCAAAGTTTTGCATTCTGCTCCTTTAGTCCTTCTGCCGTTTCCCTCAACTTGAGGTGACCCACTTACATGGTAAGGATGATACCCTCTGCACAAGGGTGTATAAACTGTAGTTTATCTTAAAAGGTGTGTGCTGGGGAGTGGAGAAGCATGCTGTGTGATAACCCGCTATCATCTCTACTCCTTTCTGTACATGAATCCAGTTTGCTGTGTACTTTGAATGGAAGGAAGCAGTCACCAGCCTGGCTGCATCTGATGTCAGCCTCCCTCTCAGCAGCTCTCACTCTGTGGCTGTGCCTTCAGCCTCACTCCTCCTCCTCCTCAGTGCCTGACCTGGCTGCAGCCAATATCTGTCTCTCAGCAGGAGGAATCTGAGGAAATGCAGCAAACTTCAGCTCCTGGGGCTAAATTGTTGTGCTCTCTAACAGCGAACTGTGTTGAACTAATTGACAACCAGCTTTAAATGTACCCCAATCAAGCAAATGCATTGATTTATTTTTTCCTCTCTTACTGAGCACTAAGCGGCTTCCAGCTTGGTTTCCTCCCCAAGAAGTGGATAACTCATCTATTGTGTAGTAAAACTGATGGGCAATGTTGACCTCTATACAATCCTTTCAGTATTCTGAGGGAGGAAGGAGTTTCTTATGCTTCTGTGAATGTTTGACCACTTAAAAAAAGCCCAACCCAAAACCACACACAACAACAAAAGATGATCCATTTTCTCTGGATGTCTTTGAAAGAAGCTTAGTTTAGAGACAGAGTGGAGAGAAAGGCTATTGATTTTGTTTGACCTCCAAAGAGACTGTGGTCAGTATATTTTCCCTGTTGGAAGTGGTTCAGGTCTCTGAATTTCCATGTCAGCGTTTGTATTCTGAAGTGCACTGGAGCTTTTGCTGCTTCTTCAATAAATAGCAAGCTGTAGGGAAAGGTAATGCTGGTGTAGATTTATTTCCCTCTGGATCTGCCCTTCCTTTCTTTTTCTTTCCTATGTAGCTTGCTCATGTTGCTGATGAAGCAATTACAATCCTTTTCACTGAAAGCTGTGCAGGTTTGTGGCTTAAACTGAGACTACAAGCAACAGTTTTGTAATCTCTATCTTGCTTTCTCCAGGGCTAAGCCAGGTCCTTTACCAACCTCTTGCCTGCACCAGCAAGAAGTGAGATGCCTTCTTTTACAGAGTAATAAAGCCTCTAAAACCTGTCATCCTCTCCTCTATCCTGATTATTCTCAACCTACCCATAGGAAAACCTTCCTGATTTTCACACAGTCTCCTGCAGTGAAACAGAGTATTCTATTTGGGGACTGTGGTGGTATTAGAAACGCTCTGCTCAGTACAGGTCTGCGTAGTTTTGTAGATGTTCTTGTAAAATGGCTCATGAAAACTGATGTGCCTTTTCTCTGGCAGTTGCTTACCAAAGGATGGGTTCCAGGGATGGAAATACCTGTAGGATATGTTGATTGTCAGGTCTAAGAGTTCTTAAAGCTCTTGGGAGCAGCAGTGTCAGTCAGCATCTCTCCATGCCAAGGTGTCAACTGTGTTATCTCCTCCTAATTTAACAATAGTGCTTCACACAGCATGTTTTTGGGTTGTGTGCTTCCGCCTGCTTGGCGGAAGTTCAACACAGCCAGTTTGCTGCTGTCAGCACATCAAAGGGCAGCCTGATAAACCTGCCACAGTGTAATCAAGTCATAGGTAGAGTTGCTGATGTTGGATACCAGCTGCTGAGCTCCCCTGTGGGCTTTGCCAGCATGAGCTTCATTTCTAACCCACATGGACAGACGTTCCTCTTCATCCTAATCCCCTCTCTAGAGAAAGGGTTGGTCTTCTTGCCACTGCCAGCCTCACCTCTGCTTCTAGCTGTGTTCTGGGTCAAGGTGGAGGCTGCTGGTGCAGGTGCCTGAGAGCCTGTGGGATGTGTGGGCTGCTGACAATTCCACAGCATCAGTTTCTAACTTAAGCACTTCATTTTCCAGAGAGCAAAAGCCTAATGCATCCCTAAAAAATAATGAATGGTGGAAGATCTATTTGTGCAGCCTGTGCCAAGCCAAGCTGAGACTGCAGCCTGTGTTGCATGTGTAACTCTACTGACTCCCCAGAGCAGGACTGGTTCCCCAGAATCTTTTTTTGCTGTCTTCAGCCCAAACCTTCTCCTGACATCTGAATATTCAATTACATTAACCCTTTGCAAATGGCTCAGCAATCACCTCCTGGCTCAGGAGTCACCTTTGGGAGTGGTGAGAGAGAGCTGTAACTGTTAAACTGCTGCACAAATATGAAGGCAAGGTGGTGATGAAGAGGGAGCTTGTGGGAGGGGATGGACGTGCTCACAGCGATCCCCTAGCCCCAGGCAGGATGGGAGCCCAAAGCTGCCCAGTGCTGCCCAGCAGTGTTCACCCTGCATCTCCCCACTGGAAGAGCTGCTGGAGGTGTTTTCCATAGGTGCTGGCACTGGCCTGTCTGGCCATGCTGGGTGCTCGTGTCTCTCCTGGGTACTGCTGCTGCTAATTATCCCTTGGCCACAGTTCCCAAGGTTTGTGTAGCAAGTGGTGTCACCCGGTTTGCACTGGGCCAGTGAGTAGGACAGGGCAATGCAGAGGGGCTGCCATGTGGTCTGGGACAATGTAGTAATATTTATTACTACAATAATTAATTTAAATATTGTATTTATAATTATTACTTATAATAATAATTACTAATAAATACAGTAATTATTAGTATTCAAGTAATACAACAATATCCATCAACCCACTGCTTGCCTTGGGAGTGAGTAGTCCTGGGCTTGCAGTCTGAGCACAGAATGGGCTATTTAGGTGTTACCCACCTCAAGGTTTTGAAGCTTTGTTAATTAGTAAGCAGAAAGTTTTGCCAGAGCCTTAAGCAGCAGGTGATGGGCATGTTGTTGGAAGTATAGGTAATCCCAGGGAAAGCAGCAATGCTTTATGTTACCCCATTGCAGTGGCTTCTGTAAGGTGGTCAGCAAGACATTGTGATGATGGATCAGGAATATAACAGTTTGTTTTTAATGATCAACAGCAAAAACTAAGAGCATGTGGAGAAGCAAAGATGTCCTTGTGTTTTAAGTGCCTGTAATCAGTTTTTCAGAGCTGGGTACCAGAATATCCCTTTGATTCTCAAAGGTAATTGCACCTCTTAATTAGCTGGAGAAACACTCCCCACCCCAGCCTGAGATCTTGCTATATAAATTATAATTAACCCCTTGGCACTGGAAATTGAGATTTCCTGCCCCGGAGCACAAATGCAAAACGCATTAGCAGCACTTAATGTGAGCCACTCGCCCAGCGCAGCCGAGGGGTCAGCCCGACCCCCTCAGCCCGGAGGAACGTGGCAGGGAAGCCGTGGAAACCCGAGGGGAAGCACTAAATACACCATTTGAGGATGTTTGACCTGCTTTTTTTTCAGAGCTGCAAATGTCGCGGCAGGAAGGACAACACAGAACAAACCAAACCGGAGCCCGGCGGGGCGGTGGGAGCCGGGAGGGGCGGCTGTCGGGGCCGACATGGCCCGGTGCCTCGCCGTGAGAGCGGCCGAGCGCCGCCGCCCCACACACCTCCAGCCTCATCATTGTCTGCGGCCAGACACACTTGGCTGTGCCTGTTGTGTGCAGAGCCCGGCCGGGACCAGGCCACCCACTGCTGTCATTCACCAGCATCCTGCTTTTTTGTCTCCTTTTCATCGTGCCTGTTGGGGGATGAGCGGTAACTCCTCACACCGGAGGTGACCTGTGGAGAAGTGCCAGGTTGGGCAGCTGGCGGTGGGGAGGGGGTGGCCTGGCTGGGCTGCCCCGAGCCCGCCTGCACCTGCAGCGCTTCCCTTCCCGCTCCCCTCACCCGCATCGTCACCTCACAGGAGGGCCAGGCCTGGTGGGCACCTGGAAAGCTATCTGCTTTCATAGAATCACAGAAAGGTTTGGTTTGGAAGCAATCTTAAAGACCAGCTAGTTCCCCACCAGGAGCTTGCGCAGCAGCTCTTTAGCTCACCTTAGCTGGTTCTCTTGCTCCTTCGGGGTCTTGGATGGAGAAGTGGCTCTCTGCTGGCATAGGTCAGTCAGCAGCTTTTTGCCAGGCTCTAACGCTCTTGGAGCAGGTGGTGTTGGCCAAGGGCTGCCTCTTGCCCCATGGGCCATGTGGTGTGTCCTTGGGCTCCTCTCTGCCAGTGGCTCTGGGTCATACTGCTGCTTGCTGAGCTCAAGTGGTGGCAGCAGTGGGGGGTGACTTGGCCACCTTGGCAAAGGTCTAAGGTGGCTTCTTCCCCTTGTGACAAAAGTGAGGGGCAGCCCTGCTTGGCACGTGGATGTGGCCATTATGACTGCCTGTAAATATTTCAGGTCTGCTGTGTAGAAATAGTGGTGGCAAACTCCTTTCTCCTATGCACTCCAAAAGTTGTGGAGGGAGATAAAAAGAGGAGAATAAGAAGGTGTCCCAGTGGGGAGGAGGGATGTGCTTGCAGGATAGCAAGTGGGATAGCAAGTGTTGGAAGGAAGGTTTCTGCTTTGGGTTTTGTCCTTTGTCTCTATGTCTGAAGACTTTTAGAATGAATTAT
This sequence comes from Lepidothrix coronata, assembly GCF_001604755.1. Lineage (NCBI taxonomy): Eukaryota > Metazoa > Chordata > Aves > Passeriformes > Pipridae > Lepidothrix > Lepidothrix coronata. Next base: position 122,347 of record NW_016690358.1, read on the forward strand.
GTGCTGATTACAGCACTAATCAAAGTGTCCTCCAAGCTAAACAAGCTCTGTTGATCCATGTTTGGATAGGTATGGGCTGGACACCTGCAGCAGTGGTGTCCCCTGCCAGGGCATCTGCCATCTCAAGGGGACATCCCACCCTTCAGGTGGGGAGAGGAGGGCAGGATGCTCCAGTGCAGTGAGGAGAGAAAGGGCTGAGAAAATTTTGGATGGAAACATGGGACTGACTCTGAGCTTTAAAGGTGACCTGAGTCTCCAGATGAACTGAGATAAATAACAAATAATATAAAATCATACAGATTTTATGCTCTTAATGCTGATTCTTTAAACTTAGAATACCACAAGAATGAACTATTGGAGATATTACCTCTTTTCTTTGCTGCTCTTGTTTATAATGCCACAGATGAGGACTGGCTTAGTTCTGTACTTGATTTAATTTTTATGTTAAGATTTAACATGGGATCTGCTTTTCTTAATCCAAATGCTTATGGTTTGAATGCAGAATTATATTTGAGATTTTTAAAGTGCCTTTATTAAAACATAAAACTAATTTTACAGTTCTGACAGGTCTTATTTAAATACCCAGTGCCAGATGCCTTTTGTCCCAAATGACTCTAGAAAAGAAAAAAAAAGACTTTTAAAATTTCTCATGCAATTAAAATGCAGTAAAAGGCAAGTAAATAGCCTTACATATGCTGAGGACCAGGGGTAACAGTTTAAGAAAAGTCTCATGATAAATGCATTTCCAAAAATAAATATGTGAAACCAAAGGTGCTAAAGGGAGAGTTAATGTGATACCTGATTTTTGTTGGTTGTTGCATTATATTTGTAGCTGCTGCTCTGAGAATAGTTGCAGGAATTGTGCTATGTCTGTAGGGAGAGACCTTTTCAAAGAGACTGGTGCAGAGGACCCTTCCCCAAGGTCCTTCACCTGAGGGACTCTTTTGGGTGCAGCTGGTTCCAGGTGTGTGTCCCCAGGTGCTGTAGAGGGTCAGTTCTTGTCCACTTCTTTTAAACCTTACCCGAAAATAGTCATACTCTCATGTACTCTTACCTAAGAGTGATGATTTTCTATACTTCATTTAGTAATACTTTAATTATTTGGGAAAAGGGAGCTTCAGCAGCACAAGCATTAAGAAGTCAGATATCTTTGAAATTGTGTTTGCAACCATTTTTAAGAGCAAACCCTGCTAAAATCTTAAAACACAGAGGAATTTTCCCCATGTGCCAGAACATTTTCTTCTGTTGGGTTGCACTGCTGCCTCTGCTCCTCTGGATTCCAGAGCCACAAGAATCCCATTGAAAACACCAGAGCATCCTGCAACTTTATTTTCAGCATATTTTTTACTTTCTGGAGAAGGGAAGATTACAATGAGCTCCTTTGAGAAAATGCATGAGCATGCTTATGTTCTGATCCATAAAATTAATTATCCTAATTTCAGCTTTTACTGGCACAGAATAAGAGCCTTGCTTGGTAGAACTTAACATCTTTGTGTATCGGGCACATTTGATAATCTTAATTCAACTAACACTGGAAATGCTTTATGCATTTCTCCCGATCAGCCCCGTTTTGGAGCACTCACAAATGTGACAGTGGAACCTGGATGGAGTGTGTGAAACCATCCCAGGGGTTGGCACACAGGAGAGATTGATGTGTTTGGGACTCCTTGGTAAGAGGATATGGTGGTGCTGACATCACACCTCCTTCATCGCTGAGGAGGAGCAGCCAACCCTCAGCTTGCCTGAGGGAGGTGGATGAGTGCTGCAGGGTATGTGTGGTCTGTCCTGTGCTCCTGGCCACGAGTAGAGCAGCTTTGGAGAAACAAGAGTACATGGGGTTCCCGTAGTTGTCATTCTCTCCTTATTGTTATTTTTGTGTACATCAGTGTTTTTATTGGGTTCAGCTGAGACTGGGAACAAGAGAGTCAAAATAACTTCATCAGGATTTGTTCTTGTGGTAATTCTAACCCTCTGTGGGGATGGGAAAGGTTCATGCTCTTTCCAGACCCGAGAGACTCCAGTGCTTTGGATGCCTTTCAAGGAAGTGCTCAGGGCCAGGTTCTGAGGTCGTTGTCTGTTGGGCTTGACTGTGTCAGCAGGAGTTTATTCAAATGAGAATGATCAAAGACATTAGGGTTTGGCCCTTTACTTTTCATTTTAGGTGCTTTTTCAAGCATAACAGAGCTTCTGAACTTTTTCGAGGCTCATCCTTCACTAATTCCAAACTCAGAGCCTGGTGACTTGTCAAGCAGTTTTCCTGCCTGTGTAGAAATACTGTCCACTTGAGCTGTGTTTGGAGGCAGCAAGACACCCTGGTGAGATAGAGGAATTTCTGTGCTAACATTTTGAACGTTTCTCTTTCCAGGCTTACTTCGTAGTCATGGCGAGTTTGCAGGTGGCAAAGTTCAGGGCAGAATTTGTTCACTGCAGTTCCCACCCAGGCATTTTAAAGCACACAACCTATCCGCCTCCACTTTTACTGAATCTTGTCTAAATAAGCTTATTCACCATCGTTGAAGCAACTGCCAAAATATTTTTAGTGTCTCTTATGGTGAATTATGTATAAAACATCTGCAAGAGGCCAAGTCTGATCTCCCACTACTTAATTCTGTTTTCTTAGATCTACTAATGGGTGCAAATGGCTCCATGTCAGAATGACAGTATTTTACATTCATTTTTCATGTGGGTAAACGATGACCAACCTGTGGGTAGTGCAGGCTTGGGCCAGTAATATGGTACTTATAGCTCAAATTTTTGTTGTTATTGTTGTTTTTGAGGTTTTTTGTTTGTTTGTGTTTTTTTTGTTTTGGTTTTTCACAGAGTCACAGATTCAGGGATTTATTAAAGTTTTATATAAGTTGGACAAAAATCTCTAAGACCTACCTTTGTATTTATTCTGATCTTACATCAACTAAACTATCAAACAATTTCCTTATGCATGGACTAATAAAAGAGTTGGATTAGCACATTTTAATTAAGCTTCTCCCAAGATGTGGTGAATAACAGTGAGTTTGTAGGGACTGTGTCTGGAAGCTTTGTCATCCTGGGCAGTTCAGAGAAGAGGACTTCTTTGTTTTAGAATCCCCTTTTTAGCTTGATATTGCCATTCTGTCATAAACAATACATCTCCTACAGGGTGGGGAGGCAGAACCTCCACGAGATGGTCCCTGAGATGCTTGGGGAACACCAGCAGCTCAGCATCGTTCCCTGGGCATGACTTGTTAGCTACTGCTGAACTGGTATGGGAATTTTTTGGGTGGGCACATCCCTCTAGGTAAGCCCTCTGTAATGTTCAAGGTCAGGTTGGGTGGCTCACTGAGCAACCTGATCTGCCCACGGCAGAGGTGTTGGAACTAGCTGAGCTTTAAAGTCCCTTCCAATCCAAACCATTCTATGATTCCATGTTTCTGTGAATGGCTTAAACAGTGGAGGTTTCACTAGTGTGAGTGATATTTTATGACCTGAACATCTCAGGCTCTGTGGGTTAACTGCAGCACAGTGTGTCACGCCTGCACGTCTGTCCAGGGCTGGGCACTCAGGCTGGCGTGGTTGGCACCGACATGGATATTTCTGCATGTCTTGGCCCTGTGTCCTCTAGACATGCCCAGGGAGTGCCAAGGGATAGCTCAGTACACTGGAAGTGGGACAGGAGCCTTGTTGGTGTTAGGTCGTTGTTTGTGGGTGGGGGTGCCCGAAACCATCTCCCAGAGACCGAAGCTCTTATCGGCTTGTGCAGAGATGAAACCCAGATGAAGGTGTCCCAGGTGGTGTTCCCAGGAAGGGGAACGTTGCTCCTTGTGCTGTGATCCATCACACTGAGCCCTTGGGGCAGTGGCAGAAGGGCAGGGGGAGCAGACAGCTCCCTGGGCTGGGGAGGGGGGAGCTCTCACCAAAGCCGTGTCCAAAGCTGCTCTCCCAGTGTGTTCCACCCTGCAGGCGGTGGTAGAGGTGGGACCCTGAGGCCATACAGGGGTCTTTATCAGCACTCCAGGGACTTCCGATGTGGATGTGTGTGAAGTCCTTTGTGTGGAAGTATTTACAGGATCAGGTTGCTGCAGTGTAAGTGCCTTTGAGGTCTCTGCTGCATTATAGATTTTCTTCTGATGTCTCCCATGCAAATATTTAACCTGACTAGTTCCTGAGAGCTACTGAGGCTGTTCTGCAGGTTGCAGGTTGTCTCTGCAGTCTGTCATTTGTTCACACAGAGCCCTTGGTCCTACTCCCCTTCGCACCCCATGATGGGGCAGAAAGATGTGCTGTGGAGACTTGGCACTTGGTGCTCCGAGGGGCCTCACACACTCCACGCACTCCAAATTGTCTTTGTCTCTCACTGCAACAGTTAGTGAGGGACAGATATGGTGTTTAAAAGAAAACCTCATTTAAGGTAACAGCATTTTTAAAAGCCTGTGTCAGGACTGGGAGCGCTGCTCCCCAGGCAGACCCTGTGCTGACACCGAGCCCTTCCCTGGCTCGTGCAAATTGGTGGCTTAAAAATGAAAATTACTGGAGCCTGGCTCTTGGAGCTGCTTTTACTGCTCCTCCCCACCAACATCCCTTTTAATAATTTGACATACATATACTCTGCTCACTCAGGACAGACACGATGAGCTCATTGCAGTGGTATGTGGGTCAGAGCTCTGCCCTCCTGAGCACCAGCCTCATTGATTGGGGTGGTTACTCCTGATTTGCACCTGAATATTTGAGAGGGGAGTTGGGTTCTATTGTTCATAACTATTAAATATCGTACAGTTTGCAGGACTATGCAAGTGTGCAAACAAAACTTAGGGATGCAGCCTAGATTCCCTTACTGGTCCATAGCCTTTGGGCTTCATTAGACCCTCCAGACTTTACCTAATTTTGGCATTATTCCCTCATCATTACATCATGAATGTGGAGACAGGGTCATTCTCTCCTATGTTGTGGTCATGTAAGGGATTCACGTGGTTTTAGTAGCGGGTAGGCAGTGTTTGAACAGGTTTCAGCTATTTTAAGCACACTTGCCTGTGCTGGGAGTCACACGAGAAGATTCAGTCTTACCAGAGAGTGGATTTTGCTCTCCCATCAGATGCAATATATACAGCATGAACTATGGAAATGTGCTTTGTCTTGGTTCATAGCGCCAGAGTAACAAAATGGGAAAGCTGCTCTCTATCCCAGATGCTCTGCTCCCAGCCTCAGGGTATCAGTACATCCTTCCTCTTCATTCACTGGAAATGGTTTCAAGGCTAAGAAACTTTGTTTCATTAATACAAGTGCAACTAAAGCAACAGAATCTTGGTCCTCTGTGAGAGTCTTTTCCGCTGGAAATCTGTTTTAGCTGGCTGCCTTCAGGGTGCCTGTGAGCAGTGTCAGTGGCTGTAGTTCCTTCTCTCTATGACTCCTTTTGCAAGGTTTTTACCTGCAAAAAAAAATCCAGTCCTTCTGCACACTCCTTGTGTTCTCTCCTTTCTCTTTTTATTTATCTGAAACCGAGGATTTTGTGATAGGTACATGTAAACCTTACGCTTCTCAGGTGTCCTCTTTCTCCTCTCTTTCCCTGTACTTTTCTGGCTCCCGTCCTCCCACTCCCAGGAAATATTTGAAAGATAATTCGGCATATTTTCTGCCACCTTCACATATCTCCCTGACTTCATGTTTTCTTAGCTGGAAGATAGCTTTTCGACATATATATATGTAATCCTTTTCACCTAGACTTGTGAGGAATTCCAGTCTCTTCCAGTGGGAGTTTTCAGGAAGGTTTAGGTTAAATGGACCAATAAGGCAAAAGCACAAAAGCATGTAGCAGGAGATCTCACTCTCTAAAGACATCTTTTCTCTTCTCCTCCCCCCCCAGCCCCTGGAAAATATATCAGAATATCTAGCTGTCAAAGAATTTAAACAATAATACCTGATCTGAAGACTGGAGTACAGGGCCTTTGAAAAGAAAGATTGTAATCTCTGTACAGTGTATCCAGGGACGGATGGAGCTGGAATTCAGGTGTGCTGAGCAGCAGAGTCCTGCGGGGATATTGCTCCAGCATGGTGGGACTCATTTTACCTGAGCTCTCCGTGGAAATTCTCTTGGATTTTCCCTGTTGCTTTCATTGTGGCCGTGGCGTCTTTGTCATGGAGACAGATGCCAAGTCCACTTTGAATTAATCTAAAATTAATGACTGAGCTTTTCTGCTGCTACCTGTGAGTGGGGTTGGAGACACCAGCAGCCCCTTGTGCTGGGTCAGCCTCTGCCCCCCCAGGAAATCTTGTTGCAGCATTCAGGGCTGGGATTCATCCCAGCTGATTTTAGATGTGTTGTTCAAGGTCCCTGTCCCTGCTCTTCAGAGAATTTAGGGAGATGCCTGTTTTACAAAGAAGCATCAGCTGCCAAGGATGCTGCAGACTGGAAGCCAACTGGGTTATAACCCACCCTAAAGCCTCACTGGTCTCCCTTGTAGGAAAGGCAGTCAGGGATCCCTAAAAATAAGAAGATGTTTCCAACATCATAAGAGTCAGATTTTTTAGAAGTGGGTACCTGTGGGTGGCCTTGGCCTGTACTGGGGCAGCTCAGGCCACAGTGGGGATCAGACATCATCTGCTGAACTTCCTTCCCTGTGCTCCCCACTCCTGGCCATTGGGTGCAGGATGATCTCTGAGGGTTGCAGGCCCCTTGGGGCGCTGGGCTGTGGATGCTGGTGTGTTTGCTAGCATGGGTGTCCCACTGGATGCTGCTTATCCACTGCTGCTTGGTCTGGGCTATGGCACCAGCCTGGGAGGGATCTCAGCACTGCTGTAACCTTTGCGGCCCACGGGAAAGGTGACTTCCATTTAGTTCTAAATTATGACATTATTTTATTAGATCTTTAAACTTTATTTAAATTTTTTATTTAAAAAGGGGGAGGAAGGTATCATATTTTAATTAGTAGCGGGGTGCCAAAAGAGACCTAGATTAATTATTTGAAATCACTCCATCCAGATGGTTTTAATTTTCACAGCAGGGAACCGGCATCTTTTTAAGGTGATATTTTTCAAATTAAAATCAGCTTGGATATTACTCATACTGGCTGCAGAGCGAGGGGGTGGGGAGTGTGAGCCGGCGTGCCCCATGTTTGTCCATCTGAGCGTGGGTTGCCCATGGGGATCTGTGTCAGAGAGGTGTGAGCTGCTGCCTGTCCATGGGGACTGCAACTCCAGGTTCTTGTGTTGGAGTGTTTTGTCGGCATTAGCTCCTGCTTTGGCTGGCCAAAGCCGGTGCCTGATATTCACCGTTCTCAACAGCTTTAGTTGCAGCACTGAGGCTGGAATGGATGGGAAATGCCTTGCAGCTTAGAAGGGAACCTGTGGCATCCTGTTCTTGCCTGTGTGGAGCCCTCGCTTGACCCCTTCGGTGGGTGGCCCCGCATCTGCTTGTGTGCCTGGGTGGTTTGGACACTGTGGATCTGTGGGCAACTCCTTGGTGCTCTGGGCGTTGGCCATGGTTCTCGGACCAGTCTTTGCTGGCTCCATAACCTTCACTCATGTGCTGACTGCTGCTCTCCCTCTCTGAGGTTGACCAGAGAGGGCCCTCTATTCCTGTTAGAGGAACCCCTTTCAAAGTCATCAAAGGTAGATAGGGGTTTTTTGCTGTTCCCTTGTCTATTAATGCTGTGTTGCATCTGAGCAGCCTCCCTGAACTTCTTGGAGCAGTGAGCATTCCCCAGGTTATCTACCATGTTGGTCATCCTTGAGGACTGTTCTTTGGCCTGTGCCATCCTCCCCATCCTGGCTGGGCTCACCTTGATATCCTCACTGTGATGGGTTATTTCTGGATCACGTGGCCTTTCCCCACAGGAGTGGTCACAGGTTTGATACCACCTTGGCAGGTGTGGGGAGAAAACGTGCAGCACCCAGTTGTTCCTTGCAAGCTGCTCTCCATCACCGACTCCCAAGCCCATGATGCATTTCTGAAAAACTTAAATAAATATCCATATTTGTGCATGATTGCAACTAATATTCTGCTGTAATACTGGCATTACCCCACTTGCTGTCAGAAAGAAGTTATAATTTAAATATCCCCTGTGATAACAGATTTAACTGGAAACCCCTGAACCTGCAGATGTGACTGAGCTGCAAAGGGAAAACTCCATTTAGGGCCCTTGTGAGCTAAAAGTTTGTGATATTTGCACTGCTGCAGAAGCCAAAAGCTGACTTTACAAGTGGGAAAAATATTAATGTGTTTAAATGAAACAAACTCCCATTTCTATCCCCATGGTAAATCCTTACAATGAATGTATTTGCTCTTAGAGGGCTTTAAAGCTTGAAATATGAATGCTGAAAAGAATGTGACTTTTTGCAGCACAGATCAAACATTCTCCAGAGTTTGGCATAAGCTGTGTTTCTACGGCAAGGCTGGGATCTTACAGGCGTGAGTATTTCCAGAGCAGGACCGTGCAGTTGCACTTGCTGACACTTACACATTCTTGCATTGTGTTTCAACCATGTCTCCTTTCTCCCCCTCCATATCGGAGATGGATCTGAAGCAAAATGTCCAGTCTGCCTGTTCCTGCCTCTCCGGGGAAATTCCCAGAATCTGAATCTTGAGCATGACTGGAATTTGTGTTTAGATTAGAGCTGGAATAAAAGGCTGAATGTGGACGTGTCTGGGTTTTTGAGATGATGATGGCACACTGCTCATCTAGGTGGCAGCTTGGCCCCTTCTGCAGATACAGCTGTGTCAGAGCAGGTGGTTTAGGAAGATGCAGCAGAAATCTGTCCTCTGCCATAGCTCCTGGTGATGCTGCAAACCAGCTCTGGCATCAATAAATGTGTGAGACACTGTGGGATTGGCCGTGTGTCTCCCATCGAGAGCTGAAGACCTGGACCTGGACTGCCAGAAGGCAGTTTGTGGCATCCTGGAAGCACAGCTAGACATGGAGGACATCTGTAGGGTGAGTGTGTATTAGACAGAACAAGCAGTGCCAAATTTCTCCCTTGCTAGCTGTTGTGGTGATCTTCAGGAGATCACTGCGATGTTTTGTACCAGGAGCATGTGGCATGACCACTTCTATGCAGTGTTTGACGGATGCTGGCTGTGGGGAAAGGATTTTCTTTCTTGCCATGGTAAGCTTACATCTTCATGAGAATAAAATCTATGTTCTTACCCTCCAAGAACCCTCCTGCAATGTGAAGGAGAGCACTGTCATTGATACAGGCTGCCCAGGGCAGTGGCGGAGTCACATCCCTGGAGGTGTTTAAGAGACGTGCAGATATGACACCTGGGGACATGGTTAGTGGTGGCTGTGGCAGTGCTGGGGGAACAGCTGCACTCAATGATCTTAAAGGGCTTTTTAACATCAAGCTAATATTGCTGATGGTGTGGCAGGGTTGGTGTGGACAGATGGAGCACACACATGTGTATGCCTCCTTTGTGCTAAAACCAGCATTAAACCTGGACCATCCACGCAGGAGTTAGTGGAGAGGTGTCAGTTTTGCACCTGTGACTAAGCTGTGAGCTCAGCCCCAGAGTGGTCCCTTGGGTTGTTCCTGTGCGGAGCATCCCAGGGTGGTTCAGCTGGAGGCAGTGGGACAGTGCAGGTTGCACCCTGTGACTTAATGGGACCACACTGGTAAATGCTTTTTTTTCTTCTTCCTTTACAAGCCCAGCTTCTAGTGGAAACAGACACTTTTGGCAGTCAAGTCCGGATCAAAGGGAAGGAGACAGATTTCTACCTTTGCATGAACAGGAAAGGCAAGCTAGTGGGGAAGGTAAGTGTTTCCTATTAATTAATTTGTAACCTGAGTGTTACCCTTAGCAGCCTCGTCTGGGCTGTAAGGATGTGTTCAAGCTTCGCCTGTCAGCCTCAAATGAGAAGCAGGATGGAGGGGATGTGGAGTTTGTGAGGCTGCCCATACCCTCCCAGCCTCCCCAGCCCCTGCCAGACAGCCCTCAGCCAGGCTGGGATCTCCAGTGGTGCCTCAGATGTGGATGGGTTTGTGCTTCACGGTTGTGTTCAATTGACATGAGATGTCATGTCAGCATCCCAGTGCCATGGATGGCACTCCACAATAACTTCCTTATTTGGTCTTTCTTTGGGGGGAAATGCGAATATAAATTTCCCTCAAAAATTCCTTTTAGGGGGAAATTAAAAATAAAAGGGCAAGTGGAGCACTGTGCTGTGGGGGGTGTAGGCAACATAAGGCCCCTTCCTCTCAGTGGTGAGCCAGAGGATGGTGTGACAGAGCTCATGCTTGAATTCCAACACCGTGCTGGAGCTGGGCCTCATGGTTCAGTGTTACAGGAATTTTTTTATTACTTTGGATCCCCCCTGAATGGAACCATGTAACAAATTACAATGTGTTTACCCATCTAGCTTAACTTCTTTGCATTTTTTTGTGTATTAATTTGTTTTTGTAATTAAAGCAGTTCTGTATTGTTGGCGAAGCTGGAGGCTTGCTAAGCAGGCAGGGGCTTGTGCAAAGCTAAATTACTACCAAAATAAAAGGAAAATAAAACATCCCAGCCTTCCAACCCCTGCTGCCCACACTTTGCACCACCAGGCATTCAAATCTAGCATCTTTGTGGCTGTGAAAAAGGAAAGCTTGAGTCAAGGCAGTGAAAGCCACGCTCCCAAACAAAAATCAGAAACCAAATGGCTCTGATGAAAAATGATTTACTTTTGTGGTCCCGGGTGTGACACCTGCGGGACACTGCCCTCCCCAGCAATCCCCCCCTCCTCCCCTTGTGTGTTCCTCGGGAGCAGTGTGGCTTCTCTGTCGAGGCTCAGTCCAGATCATTTGCTGCCAGCTGTGCCCTATGCCTGACCCGCTTCGGAGCTGCCTGTCGAGGCATCCAGAGCACTGCTCTGGACTGGGGGAGACTTGGAGATTGGTGCTCCGGCAGGACTGGACCGAAGCCGCCGGTTCTCTCTGCTTCCTGCCCTTGTGCAGTGCGATTGCAACACCATGTGAGACACTGTAGTTTGATCTTGGACAGGGAAATTCATTGTTTTAACCAGATTTAGCTGGTTAAATGTAGATGGGTATCTCAGGATACACATTGGATGCTTTCAAAGGTTGCATTGGACACAAACCTGACTTTGATTTTTTTTTGTGCTCTAATTTTCCATCCTTTAAATGTGATGATAGCGTTTTTCCCTGCAATGTTATAAGGATAATTTTGTTAATGTTTATGAGGTGCTGATACCACAGTTATGGAGACCTTAGAGGCACTCAAATTAGACGGGGTGAAACAAGCGCAAAATCTTACCTTTTTCTTTAGTAGACCTTTCCCCAAGTGGATCAGCAATGGCACACGGTGCAGCCCACAGCCTTTCCTGCTCTGTGCTAAGTGCCCAGGAGCATCCTGGCAAAGTCAGCACCTATTTTTCAAAACATACATTATATTTGTATATAGTGTGTGTTTAAGACTCATCCCTTGATTTGGTCCATTGGGTGCCAAGGCAGGACAGTTCTTTAGCTCGTCACCTTTCACGCAGCATGAACCATTTTTTTCCCCCTGATATGCTTTTCATAGCATTAAGTTGGCAAATGGTTTGTTACAAAAAATAAATGAGTCTATTCTTGTAAATATGAGCCTTCCCACCCCAGCCTGCTGACAAGTTCACAAACCAGCCGACCTGAGCCGGAGGGGGTATGGGACATGGCGTTTGGAAAGAAAATGTTCCAGACGTGTTGCCCATATTAACAGCTTCTCATGCGCAAAAAAAAGAAAATAATAGCATGTCTTCTTGATACCAAAAGAACGTGGTTTTAATTATTATCATAGTTTCAGCTCTCTTTGTGGCAAGAGTTTGAGGGAATGCTTTTTAGCTTGAATGCTCTAAACAGCTAGTAAACCCCAAGGAAAACATTAGATAAAAGTTACGCCTGGGCTTATACAAATATTTAAGTTCCGTCTGGGGGTGGAGGGGAACGAAACCCATAAACTGATTGTTTCACGGTTGTCCCAGTATGTTCATTTGGCCAGAGAGGAACCGTGGGACCAAACCGGGTCTTTTCCTCTGCTCATTTCCTATAGCCTTACACAGCATAATCCCCAACAATACCAGCACATGCCATCTGGCTTTATTCTGCTCCTCAGTCAGCAGTCTTGAGTCCCCCCAGTTGAAAACCTGCTTTGAATTTAGGCCCTTTTATGTCCCATAATAACCTAGAAAGTGTATTATGGGCTGGAGCAGGCTATGACAGGTATCCATAAGGAGGGTAGTTTACACTCCCACCTGTAAAGGGAGAGGAGAGAACAGCCCTGCTTTTCTGGGCTGTCCAAGGGCAGGGTAGAATGGACTTGGCTTCCTGCAGAGCTGCCATGTGGGAGGTGAGGGTGCTACTGCAGACTGTGGCAAGGGAGACACCACTTTTCAGAGCAAGATACAGAAGCAGGGGAGACAAGTAATGTCTGTAAGGAATGCAGAAGATTTGAGAAGAATGGGGAAAGAGCTAAGCACATATTTGGGTTGATCCAGAAGTGTCTTCAGAAGATGCTCCAAGCAATCCCACTAATGTTCTTCCATGGCATTAGATGGATTGCATCTTTCCCACATCCAGCGATATTGTTTCCTGTTGGCTTCATTTTGAGAACAACTCCACTTCTCAGTGCATTAAGTGACTCCTTGAGCTCTTCCAGGAAGGAGAAGAAGGTGGTGGTGCTGAAATGTATCTCCTTAGTGGGCTGGGACTCAGAATGCAGTGTGGTGAATGTCTGCTGTGTGCTGTGCTCCATGTAATGCTGCTCCATTGATACTGCAACTCTGCAGGCAACTCCTGCACTGCTGGAAAAGTGGAGGAGTCCTTCTTCTGAGGGAGGATGTGGCTACAGAGAAAACTCCAGAAACAGGAATAAAGTTAGAAAACTGATAGAATGAGGTCTATCACAGATCATCCCTTCGAGCTGTACAGAAAGTGAGTGCACTAAAGTTGTATCCTGAGAGAACTGCATCGTTGCATCAGTTCTGCTCCTGAGAATTGAAGCCTGTGAGCATGTGATTCTATAAAATAGGTGGTTTCCCACCAAAAACACATGCTGACTTGCACCATTTCTCTTTAGGTTTTCTTTCAAAAATCCTCAGTGACCTGGTGTCCACACGTTCTCAAAATCATTGTAGTAGATGTGCATTATTTTTGTTAAAGAATTTTTCTCTGAGCTTAATGTGAGCAGTGGGGAAAAGGTGTTTGGTGAAAGGTAGGAAGCCATGGCCAGTTGGATGGCTGAGGCAGTGCTTCAGGCTGGGGACAGGTAATTTGGGTGCCTTCCGGGGACAGCTTTGCTGATGCCACGTCTGCAGTGCTGGAGCCCTCTCAGCACTCACAAAGCACTGACAAGCAGTGCTGAGCTCGTGCCCTCAAGCACAGTCCAGCTCCTGAAAAAAACTGTGCCAACCAAAGCATGGCAGTGCCAGGAGCATGTCATTGGTGCTGGGGGCTGGAGGTGGCATGGCTGTGCTGGCCACCTCTCCGTGACCAGCACCACTGTGCTGCTGCCACTTACAGCATAGACCTGCCTCTCAGACATAAGATTTTTTTCTGGTATGATAACTGCTTTCCAAGCCAATATATTTCTTAATGTTACCAGAAAGTTGCTAATACCATATGGCAAGGCTCTCTGTATTTTTGCAGGACAACAAACAAATTGTTGCTAGATGCCAGACTGCTCTGGCAGAGCTTTATCACTGATGCCTGCCAGCAGTAGCCTTTAGGGGATAGTAATAATTTGGGATTGTTTACATTACAGCTTTAAAATAGGGGTTTTCTTGAAGCATGTGTGTGTTTACTCAGAAAAGTTGGCTAAAAAACTGTGACAGCATCAAGGAGTGAAGGCACCCGCTATGACCCCTGAATGTGCTCTTGGCCCTTTATAACCCCTCTGGCCTCATGGGAGAGGGCATGTGTTGTGTTACAGGAACTCCAGGGGCTTCAGTGGGAGCCATCCTTTGTAGGACAAGGAGACTTACCTGGGTGGGAGAGACCAGGTGATTCTCCAAAGCCTTACTCATATACCTGGAGCAGCTTTTTCATCGGTTGGCTTTGGTCAAGGTCGAGGTTAAGATTTCTTGAAAAGCTGCCTTTGAAACACTGCTGGTGGAGACTCCAGGCCAGGGGGCTGAGGCAAGGAGACTTAGGGATGAGCTCTGAGCCCTATGCCCTTTACATGCCCCAGTCCTGCATGGCAGGGTGCGAGTCCTCCTGGTGTGCCAGGGCTGTCCTGGCAGCCGGGTGTGCTGCAGAGCTGCTGGGAGGTGTGTGGCGAGGGCAGGGGCACACCGAGGTTTGCAGTTTGGAACTCTGATGCAGTAGATGAGGTGTTTACCCTCCTTAGCTTGGATGTTTAAAACCACACCTAACTGCGTCTTGGATTTGGGGCAGAACTCTGAGTTTCACAGGGGTTTGATGCTTATCCAGATTTTTTCCTGGAGTTGCACAGTACTCAGGTTGCTTGAAAGGGGCTTGTAAAACCTAACAATTTCTGGAGCTGAATGCTGAATTTGCAACATAAACATGACCAGAATTGGTGGGGTGTCGTGTTTAATAGTGTGCGTTTTGTGGATCTCTCTGTGGCATGTTCAGCCATAAACTATTCTGACTTGGCATCTCATTTGAAAGCAAAACTTGACATGGCTTTTGCTGGGTCTCACTCAGATCTTGTTTTGAACTGCAATCCGGTTCTTCATATGGGGAGGTTGGTCCTTTTTTGAAGTGAGTTGTTCCCAGGCTTTCACTCCCCCGTGAGTTTGTTTTAGTTTAAGTCATCTAAATAAATGCCTTCAGTGGAGCCTGAAGCCAAGCAGTCTTGGACCCTGCCATACTTTGAACAGAGGGACCTGATTCAATATCAGTCTCAAGTGACCAAAAATCTGGAATCAGGGCCTGCAAGATTGTAAATGTCTTAAAAGCAATAAGATGACAAAACCACTTTTCTTTTGGGTAAGCCATTGGAATCTTCTACATTCACCTGATCAGGCTTTTTTCCTGCAACCCATGGAAAAAAAATTGAATTATTGTTCTGAAAACATAGAAGCTGAGATTCTCACAAAATTAAAAGCAGAAGTGGAAGCTAAAATCAGCAATTCTTTCCTTCCATTCAACCCCCCAAACACCATCGAGAAGCTGGAGAGCAGCTCTGTGGGAAGGGCCCTGGGGGTCCTGGTCAGTGGCCAGTTGGCCCTGAGTCAGCAGTGCCCTGGCAGCCAGGAGGGCCAACCCTGTCCTGGGGCATCAGGGAGGGGATTGTCCTGCTCTGCCCTGCCCTGGGGCAGCCTCACCTCAACATTGGGGCAGTTTGGGGGGACACAATGGAAGGAAGAGATTGAACCATTAGAGAGTGTCCAAAGGAAGGACATGGAGATGGGGAAGGGGCTTGGGAGGAAGCCGTATGAGGACACTGAGGGAACTTGGTGTGTTCAGCTGGAGAAGAGAAGACTGAGGGGAGACCTCATTGGGGTCTTCAACATCCTCCCGAGGGGAAGCAGAGGGGCAGCACTGATCTCTTCACCCTTGTGACCAGTGACAAGACTCGAGGGAATGGCTGGAGCTGTGTCAGGGCAGGGTCAGGTTGGATCTCAGCAAAAGGCTCTTCCCCCAGAGGCTGGTTGGGCACTGACCAGGCTCCCCAGGGCAGTGGGCACAGCCCCAAGGCTGCCAGAGCTCCAGGAGTCTTTGGACAATGCTCTCAGAGACATGGTGTGAGTCTCGGGGATGGTCCTGTGCAGGGGCAGGAGTTGGGTTGGATGATCCCAATGGGTCCCTTCCAGCTCTGTGTTCTGTGATTCTCTGATAATGAGGCTTTGGGTAGCACTTCAGCCTTCCACAGCTGCCCCTTTCCCATTACTGGCTGACCTGAAGCATTGCATTCAAGCTTCTGTGGATGCTAGATGTGATGGAATTTGTATCATCTGATTAATTTGTTGCAGTTTCAGATCTTTACAGTGCCGGAAATGTGTCAGAGGAGTTCCCCGAGGAGGGGCTGTTGGATGTTGTTATCACGCTGTCTCATAACAATTTGTCATGGGTGTAATGTGCTCAGGGCTGGCCAGACCCCACTGTGCACCTTCCCCAGGGGGCTGTGGTGGCTCTGCTGTAGGCACAGAGATGAGGTGTCACAGGCTGAGGTGGGTACAGCTGTGCTGGGTTTGCTCAGCTGGTGAGCAGTAGCCCCACTGGAATAGCTCCTGCCCTTGAGCAGTGGCAGCCAGCTTTTCCAGGAATCCTGACTCTGCATGGCACAACTGTGTTAGAGCCTGGTGCTCATAACACCAGCATTGTGGGTTTGATCCCCATGTGGGCTGTTCACTTAAGAGTTGGACTCGATGATCCTTATGGGTGCCTTCCAGCTCAGAATATTCTGTGATTCTGTGTAATGATTCCCAAGAAGCCATTTATGATTGAGCCCAGCGAAACTGTTTCCTGGTGTTCGTTCTGCTGAGGCTCCTGTGGCACAGAAAGGGATGGGCTCCAGTGCTGCAGCAGTTCCCTTTGGAGTGGTGGGAGTTCATGCAAACTCGCTGGACCTTTGCAGCATTAATATTCGTCATGAGCAATGGGCCTTGTCCTGGTTCTGTGTTTGTGATGACTTGTTTACAGCAGTTTCTGTGGAGGTGGGAAGGGGAGGGGAAAATGATGTGATTGTGGGTAATGAGTTTTGTGGAAGGTTGGTTTGTGGTGGTGTGGGACAGCAGGTGACTGATCTTGGTATCATGGGGAAAGTAGAGGTCATTTGGAAGCTCCTTGTGCAGAAGACAGAGAGCATTTGGAGGATGCTGATAAACACTGAACAGCTGCAAGTCTTGGGAAGGAGTGATGGGAGAGTTCTTGGACAGAACTGGGGTGGCTCGGGAATGCTGGCAGTGCTTGAGGTCACATGGCACAAGAAGCTGAGGAGATGGCAAAAACATCATGCTTGTATGGGGAAGACCCCACTGTTTCACAAATGATTGAAACCGCGTCAGTTCTGAACTGAGTCAGTGTGTGCACAAGGCTTGGATGCAAAAGCCCTGAAGGCTGTCTGAGCCAGCAGGCTGTGGTGCTCATGGCACTGACGGGGATGGGGAGAGAGGCTTATGTCACCATGGAGGCACTTGCCAGTGCCTTCCCTTTGCTGATCCTTTGTCTGTGCTGTTTTTACATTTTATCTGTGTGGTCTCGTGCATTTATGTCACGGGTTTCATAAATGGAGCACATCAGGTACATTTATGCTGATAGTGTGCTGCTGGGGTTGGGTTTGTGCTTAGGTACTTTGCCAGTCAGAACACTGACAGTGCTGGTTGGACATGCCCTAGCATCTTGTGAGAGTAATGTGAGTATTTTCGGTCTGTGCTAAGTGCTACCTTAAGTCCTTGCAATTTTCTAAGCACCCTGAATGGATGCTGATCCTCTTGGGATGAGCAAGGATGGGAGGTCTGGCTTTATCCACACAGTGGATGGAGGAGCCGTGCCTGACGTGAGCTGTGAGTCCTGCAAGCGGGGCTGCCTTGGGTGCAAGTGGAAACATCTGAGATGGGGCCGATGCTTTAAACGTGTTTTCACAGGCCAAGCCACATGGTCAAGATGTCCTTGTAGTCATGTTTTAGCCATATATGAACATTTCCATTTAACCTAAGCTTCTTAACACAGCCATAATACTTTAAGTGTTCGGTCTGAAATAAAGCAGAAGGTCCTTTTATTAAAAAAAAAAATAAAAATCAAACTTCTTCATTATATTATTTTTATGCTAGAGACTCCCAGCTGCTCTGCTGAGGTTGTGAGTGTTGGCCCTGTGTGTCCAGGCTGTCTCTGGACAGAGAGCTGTGTGATTCCTCTTTAGGAAGCGCTGTGCTTTCCTTTGGGTATTCCTAAGAAGCCCCCGTTTTCTCTCAGACTGAGCTTTGCAAAGTCAGGGTTCACTTTGCAGACCAAGCTTGTAAGCTTGACTTCTAAATCTTTTCTTTATCTCATGGCTGGAAGCTCTGTATCCTCTTCCAGGGAAGAAGTGCCATCTTCTTGAAAGCTGCGTGATAATTTAATTTAATCCTTTCTGTGTTCAGGGAGCAAGTGTCACCATAAAGCTGCTAACATCCTGTCCCCTGTGTTTCTTGGTGGCTGCAGCTGTGTGTCATGTTGGAATATTTCAGTTCCCTAACGTTAAATGGTAATTAAAATTACTGATGGGGATCCCTGAGCCCTGGTCATGCCTCACCCTCTCTGAGTGGAGAGGGTGTGCTGCTGTGTGCATCTTGTGCTGACAATTATCAAGTTGAATTTACTTGCTTTCCTCAGAGCATCTCATCTCCCAAGCACCATTTTTTGTTGCTCTTGAGCATTTCTAAGCTGAGGGTGATGTTTCTCCTAAGTGTTACTTAGCAAATACACGGATGTATTTAACTTGTAACAAAGCAGTGCAATCTTGTCTTCTTCAAGTGGATGCAGATGAGATCACAGTCATGTCAGTCCTGCTCTTCAGGGACTATTTCTACTTGTATCTCAGTTTGCTTTTGGAGATGAAGTGAGAAAACAGAGGCTAATTTTGAAGTAGAGAATAAAACCTGTGCTCCAACAATAGCAAAATATAGTCCAGTTGATGTGGTTGTTAAAAACCTAATTTAAGGTCAAAAAAAGTAGATCTTGCTCAAATACATTTTTGTTCTTGAAATTTTCTTACGTTGTCTTTTGGATACCAGAAGGTACTAAGCTTTCCTAAGGGAGGACAAGTCTCTAGCCTTGCATTTGTTGTGTACAGATGGAAGTTGGTCATTCACAGGCTGGAACAATTCTGGATGATCAATTTTTATGGATGGCACTCGATTTGATCATGGATTTATCTCTTTTCTTAGTAATATAACTTGACATGAAGAGAACTAATGCCATCGTGCAGACAATCAATGACCTTTCTTTGTTCTAAATTCCCCCAATCTAAACTTGCCCCAGGGAAACCAGTGTCACTACTGGAATGTTGGCTGGATGAGATTGCATTCATTTGAAATGATAACTTACAAAGTCACTGTGCATGTTTGTTTAACGTGAATAAATTTGGGATCAACCCAGGACCTGCTATGGGGTCAGCAACTGTTCTAGTCCCATTATCCTGTTCCACTCGTGATCTAGACTTGATGTTTTAAACAATTAAAAAAAAAAAATCCAGTAGTGGCATAACTCCCATATCACAGAATCATGGAATCAATTGGATTGGAAAAGAGCTCCAGTACCATGGAGCCCACCCTGGGCCCCATCCCCACCTTGTCCCCCAACCCAGAGCACTCAGTGCCACGGCCAGGCCTTCCTTGGACACCTCCAGGGGTGGGGACTCCAACACCTCCCTGGGCAGCCCCTGCCAAGGTTTAACAATTTCCTTCTGATGTTCAACCTGAACAAGTTAAGGCCATTTCCTCTTGTCTTCTTGCTTGTTACCTGGGAGAAGAGGCCGACCTCCACCTTGCTACAACTGTATATTGAATTCAAGCCTACACAGAATATGGTGCTGCTCTTAGATGACTCTTATAGAAAATTCAGGACTGGCCTGAAAATGACTGCTGGAAAAGAATCTCCAGCAAACCCCAGCAGAGCACTTAACCAGCAGGCTGTGCTTTGTACAGATGGGCAAAAATGCCTTCCCAGCTCTTATCACATGTAGCACCTCTCAGCACACATGGACCAGGTAGGTGCAGGTAATGGTAGATGCCATAGATCCGCTCAGATATCACATCTGAAACCTGACTGTGGTTTCAGATCTCCTGAAGTACCGTAGTTTCCTACTGCAAGAAACCCACAGTTTTGACTTCTTAAGTTTTCCTAGATTTTCTTTTGGTTTAATAAAGTTCATTTAAAAAGTAGTTGATGTTTCTCATCATTAATAGTAAGTATTTGCAGTTCTCTGAGTTGCAGTTAGGAAAGTCTGTCAACTAAATGGACATCTTTCCAGGTGAAGCCAGCCCAGTTTGCCCTAATTCCGGATATGGCCACCCTGCTGCACTGTTGGCAGGAAAAGTGATTGTGACAGAAGGAGCAGATTAGGAGGCATGTCCTGGTGTAACCTCAGCCTTGCTTGGTTCATCCCTAGAGAGACTCCTTTCATCTCCGTGTCCTCATGTTTATCCTGCGACAGAACGCTCTTCCAGGGCAAAGTGAGGGTTCCTGAACTTAGTTATAAAAGTGGAATTCTGGAATGAAAGGTAGAAGGAAAGAAAAATTTTAAACTGTTCTCTTCCTTCCTTGGTTCCTGCAGCTTGTGTCTGGCATGGTCAGGGACAGGGCTCTGCCAAGCCTGGATGTCCTGTGCCACATGTGCAAGACCTGTTTTCGCCTGCTGTCAGGAGAGCGGGGGTGTGCCCCGGGCACGTGGGCAGGTGGGGCAGACTGGGCAGTGCTGCTTTGAACCGGGGCCTCTGGACAGAGAGGTGCCCTCTCATTGGAGAATCTCCTCCGCACGAGTTTTGTGTTACTTCCCCTGCCTCGTGAATGCACTTAGATGTCTTGTATACATAATTAACCTCTCTGCTGTGCTGGCAGACACTTTTATTGAACTGCCCATCATGACTCCTAAGTATTTTCCTCGGAGGATTGTGCAGGTTCAGAGGGCAGAGAGCTGGAGGAAACGCACATGAAGCTGAGTGACTCTTGGCAGTTATGGATGTGGCTTCCCTGATTTACAACCTGCTCTAGGAGCAGGAATGTGCATTTGGGTCAAGAGGTGTCTCTGTGGTCAGGATGCCTTGTCATAAATCCAGGATACTGAGCATCAGGATGCTGGTGATGGATCTGTCCTTATAATGCCCATAAGTGCATGGGGGTGACGGAGCACTCAGATCTCCTGTGTGGTGAGGAGGTTCTGTCTCCCCCAGCACTGCTGGCTCTGGCAGCTGCTGTACCCACCTCGGCATCATGTTTTCTGACCTGCCTTTAAAAGGGGTGTGTGGGTGTGTGGGTGTGAAGGGGGAGAGGGGGCAGTGCTAAAAGCTGTGGCATTAACACAGCTCCTGCATTGCCTCCTTCCACTCAGGATTTTCCAAGCCACATGGAGTGAATCTGGAGGAGATTGAGTGTTGCCTGTCTAACTTTGAGCTGAGCTTGTGCAAAACCACAGAGGAGGAACGTGCTTCCTGAAAACCATATGTCACTGGGCACGTGCTGGGTAAACAGCTCTGGGGCTTTTAGGGATTATCAGTGATTCTGGGGGCACCAGCCCTTGGTCCTCAGCTCAAGATGCTTTAGGAGTGGCTCACTGGGACTGCTGAGCTGTATTTCTCCTGAAAACCCAAGCCTTTTCCCTACTGTCATTGCTATGAAATTTAGGAAATACAGAGCAGGATTTCTTCCATGTAATGCACTGTGTGAACCAAACAGTGCTAGAGTTTGAAGGAAATTTTCAGCACCCTTTGAAATGATTGCTGAGCTCAGTGAGTGTACCTCACACCTGGGGGTGGCACGAAATCCAGCACGGTGGGGTGGCACGAAATCCAGCACGGTGGGGTGCCACTGCGTGAGAAACCCCTCTGTCTGTCTGTCTGTGGAGGGGGAGGGAAGGATGGTTGCAGGAAAGGTCTTTTTTCAGGGGTTTTCCTTGAAAAAGCCTTGGTGTGTGCACCTCTTGGAAACCTTTTGCTTGAGTGGTAACTTTCCTGCTCCAGGATTTTTAGGAGGAGAGGTTGCTTCCCTTGCAGAGATAGAGGCTCTCCCTTGTATGCAGGACTGGTATCACCACAGTTTGACAGTTTTCGAGCCTGGGGGCTGAGCTGGCAGAAAGGTGATAATTAGACAGAGACTCATACCCTTCTCACTTGAGGGGTTGAGTCTTGCTGTGCCCTGTGCCAAGCTGGCATTCCTGGGTTGTCACAGATGTGTTTCATGGGGTTTGGTGTTTTTTCTCATTTGCAGCACATCACCAATGCCTTCAGTCACTTACCCGGAGAGCTCCTAATTGCAGCAGCATTTGAGGAGGGGGAAGTATTTTAACATAAGCTTAGCTAACAACAGCTTAGCACAGCATCACTCACAGGGCTTAATTCATACCCTGATCTTTGCAAACAGAGAAACCTTTCAGTCTTGGAGGCATCTGTCCCCGCGCTGTGGTGTTCCCCAAGCCACTTGCGCGAGCTTATTATTGCTGTAAAAGCTGAGTGAAGTTTGGATTTGCCGGTGCCCACTGAGCCAGATTTGGGAAGCATAAATGAGAAAACCTGCCCTGGCCTCCCTTTCCCATAAAAAGCTGCTCAGGTGGCTTAGTATGGCAGGCTAATGGGGGAAGGCGGAGGCGGCTGCTGCACCTGCTAATGCTTTGGCTCAGGCTGGTGGCACAGAGGCTGCCGCAAATTCCCCCTGAGCAGCAAGCTGTTCGTGGCAGGAATGCCTCGCTCCGAGGAGCGCTCCTGCTACGACAACAAAGAGCTCTTTGATCCTTTCCATTTGGAGAACTTAAAACGAGAAAGCCAAACTACAATAAGACCAAGTTGGGTCATAAAAAAGAGAGCAGGAGCACCAAAGCGCTCTGGAGTGTAATTGTAGAAGTAGCAAATGCTTTGGCACTTAATTCTGCTTTAGTGTCAGTTCAACATGTTTCACGTTTAAGACTGGAGAGCCTGTCGCCAAATGCTCTGCACAAACAATCTGAGGCTGCTCCCTGGTAAGCTCAGGGTGCTCAGAGAGCCCCTGGCTCCAGTGTGGCTCCTTTGGCTGTGCTTCTGTTGCGCACGGGGTGGGGTTGGTCCATGGTGTAGAAAGACTTGAGATACCCTTTACTGGAGGGTGAGCCTTGGGTGGCTGCTGTTGTTCTAACCCTGCTCAATAAAAAGACTGGGACTACTCAAGTCTGCTGCCTTGGCACTGGGCAGTGGCTCACTGCCACTGGGGCTGCTCCCCAGCTGTTATTCCAGAGATGGAAGCCAGCACTTCATGCTGCTCAGGCTGTGCTTTTCTTGCCTCTGCGCAGACCTGGGTGATGTCCCAGACGTGTCTGTGGAAGGTGACATTTAGATCAGGCATTTATAAGTAATTTATCAGAAATTTGGCTAACAGATACCACATCTTCCCATGAGTGGTAGAGGTGTGTTTAAACTAAATATGCTCCGAATTATTTATCTGCAAAGAACTGATCTGCAAGGTGTCAGCTCTGTGGAGGTGTGGCCTCATCATGTGGCCAGGCAGCAGCCTCTGGGGGCAAAATTGGCAGTTTGGTGGCGGCTCGTCACAGGTGCCAGGAGGTGTTGACCTGCAAAGAGCCCATACCCTTCACAGGAGCAGGGCTGTGCCTCTGCTCTGTGTCTGCTCTGAGCAGGGAGCTGGGGCTGCGAAGCTCTTGTGCCTGCCCTGCGAGGATGTGGGCATGTGGGACTGGCTGTGGGTCCTCTTCCATCCTATGGCCAGGCCACTGGGCCAGATGGCTCCTGTGCAGCTCTGAGGCTTTCAAGAACTTTGTTGTAAAGAATTGGTTCAAAACATAAAGCTCCATGTTTTGAAGGGCGAGTGCTCTGCAAGGTGCATCCTTGCCAGCACGATATGTATGAAATGCATCTTGGCAGCAGCTCCTGGCTGACGTCGGTGATGGAGGGTGCAGCCCTGGATCATTTGCACTGGGAGCTGCTGGGGAAGGGTGAGCCTGTGGCTGGAGCAGGGAGTGATGCTTGGCCAAAGCTGTCTCTCTTTTCTCTTCCACCCCCTTCTCTTTGGAGGAGTGAGGAGATGACTGACAGACCCAAGCAGTGATTTGGCTATGGCTTAAATAGGGACATGATAAAATTTTGTGATGGACACCTGATGATTAAAAAGTATTGAAAACCCTTATAAATCAATTTTTCCCCTAACAGATTGCTGTGGGTCCAGATCTTTGTGGTGTAGGTAACATGTGCGAATGATTTATTCTATTGGGGATTATAACAGATGCTCTAAAATTATCTTCTAAGTGTTTGAAAATCATTTGTCTGTCTCTGGCGTGTCTTAGCACATACAGGAATGCTCTGTTTGGGGAAGTGAGGCCCTTATCCTGATTTATCTCAAGGTGCTTGTAAATGTTACTGCAATTTCATGTTATCAAATCATTTAGCTCTTCCTCTTCCAGAACAAAGTTATTTTATCTCATGCACCTTGTTTACTTCAAATTAGCCCTGAGGTTGGCCTGAAGTTGCACCTCGTTATTCTTCCACCTCCTGTCTCCGTCTTAGGCTCTGTCGGCAAATTTGAAGGTATAAGTAAATACTTTTTTGTTATCAGTAGAATAAGTTTCCCCTTCTACATATGTTTTCTTTTCATTCCAGTCTTCGTTTTTCATGAGAAACTGACATTGCAGTACAAGCAGAAACCTCCCAAATTGCTTGAAAAAGCCTTAATTCTCTTAGCAACAAGGTCAGGGCTCAAGTCCAGTCCCTTTCCATGAGCATGGGGGTACAGCCCTTCCAATTACCTGCTCCCTCTGTGGTATGGATCCGGTCAGTTCACCAGCACCTGGGTTTGAGTGGATTTGAATCTCAGCCACGTTATTGTTTAAAAATTCTCCACTCATTGGGGAAGGGTTTGTAGTGGGCTGAGCCCTGAGAAACCTGAGGCTGGTTTTATGGCTTCCCATTGAAACCTGTGGAACCCTGTGGTGTCGACTGATTTCCCCCTTTCCCACTCATGTGGCTTTGATCAAACCCAGGACTTGGAGAATGACCCCCCCCGGAACTGGAACCACTGAGCTTTGCCCAGTTCTGCCGTTCATTAAAGTGTTTGTGAGCTTCCAGTTGTGGATGGTAAAATGAGGACCTTTGTGCCTGTCTGGGATGGAGACTGCTGGTCCTATGGCAGAGCCCCTGTACAGACTCTGCATTAGCATAGTTGTTGCAAAAGCTGCCAGAATTTCCTTTGCCCTCTTAATGAAACCTACCCTGGTAATGAAACCCTTTGGGCAGGATGTGCATTACTGGCTTTAGGGCAAACATCACATGTTGCACGGATGGAATTGAAGCTCTGCTAAAGGCATTAAGTCATGGAGGAATGGCTCGTCCTGGGGGCTGCTGATGACCAGCCATCCTCTGTTGCTGCCTGTGTGACTCCAGCCTGGGTCATCGTGCCCAATGGTTCCCATCGTGCAGCTCTGTTTGTAGCTCATGCACAGTTTTTTGGGGATCGGGGTGCAGGGAAGCCTGAGCAGCATGGCAGCATGGTTTCCCTCCTGTCTCGTGATCCCCTGCCCTTCCCACAAACTGCACCAAACTCCACTGTGATTGTGCAGGACTCTTTAGGAAGGCTTCTCTGGAAGAGCAGGCTGATCTGTCCTTGGGAAAGAGATGCAGGGCTCAGCTCTGTGCCCAGAGGAACCCCTGATCAGAGCCTGAGACCAGCCATAGCTCAGGGGCTGAGCTGGTCATGCTGCTATGGCTGTTCTGTGTGCCCTGGGGCATGACAATTGAAATGACTGAAGACTGAGAGGGTCTGATACTATTTGGGTGGAGAGAGTTTAATAGTAGCATATGTATGCCTGCAGTACTGAAAAACTAATTGACTTGGACAATACTCTTGGACATAGGGTGTAACTCTTGAGGATGGACCTGTGCAGGGCCAGGAGTTGGACTGGATGATCCTTGTGGGTCCCTTCCAACTTGGCATGTTCTGCGATTCTGTGACCAGTGGGGAACTGTCTTGGGCTAATATTATGATGGAAATCTTCCTTTGGCTTTGCTGAGCATTAGATAAGTCCTGTATGATGGTCCATATCACAGTTACGCCATATCTACTCCCTGATGTCTTTTCATGTATAAACCAAAGTACTGGTGCACATGACAACATGTGAAATTCTAGGTGCAGCACGAGTAACTCAGCAGTTAAAGGGCAAAATATGTTTTCTGACAGAAGGTTATGGGTGAGAAGAATTTCCTCTGTGCTGAAGGACTTGAAGATGCTGTTGTGTGATGCTGTGATTCCCTCCAATGCTGCATACACTGTGTAAGTGAGAGTTCCAAAGGCAGAGATCCATTCTGCTGCATTCAAAGCCCAGTTCTAGGTCTATTAGTGTTGATTTTCAAGCTGAACTGAGCCCAGTTTGCCAAAATCTCTAATCAGTGGCTCCATGGGGAAAGGAGTCCCAGCTGTGGGGCGGCTGGGGAGCAGCAGTGATGCTCAGAAGCTCAGTGCTAATCCTGTCTCCCTCTGCGAGGAGGAAAGTGCTTTAGGGATGTGGCTTCCTAAGCCCGCTCCTGGAGCTTTGGGTGGCAGTTTTCAGTCTGAGATTGAAACATTGGGAAAGAGGAGGGATCGTGTCCCATGTGCAACAAGCAATGAAACCCTCTTCCGAACAGAAACCTACCCTGTGACACAAGAGGTGTAAATCAGGTACTGGCATATCCCACTCTCTGGCAGTGGAGCTGGGGTGGGTCTGGTGGCTGAGAATGCTGCTGCCATGCGGTCCTGCAGCCACAGGCACATTAGGATGCCAGTGGGATGCCTTCTCATCTAGGAACTGTTCCAGTGTGGGAACAGCCCCTTCCCCTGCTGGTGTCGCTCTGGGTTGTGAGTCAGAGCCAAGCCTAGGGTGTGCAGAGTCTCCAAAATAACCACTGACTTCAGGGCTATCCAGGGTCCCAAGAGCTGGAGTGGGGTCGGGAACCTCAATGCCTCTATCACCCCTCTGGCTCACCCTTGAGCACCACGGGTGGTCCATCTGCCTGGTGTCACCCTGGGATGTGGTGGGAGAGAGTTTTCAAGGTGCTGTGAAGGCTTAAACTAAAGCTTGTAATGATCTTAGTGGGATCTGGGTAGTTATGGGTGCAAGCCCATGAGGCATTTTTGAAAACATACCAGAAGTAAGTGGTAGAAAGGGAAACGCTGTTGTTTGGGCCATAGGACATTCTGGGGTTTGTTTTTTGCTGATTGTGATGTTTCCCTGGCATGAGTTCAATTCATCCTCTTTACCTAATGAGAAAAAGCAAAGCTACATGTCTTGCTTTCCTTGCAGGTGAAGGAGCTGGACTGGATAAACTTAATTGTTGTCTTTGAAAAATCTTTGTCTCCTTGCATAAGAGTATTTAAAAAAAAAAAGAACTGATGACCTCATGCTTTCATGTTTCAAAAAAAAAAAAAAAGTCTATTTCAGTTGATGCTTGTTACAACTCCTATTAACAATGTTTGAACCAAAAAAAGAGGTCCAGATGTGATGATTTTATTGTCTCAAATTGGGTTTTGGTCACTGAGCTTGCATTTGGATAATTAATTTTTTCTTTTCTTGTTTTTTTCCTTTTCCAGCCTGATGGCACCAGTAAGGAGTGTGTTTTCATTGAAAAAGTCCTAGAAAACAACTACACGGCGCTGATGTCTGCAAAATATTCAGGCTGGTATGTTGGATTCACCAAAAAAGGGAGGCCGCGGAAAGGGCCCAAAACCCGGGAAAACCAGCAAGATGTACATTTTATGAAGAGATACCCAAAGGGGCAAGTGGAGATACAGAAACCTTTCAAGTACACAACAGTCACCAAGAGGACTAAGAGAATACGACCCACCAACCCCAGTTAAAAATAGATTAAAAACAGTGTCACAATAAGAAACCACAAAAAGAAAAAAAAAACTGCACCAGAGGAATATTTTTACATTAAAAATAAGGAAGAAGCTCTATTTTTGTACATTGTGTTTAAAAAAAAATAAAAATAAAAAAAATTAATAAAAGACTAGATGACAAATGCTGGGGAAAGCTGTCCGGGATTTATTGTGACTTGAAAAACGAAATGAACTGCTCTATTTAAATTGACTTCTTGTTGTTGATGACACACAGGTGCTTATTTCGCTCTTTGGAAAGGACAACTTTTCAAGCATATCCCCAGAGGGAAAAAAAAAAGTAATTATTAAAAATAAATAAATAAAACCAAAGAAAACCAAAGTTCTTTCCCAAAGTTACTGAGACCCTGCCCCAAAAAGTGCCGGTTTTGCAGTAATCTATTTATTGTCTGCTGCCCGCTGGCCCAAGACAAGATGGTGTGTGCTGCAGTGAGTGAGTTTCTGTGGAGTTCTCGACGCATGGATCTTCTGTAACCTTCCTGACGACATAAGGTGTCACGGCTCTGTGATCCTGCATTATGCTCAGTTCTGGAGAATGCTGCTAAATACATTCAAGTGACTACAAGATGACCTAGTACACCAATGATAAGGGAATATTTTAAAACCAGCTATATTATATATATTATATATATATAAGCTATTTATTTCACCTCTCTGTATATTGCAGTTCCATGAACCAAGTATTACTGCCTCAACAATTAAAAAGAATTATTTAAAACACATGTACATATTTTTGCTGTTCACACTTCTTTCCCCTCCCTGAGTAGTGGTTGTTTTAATGTGTATTTATCTTTTACGTGAGGGCAGCAGGATATGTTCAGGGTAGTTTCCCTGCTACAAACTCCATTGCTAATTCTGTACGTCCTCCTGTTACTTAATACCATCTTCCTCCCTGGTTGTTCTCACAAGGAAGAGGTCTTGCATGGGGTGAAGGTGGGCTGAGCATGGCAGGATCCTCGCTGGGGTGTTTAAAGAGCAGGACTTACATTTGACACTTTTCGGTCCAACCAATATTTCCTAATGTTTGGCCAAGCAGAAGGTGAACTGGAAAATGAGCATCTGACTCCATTAACACGTCCTTACGTGCGGCTCGTTTCCTTCATTAGGGGTTTTAGAGGGGCTGTTGGTTTCAGCTGTTGAATTCAATATTGTGCCTTTTAAAACTTGCCCTCAACTGGACAAATCCTTTCCCCTGGTCCTCCCAGCCCATCAAGTGACTTGCTTCCCTGGTCAGCCCAGCCAGGTTTTCTCCTGGGAGTTCTGCATAGGACATGGATGATGTAAAGTGACCCATAAACAGAAAGTGGGGGAAAAAAGCAAGCTGAAATAACGGACCTCAGATTTTAGCTGAAATGACAACTGGGCCCAAGTGAAGTTTTAAGGAGGAGCTCACTTGGCTTTCCCCTTCTTTCTGTGTGCAGACATTGCTGCACTCCCTGGCTGCAGCCAGGGCTGGAAATGCTCAAAGCTACTAAGAAAGCTTTTTCTTGTTAATCACAAGAATGACTCTCCCCAGAACAAGCTTTCTCAAGATAACTTTGAGAGCTGCAGCCAAATGCTGCAGATCAAAGCTGTTTGGGAGATGGTGCAGATAAATGTGCAAGCTTGAGGATGCTTATCTGAACCAATCTCCAAACCTTGCAAGCCTAGAATAAAATGAACAGTGCTGAGCAGAGTCACTCCATGCTGCTCCAGGAGAAGCTGGGCAGCTGTACAGCTGATAGACTCACTCCAGCTAAGCACAGGAGGTCACTCGAGCAGCCCCTCTCCCGGTGGATGTGCTGGGAGCTGCTCTCCTGGTGCACCTGGAGACAAGCACAGAAATGGGACCTGATGGCATGGTGGTGGAAGTGGTTGGTGGGGGCTGGAAGGCTTTGCCAGCTTTGTCTTCAGATTGATTCATGTGGGAAAGGTTTGGGGAAAGTTCAGAGAAGTGCTGGGGTGGAGGACTGGGAGCGGCTGTAGATTTGCTATGTTAGTACCTCCAGGAAGAGAAACCCAGTTGATTTCCAGAGTGAGAAAGGATTTATGAGTGCTTTTTTTATCCACCCCTCATGGTTTCACTGTCAGAGCGACAGGGTTGGTTTGCTATCGGGGAAATTTGAAGGGGTGGAGGCAGTAAATGCTGGAGAAGTCTGGGCAGAAGGGATCTCCTCTGAGGCTGAGAGCAACCAGGGAGGATCTGCTCCCCGTCCCATGGTGCCCACTGGGTTTGGAGGTTGTCATGTGGGATGGACGGGCCACTCAACTGGCAGTTGGGGCCTCTGGCACTTGTGTCATTGGTTGACGAATGTTTCCCGGACAGCAGTGAGACAGGTTCTTCAGGCTGTGAAAAGGCAGTGTGGTGAGGAGATGTGATGCTCCCCCGGATTAGGTGCTGTCAGTGGGATTTGTTGGCTGAGAATGGTGCTCATTAAGTATTTGTGTTGAACATCTGCTCTTCAGGCTTTATTAACAACAGAAGCAGGGCAAAGATGAGAAGAATTCATGTCAGGTTCCCTTCAGAGGACCTTCACATTGGACAAAAGGGTGCTCTGGGGAGAAGATGTTCAAGAAATGAACAGAAACAGGGGAAATCAATCCTGTGCCCAGCAATGAACAGACTTGATGTTGCTCGGTGCTTAGGCCAGGGGTTGTAAGTGGTTGTCAACAGACCACTGGACAGGTCTCTCTGCTGACCTCCAGACTAGAGAAGCTTGTCTGTGGTGTTTAACCCAATTTTTTCCTTCCAGAAGGTCTTCGGTATCCCTGAATATGAGCTGAGATTTCCCATGTAGACTGTGACATTTGATTTACTTTATAATTGAAAATTGTTAATAAGGATTTAATTACTATTGTGAAAATAACAAGAGCAAGGGGCGTAACACTAGGTGATTGCTTGAAGCAACTGATGGCATTAATGTGTGTGGAGCTCTGAGTGAGCACACTTTAGCAGGTACACTAATTAATTAGGTTTAATAAAAGCATTTTGTGGCTACTGTCTCAGAAATACTGCTGGATTTGTCACAAAATCACAATAGCTGAGATCAGATAATGGCTTGGTCTGATAACACTGGCTTTGTCATGAAGCCGGGTGCAGGGCATCCTAAAATGTGTGTCCCACCCGGGAGGGAAACTCTGTGGGTCCAAGAAAGTTTTTTGAGCATGTTGCACAAACCAGGCTGCTGTTTGGTCAGACCTTCTGAGTGGTGGGTCTCTCGTGCTGTCCCTGTGATGGTGAAAGGTCAGTGGCCAAAGCTCAGCTAGTCTCTGGTCCAAGTAGGGCAAACCCTTCACCATGATGGTGTTGTGCCCTGCCTGGGGCTTACCACTGGCCAAGAAGACAAAGAGTGTCCTGGTCCCTGTGCAGGGTGTCTGCCAGCTCCCTGCCAACCTTCCTTGGACCACAGAGCTGTGAGCAGGTGGGAGCAGTTGACCAAATTGCCATCCCTGCAGCTGGATTCCCCAAGCTGGTGTGGTCTTTCCTGCTTGACATCTGAGTGGTTTTGTTCTGCCTCTGCCTTGTTGATGCAAATGCAGGTGCCACTGCAGGCTCTGTGCTGCAAGGCCGGGCGATTGCTGCATATGGTGTGCCCTGATGGAGCCTGATCTACCCTCTCAGCTTTTGGCAACACAGCCTTTGGGAGCACAGGAACGTGAAATTTTTGTTCATTTTCATGTGCTCTGTCTGCAGTTTTTAGCTCAGGATCATCCCCATGCTGCTGGTTCACAGGCTGACAGCTCGGATGACCTTTCTGCAGATGTGAAGCAGAGGGGCAGCCTCTTCCAGGAGCAGGTTTGCAGTTTTAGCTCTGCCCTTCTGCAAGCAGAGGGTCATTGCACCTGCCCAAACGTGTAGTCTATCTATGCAGGGGAGTTGATCCCTTCAGCTCTTACACACCAGCAGGTGTGATATCTCTGCAGTTAACAATAGCTTCTGGGAGCATAGCTGATACACCTCTCCAGTAAATGCCATAAGGGGGTCCAGGTGAGAATGAAGCAATCAAGTCAAAAATAGTCTGGGGAAGGGATGCTGCCCTAGTGCTTCAGTGGCAAGATGACTCAGTTTCTTATGTCCCTGGCTGCTGGAATTAAGGCCATAGTCTAAAAGAGCTGGATGCTCTAGTGCCTGTGAACCTCATGTGTCTGTAGGTGTGTGTTGGAGTGGAGCAGAGCTTGGGGAGGATCTTGGAAAGCACTGTGAGGCCTCAGCTCAGCTCGCCCCTGCCTGCTGCATTGCCTCCAACCACCTCGGTCTTTGCAGTAGCTTATTCACCTGGGCTCATGGAAACATGGCAGGGTGGAAGCTAGGTCTGGTTTAAGCAAACACCCAGCCTACACCAGCCTTGGAGCAAGGCTTGACCGGCACTTGCCCTATGGATATCCATCCATAGGATTCTGCCTATGGATATCCATCAGCTTTCCTTGATTCTCTGAGCAATTTGAGTCTCTGTACACAAAAGCAGTGGAATAAGATTTCAGCCAGGACTTTAGACTCCAGGTGGAGAAGATGGTCTTTGTCTTGTCTAGGAGAGTTTGTCCACCAAGGAAGATCTAACTGAAGAATAGGAGTCAACTCTAGGTGGGACAGAAAACACCTGTGACTTTGGCTCCAACACCCTGCTGTGTTACCATGCCTACCTTTGAAAAATAAGGCTGGAATATGTGAAAAGGGGTGTGTGTGGGGTGTGTGTGTGTGGGGGGGGGGTGTAGCAGTGGTTGTTCTTTTCTAGGGCACTGGATTACTGTACAATGCAAGTACCTGCTGGTGCAGGAGGAAGAGGAGCTGTTGGTGTGGCTGTACATACCCCCTGCAACAGCCCAGAGCCCCACTCGGTCCCGCTTGTCCACCAGAGTAGAGAGGAGCGCACAAAGCATGGGGTGTCCCCCAGCAAAACAGCTTTTCTCTGCTGTCCACTCTCAGGCATTTAACATCGTGGTTTGTGTCTGCTGCAAGGGAAGGCAGGTATATTCCTATGCATAATTTCCTTGTGGTGTGCCAAAGGGTGGAAGCTTATACTTAAGATTCACAACAGCTGTTTAAAGTGCCTGTGTCTCGTGCCAGCCATACCACCTGAATGGCCAAGGGATATATATAAAACTTCAATTATTTTTTGAATGTTTGTTGTTATTCATTTGGAGACGGATGAGAGGAGATTCCTCACAAATGATGTAACCTATGTAGAGTCTGTTATTTCCAACAGTGTGAGCTGAAAAATTAGGGAGGAAAAATCAGGTCAAACCAAAACTTTTTTTTTTTTTTTAAGGAAGACAAAGTACTGAGTGGAGTGATTTGGGTTTACCAGAGACATTTAATTCACCTTATTAACGATTTCCTTAATTATATGTGATTTTATAGGGGAAAAAAAAGAAATAGAAGCTTCACTTCGAAAGCAAAAAGCAATTATTTGATGCCTAAAAAAGTCTCCCCTGCCCATTTATCAGTTGACACTCTTTTCAAAGTCCCTCAATAGATTTGAGACCCCTGCTAAAACTCCAGTGCTGTGTCAGTTTGCTGCTTCTTTATCAGGAAAGCTGAGGCTCTGGATGGTAACTCCCACCACCTTTCCCACAGCCCACTGATGGGTGCAGACCCCAAACCTTCACTGAGTTGACCCTGTCCTACCAGTTTCTGCTGCCCTCCTGCTCCTCCCTTTTCTCCAGAAGTCCTGGTTGATTGGAACAAAGCTCATAAAACTGTTTTCTTTCTCCCATGGCATTTTAAGCTTTCAAGGCCTGTGTTAGGGTGCCATCCCAAGGAGATCTGCATGGTGAGCATCCCCCGCTGAGTCCTTGTACCTCAGCAGGGTCTGCCACATACTGGGGTCTCCCTGGCTGCCAAGACCTGTGAATTTAGTGGTTACTGACACAGACAAGCCAAGCAGTGAGCCCTGGACTGGTGGCGACTGCTGCAGTCCCTGACCATGTTTGTTGTGGGTGGGACTTGTTTCTAGTCAGAAAATCATGGAAAATTTAGTCCAACCAGTGAAGTGAGAAGGTGGCTGACACCTGCCTGGGCAAGAGCTGATTCCCAGTTTTGGAGCAGACTGAAGGGTAACTGTCTGCACATCCCCAGTGGCTGCCAGGCTGGGGGACCTGTGGCTGAGCCACAGGAAGCATAACTGAGTTATGCTGGGCTTGGGAAACAACCAGTTGAGTTTCCCAAGCCACATCAAACCCATCTAAAGAGAGATGAATTGGTCTGCTCAGGCCTAAAGGATAGAAAATACTGCCTTGTTTTGAAAAAAACAACCGCAGCGGCCAGGAATAACAGAAGGTGTAACCGCACCAAAGTCTCTAATGGGAGTTTCCTCCTTGGTTAAGCAGTGCAAGAGTCTTGAGGTTCCCGGTGTGTTCACCCTGGGTGAAGGATGGCATGATCCAGCTGGGGGAATCGTTGCAGGTGATGCTGCCATGGCCCTTCCCAGTTGAATTCTGAGGCCTCGTTCCTCCGTAGGGCTGTGTTTTCACTGGCTTGTGCAATCCCAGTTTTGGAAGGGCCATTTTTTTTTCTCCAAAAGAGGAAATTCTGAACCCACTCACACCCTGCATAAATGCAGTGAGTTATAGTAGTCATAGGAGAAAATGGAATTGGGAAATTTCACCCCAAAACTTCCCGGCTTGAGGATCCAGAGACATGTGCCCATTTTGGGGTACACCACCATCAGCAGCTGGGAGACATGCCATCAGAAACTCTGGCATGGGTGAAGCAGCGAGGGTGCAAGGAAAGGCTTTCCCAGTGTGTTACGAGGCTGTGCAGGGAGTCAGCTGGGAGTAGCCCCTGTCATGGCCAGCTTGGAGCTGGTTGGGAGGAGACCCCACCACTGTCTGCTGGGGATACTGTGTGTGAGGACAGGGGGAAGCAGCATCAGGAACCAGGAGGGAAGGGCTGGTGTGTGATGGACCGTGGCCCATGGCCAGGCCAGGCCATACCAGCAGTGCACCAGTTCCTGGGAGGTAGCACATGTTACTTTGATCATATGATCGGATTTGCATGAATCAGGATGTAAAAATCTTGGCTGGGGTTTACAAAGGAGCCTAGAGGAATGAGCTGCCTGTTTATCTGTGTATCTGACACGAGCACAGAGTGAAAACCCTTCCACTCCTTCGTGGGACTGTTTTCCAACAAGAGACAGCTATGTGGAGCTTAAATGTTGTTTACACCCGTGGCAGGCTTTTGGGCTGTGATCATCTCTGCTCGAGAGCTTTCAAGAGGATAAAATGAGCCTCCTATTATAAGGACTGAAAATAATCCTAAATGAATAACACACATGCATCCTTCACAGGCACACATTTCTGAGCCATTGGAAATGTTGGCACATGCAAACAAACAAAAACACATGTCTTGGGCCTCTGGTTTTCATAGATTTCTGCATGCCATGACATTTGGGTGGATGGCATTGCCAAGAGCTAACGAACCAGATTCCCAGGCTTGGCTTGCAGAGCTGCCTTGGTGATGCAGGGACTAAGAGGGGAGGCCTCTGGGCTGGGGATGGGCTCTGGGGACCCCTGCACCACAGAAGAGCCTTCAAGGGGTGCCTGCCCAGGGGAGGACACAGCAGGGGGGAGGGCTGCTCACTCCAAACAAGGTGTGCAATCAGGAGGCTCTGAAGCAAAGTGTGCAATGGGGAGGCTCCAGAGCAAGGTGTGTAATGAGGAGGTTTTGGAGCAAGGCTGGCAATGGGGAGGATCTCTGGAGGCAGCCTGAGACCAGGGATCTGCACCCACCACCTCCACTGGAAGGCAAAGAGCTGATGGGGAGCAATTGCTCGTAAACCCCCAGCTGCCGGCAGTGCCTAAAGCATTCTCTGGAGAGACAGTCTGGGGGAGTTGCATGTGTACAACTCCAAATGATCCTAAAGTTGCCGTGACAGTGACATTGGCAATCACCATCAGAGCCAGCACGAGCGTGGGGAATAGGGACCTTGCATCTGCCCAGAGCTGGCAGAGAGCTGGGCTTGTCCAGGCTGTGCCCTGTGGAGCAGCCGGAGCGACCCACGGCACTCACGCAGCTCGTGTGCACCGTCTGTCTGCCTGTCTGTCTGTCTGGATTCCTTGGGAAAGGTAAAACACTGTTTCCTGCGGGGGTCAGATATTTTGGAGGGGGAAGAAAGCAATTTGTGGCTGTGTTGTCTGCCTGATCAAAAGTGTTACCGGACTCGGCTACACAATGTGCACTCTTTAAACTGGTCCCAATTAGCCCTTCTTGCTAATGCTGCGTTTCATTCCTGGGAGACTGCACTCAGAGAGCTGTTATGACTTTGTGATTGTGCACATACCTTTATGTGCTTTCATTCTTAATCCCCTTTTTGCAGAAGCCAAAAGGTCTTCCAGCCAAAAAGGAAATCAAAACCTTTTGTTGGCTGCTTCATAAGAATTAAGGGTGGGATGAAGGTTGTAGCAGGATCTTAATTAGCCATTGTAAATAACGAGAGCGGCAGTGCCTGCAACCATATACCACCTTGGGTTGTGATATTGTCAGACCACACAAAGCTAGGTGAATGGGCAGCACAATGGCAGATAAAATTCACCCCTGACAACTGCAAGGCAAGGCAGGGTGAGGGATAATTCAAGCCGTGCATGCACTCCATCAGGTTCTACGTTAATTGTAATCATTTACACTTATAAAATGAGTGCAGTCACAGTGGCTCTGCGATCTTTTTTCCTTCTTGCTGTTGTGAAACTAAAACAAAATAGGAGGATGGTTAAAGAAAGGGATGTAAAATATTTCCAAAAGTCTGTCTGCTCACAGCATAGGTCCAGAGGAGACCCTTGCTAACACACCAAGCTCCTCTCTGGATATCTGATCTCAAAAGGGGATATAGTGGAAATAATAAGTGTTCAGAGGCTGACAATGAAAATACTTAGAGGCCTGGTGAGGGAATGCTTTATGGAGGTATTGAAAGGACTGTGCCTGCTTCATTTAAAGACAGGAAAGTAATGAATAGTCTAGACTGCAGAGAAAGTAAATTGGGATCTCCCACTCACCTGCTCTCCCAACACAGAGGAAATTCAATGAAAGGCAGCAAACGTCAAAACTGCTGAAAGAGAGTGGGTTTTGACTTGTGGAAAATTAACATACAGCATGGAAATTAAGCTTTGGGTTCGGACAATGGGAGCCTGGAGACCAACCTTGGAAGGGAAGGGTGTTGGGTAGCATAGCCCCTTTTCAGATGGTGCTTCACCCATCCCACCCAGTGAAAGCCATTGTGGTTCAGCCTTGTTTCATCCATGTAAAATAGCTCTGAAGAAAGCATGAAATAACTCCAGGTGTGCTCTGAGTCCTTACCCTGCCTTTTGTCACATAGGCCTGTCGTTCTCACACTCTTGTGCTGTCTGAAGGAGCAGCAAAGATGCTCCATGATGGCCTTGTAGGATACTTGTAGGGTCCAACCTCTGTCTGTTATGTTTCCATCCCCACAAGAAGCTCCACAGGCACCTCTCCCCGAGGAGACCTTTGCCCATGTGCCCATGTGCAAACCCCACCTTTCCTTTTCTCTTGGTGCTCTGTGAATCCCAAAGCCCTTCCTATGTCTCACAGGGACCACCTCATTTGCTCACCGCTGAGGCAGTGCCAGCATGGGCACGTGACCACGGTGTTGTATGGAGCTGGAGAGGAGAACTATCAGCCCTTGTCCTCACAGGGTCACCGAGATCTTCTCCAGCTCTCACTGCCTTTCACATCAGCCAGACAGGCAACTAAGAGCAACTGGTCCCATTATGGGGGTGGAGAAGTTGGGATTACTCGTTTGATCTTGAACATGGCAAGTTTTGACCTCCGTGTTTCCCAACCTGATTGTACAAGCTCCTTGCATACATTCAGGCTGAGATCTTTCCTCGCCCGGAGGATTTAGGTGTTCAAGTCCCATCCATTTGGCATGTTTCAGCCAGACTTCTCCCATGATTTCAGGAGGAGATCCATGCATACAGAGGGCTCTTTGCTATGGGAATCTGAGTGGCTACATGGCGTGTGATTTGCCGGGTGGGAGGTGAGTCTGGCTCCGAAAGCTCTGAGGCTCTGCAGGGTGGCTGGGTGTCTTCTCCATCACCTGCCCGGGTGTGGGTTTGGCCGGGGCAGCCCTGCTGTGGGCCCAGCTGGCAGGTGCTGCCGTCAGACGCTGTGGTGGGTGGTCTGAACCCGGCCCAAGGTGCCCTAATCTACGATCTGCTGCAGCAGCCAAGTGATTCAGGGCTGGATGTTTGCTTCGTACCTCCTTAAGGTGTGAACCGAGATCATGTCATGCTCATGAAAGAAGACAATGAAAACAGACACTCACTCTTCCCAGGTGGCTCCTCCAAGAAGGTCTCTTGGGTGGTGGGACTGACCGTCGTCAGTTCAGCCACAAGGCCTGGGAAGCCCTTGTCCTGCCCCTCCCAGGGCACCACTCTCCAAAGGCATGGAAAAAGCCGGATACCAGCTCATGGCCACCTCAGGAGGCAGGGATTGCCTTCAATAAGTGACTGACTTGGCAAATAAACCAAAACCCTGCCCTTGTGTGGAATTCATGACATGTAAATTTATAGGTGACTTCTATGTAGCGAAGGAGCTGGGAGCAGTGATGGAGTGCATACCTTATGGTTTGTGCTTCATTAAACACCCTTCCACCCAAGCCAAGTGGTTCCCACACCAGAACAGCAATCAAAGCCTATCCTGGCAACTTCACATCTGGAGGGAAAAGGGTCACACTGTCCACTGGAACATGGAGAAAAAGCTCCAGGGTAGGTTTGGCAGCAGCTGCTGATGGAGCCTGTTCAGCACAAAGAGGTGGCAAACTCATTGCTCAAGGAGAAATTACCCCAAGTTCTTGAAAATGACAGTGAAAATGGATCAAAGGAGTATGCAGAGATGAAAGATTAGCAAAACTTATTTGGTTTCCAGAGAAGTGGTAGTGGGTGCAAGTGAAAATGTGGCTGTAGCTCAAGGTTAGAGAGTCAGGGGAGGTCTGTGCCTCTGTCTGCAGGCAAATATCTGAACTGGAGCATTTTTTCTCATTATCTACTTTTGAGGGGTTTATTATCATCTTCATATCTGTCATGCAACTTCGCTGCTGTTTGAAAGGTGTTGCTAGTTCTAGACCAGGAACTGCATCCTCCCAGAGGGACACCTGTTAGAGATGTTGGATGTGCTGGGATGATGGAGGAGAAAATGTGAGCCCCCATCTTCATGGGAAGAGTGTGGGGTCTTGGGTGGGGTCCCTTGCTCTGCTGTATTTCAAACACACCAGTATGGGTGCCCTGCACTAATATCAGGGGTAAATTGAGTCTATTATCTCCCACCATCTCTTTTGAAATTTGTACTTAATCCTTTCCTCTAAACCTTTTATCTGGCATTAAATGGTCATTAGTTTAAAAGAAAAAAGTTAAGCTGACTCACCTTCCAGCTGGAAAAACCTTTATAATTGCAGTAAAAATGCATGGAGGGCATGTACTGATAACATTGTTTTAGGGAACAAACAAAAGCCACAATCACTTTTGTGTTCATTATTTTTCTGGGTAAATGAATTAAACAACCAGGATTACTGATTTGTAACTTGTGGGCACATTATTGTGTTTACTATTAGACCTTCCTGGAAATTTCCCGAGCTAGAAAAACATTTAAATTATAACCAGCTACACATTTCTGGTGGGAATCGTTCCCAGTCATAAATAATAAAGAAGTCTTTAGGCTGATGAGAAGGAATTCAGATTCATCTCCCCAGTGTTTTTTGTCAAGCCCAGGAATCCAAGACCCTTCTGCTTTGGGTAGAAGCTCTTAGGATGGGGAGGGATGATGGTGGGGAAACCAGGGATCGATGCTCAGGTGGGTGAGAGCAGGAGACCCGACTCATCCGCCTGTCCTGCTCCATGGACTTCTTTCATGATGCTGTTTGCATCATTAAGCAACTAGCCTTTGCTCTTGGTTGGACACCTACACCTACACCTACACCTACGCCACCCTGGAGGAGCTCAGGTTTTCTCCCAGAGCTTCTCTGTCTGGGGTGTGTCACAGAATAACAGATTGGTTCAGGTTGGAAGGGGCCTTCAATCTCATCTAGTTCCACCCCCCTGCAAACACTATCCCAGGTTGCTCCAAGTTCTGATCAACCTGACCTTGGACACTTCCAGGGATAGGGCAGCCACAGCTCCTCTGGGTGACCTGTGCCAGGGCCTCACCACCCTCCCAGGGAACAATTTCTTCCTTATATCCGAATCTAACCCTGTCCTTTGTCAGTTTGAAGCCATTCAAAGGAATGGGGAGTGAGCCAGACTTCATGGGAGCTGGCGGGAGAGTCACTGCTGTTGGCACTTCTTCCTGCCGTGTTGACCCAGGACACGGAGGGTGGGGTGGCAGTCGGTGCCCTGGAGCAGCCCCGACCCCACTGTGCACCCACTGACCACCACCTTAGGGCACCCAGGGACACCCTCACTTGGTGCCTGGTCCTGGCCTCACCCACAGGGGACACCTTCATCAAGGCCAGAGCTGAATCTGGGATGAATTAACAAGGACCAAACATTAAATCAGGAATCAGCCAGGGGTCTGGTGAAGTATGACTTGGAGTTTTGTCCTTTTTGCTTTGAAAAGTACACCTAGAGGATTAAGTCTTGCATTTTTTAATCATTTTTTTTTTCTTGGAAAGTTCTTTGCTTTTTTTCAGCCTAGAAACAAAATGCAGAAATATTGAAATGTGAAAAGAATGCCTTTCAAGTCCCAGGTTTACTGCTTTTGACAAAAATACAGATTTCCTTCAATGCAAAGGCTTTGCTTATCTGTAAATATGTGGAGATTTCCAGCCAGCTCTGACATTGATTATTCAGTTCATAAGGTTTAAAATGGCAATGCTGAATTTTCCCACGGTTTAAAAGTGCAGTGCAAGGACCTCTCCTCCTGTCCCCAGCCCTGAGTCAGCCATGGCAGGGTAGCACGCAGCCAGAGCGGGGCACATGTGAGGGGGTCAGCTTTTGGGTGAATCGGGGCTGTGCTGACATGGCCAACCCAACCATTGCCATCGAACTCTTTCTGAACAGTTTGTATCTGAAGCTGCAGAACAAGATGTGCTGTGACCCCCTTCCCAGGACCCACACACTTGGTGCTGCAGGCATCCCTTCCAGGAAGCAATAGTGCTCCTGTTTAATTGACTAGTAAATTATAGATTGTGTGGTCCACGAGCCACTGCACTGGTGCTGTTGAATTTACATGAAAGGGATAAAGTTTCTGCAGTGGCTGTGAGAGGTCAACTGTGCCCGAAAAGTTTCTACTGATGCACAGGGAAGGTTTGTCACCAGGTGAGTGAATGGGAACTGACTCCAACATTTTAGGTTGTCCCCTGGATCTAGACCTGGCTCTGTTTTTACAGGCAGACATTTTATTAATGAGCCACGTGCCCCAGCTGTTGCTGTCCCAATTATGTTGAGATAGTGGGTTATTTGCAGTTGTTTGAAGGTTTTGCTTGTGCTGGCAGTGAGCCCTCCCTTGCTACCTGCTCTGCAACTGGAGTGGCCACGCACATTGCCTGCTACAGCTGGGGAACTGGCAGAACCAAAGGCTCATGGAACTCCATGTATCTCCTCTGTCCTGGGCAGAGCTGTGTAATAACAGCAATAAAGCAGCCATGAGGACAGGAGTGAGAACAGCTCCTGTTCCGGTGCTGCTGCTGCTTGTGCCTGAATGCCAAGCTCTCCACGTTGGACTGTGGTTTATTGAGGCTGTGCTTTTTGGAGCTGGAGGTTTGTCCAGTATTTAGCACACCAGGGTCTTTGCATGAGAATAGTCCTTTTAACTAAAGGGCAGGACAAAGCACGAAAGAAATGACGCAGAGCAGGAGCCACTTCTCTGTGCACAGGAGCTGCTGCGAGGGGCTCCTGTTTGCATAATGAAGAGCTTGGCTTTTGCTGTCTGCCTGACTCATTTATGCTTTCCTACAGCTCTGAGCCCCAATCCAGCCAGACTTGACATTAGCAGATGCCAAATGAATATTTGCACAAATGTTCACCAGCGAGTTTTTGTGCCGCTCCCTCCCTCAAGGTGGCAAGTGTGGGTGTGGAAAGCGCTGCCCTGCCCGTGTTTGCGAACATGTCCCTTTGAACTCCCTGGCGGGGAGGGTGAAAGAGAGGGGAAAAGGTTTTCCAAGCAAGACAATAAAAATAATTAATTAAAAAAAAAAATCATCTGAACATGTTCCAGCCTGTGTTATTTTGTTGTTAACCCAGAAACCTGTGGATTCTGGAGTCTGGGAAACGAGTAGAGGAATGGAAACGGACTCAGTCAGAGTGAGAATGTGGTGAGAAATAAAGCAAAGCCGAAAAAGCCTCAAATCATGACTTTGCTTTGTTGATATGAAAATTAGACACATACAAATTAGCTAGGAAATATCCTGTTTCTATTGGGGTGCTGGGGGAGGAGAAGGTATTAACCTTAGAAAGGGAACTCTCTGGCCACCCCAGGGAGGGTGTGAAGTAAGTGTTGGGTGATGTGTTGACTTTAATGCAAGAAAGGAGTCTGCTGCCGAGAATAGCACTAATCCTGCCTCTGCATCTGGGATGCAGTTGTCAGCATTCTCCTTTGTCTCTTGGAGGCAAATGGTGCCCACAGGATGCTGCCCTCGGCACGGCAGCCCCCGCCCTGGCTGGGGCTGGCTGGAGCGCTGGGGAGGGTGTCTCCAGCTGAGGAACCCAAATCTGCTCACCTGGAGGCTGCTCGTGGTGGGCACAACGGTGGGTTTGCCCACAGACAGGGACTCGCAGGGATTTGGCGGTGGCCCCCACGGGAGCAGGACGGAGCCTCCCGATTCCTCCATGGGAGGCAGGATCCAGCCACCTTTCCAAGACCTCCTGGCCTCCAGATGGGTTTGCCGCGGAGCCTGGGAGCGGGGAGCAACAGCGAAACGCCTGAGGATGGAAGAGTTAAGCATACCCTGGCAGCGCTCCCCTGCCTCCCCTCCCCAGGCTCATCTAGCAGATGGGGGAAATACTAATTATCCCCGAGCGAGCGGTAGCTGTGCAGTGGGGGCGATGCTGCGCTGGAGCCGTGCCACGCGGAGGCACCGCTCCGGAGGGAGCGGGGGAGCCCCTGCGGGGTGACCCGCGGGGACACGGTCTGACCAGCCTGGGAAGGGCATGCTGCAGCAAACCCTGTATTCAGGAATAAAAGTAAGGGACGGAAAGAGGCTTGCCTTTTCCTGTCTTGCTGTGCCCTTGCTTTGGACACACTGATGTCCTTAATTCCTCCTGGGAATTCCCAAAAGAACAAGTAGTTTTTAACCACAGCAGTAACTGGAAAGCTGCTCTATCAGAGACTGTTTCCTTAGAAAACAAACAAACAAACAAAAATCCATGTATTTAGCATGTCTGAGATGCCAAAGGTGCCCTGTTAGCAGGCAGCTTTGCTGGGCTGGAGGGACTGTTTCCAGCTCTGTCTTTTGAGTGAGGGTCTGTGCATCCCCCCTCCCTTTTCCTCCCAGCTTCCCTGCCACTGCTCCGGGCTCTGCAGATGAAAGCTGCGTTCCAAACAAAGCATTATTGATTATTATCCCCTCGAATTTCAGAGCGGGCTAGCATTTCATGTGCACGCCACAGTCCATGGCCTTGCTGGAATAAATAACACATGGGAGCTTGTTCGTATGCCTAGTCAATAGGGAGCTGTCGGCTTTCATGCGATTTCACACATTTTTTCAGCTAGCTCAGCAATCCAAATGCAAAAATCCAGCAAACAGGGACATCGTGTTTATTTCTGAC
Organism: Lepidothrix coronata; assembly: GCF_001604755.1. Taxonomy (NCBI): domain Eukaryota; kingdom Metazoa; phylum Chordata; class Aves; order Passeriformes; family Pipridae; genus Lepidothrix; species Lepidothrix coronata. Next base: position 165,484 of record NW_016690358.1, read on the forward strand.
AATCCCCGGAGAGGGCTGTATCCGTAAACCAATGAATGGATTACACTCATCCATAGATGATGGATTTTTTTCCATCTGTGACAGATATTATATGGAAAATCTCCATTTAATATCTGATCCAAGAATAATTCAATACAAGTGAGTAATATAAGTTAAAAATGCTGTAAATTCTACTTAACCCCTTCAGGGTGGAAGGCAGAAGCTGATGGAGTGATGCTTGCACATGGTATCTGGACTCAGAAATCTAACATCCTCACAGCTCTTGGGAACACAGGTTGTGACAAAGTGATCAGGTTTAGACCCTTCTAAAGGCCATCCTAAAAGCCTGGCTGGGAAATGAAAGAGGGGTCTGAAAAGCAGAGGTTGCAGGTCGATCTTGGTCAATGTTGTCACCGCAGTAGCTGGTGGAATGCTGGTCTCCTGGACTAGTCCAGTCATAGAATCACAAAATGGTTTGGGTTGAAAAGGACCTTAAAGATCATCTCATTTCCCCCCTGCCATGGGTAGGGACACCTTCCAGTAGCCCAGGTTGCTCCAAGCCCCGTCCAACCTGGCCTTGGACACTTCCAGGGATCCATGGGCAGCCACAGCCTCTCTGGGCAACCTGTGCCAGGGCCTCACTACCCTCACAGGGCACAATTTCCTACCAATGTCCCATCTAACCCTGCCCTCTGGCAGAAGCTCTTCCTCATTGTTCTGTCACTCTAGGCCTTTGTAAATAGTCTGTCTCCATCTTTCTTGATGGCTCCTTCAGACACTGGAAGGCACAGTTAGATCACCCCAAAGCCTTCTATTCTCTAGTGTCAATCCCAATTCTCTCAGTCTTTCCTCATAGTAGAGGTGCTCCACCCCTCCAATCATCTTGGTGACCCTCCTCATACCTGGATGGAGCACTGAGCGTAGGGATCAACACCTGCAAAATAGTGTTAAACTATTAATATGTGGTCATCACTTCAGAATAGATGCCTGTAGGTAAATAATTGCCATGTGGGTTTGCAGTGTTGGCTGAGGCTTTGCCCCTTTTTGGCTGTTGGCACAGGGATGCCAGTCATGCCCTGCAGACCAAACTGGGGAAATGAGGCTGTGGGATGAGATTCCTGGGCAGCAAAGTGAGAAGGACAGAAGCAGCCTGAGCAGAGAGAGGTGAGGCTTCTGGCCAAAGGCTCAAAACGTTGTGATCTTGGGCTCTATGCACCAGCTCTTGCCTTTTAGGTCTTCCAAAGGCAGCTTCCAGTAATTTCTGACCTAGTTTGATCTGGATGAAAGGGGCAGTCCACGAGTAAAAGACTCCAGACCTTCTCTTGAAAACCCCCCAAGATGTCCTAGAAGCAATGGGAGTGACTGAGACATGAGCTGGGTATCAGAAATGGAGATGGAGAGGATCAGCTTCTGCTCTCTGCTCTGCTAGCCTGGCATTTTTAAAAATTAATGCCAGCATGAATGAGAGCTCATTGCTAATGAGCACATATTAACAGGCTGTCACTGTGGTTTTTGGCTCATACAGTCATTAAATGATGGTGGACCATTCCTGAGGATCTCTGGTGCTGGGAGGGAGAAGCCAGTACAGTCCTTGCCCCATACAGTCACCAAGTGAGTCACTCTAGGGTGAGAAGCCAGCCCTGTACCAGCCAAAACATGTGTAATTGTATCCAGTGCCACTGTCAGCCCTTGCTTGGGTGAAACTCACGTTAAAAGTTTTTCCTGATCAAGGCTGACTTTCCGAAGAGCCCAGGGTCAGGCTCTTTGTCCTGCTCAGGGCTCTCCGTGGTGGCATTGTTGTTTCGACAATACAGTGATACCTCAGGCTTGCAGGCTGGCTCTGGGCAGGCCTGAGCAGTGTCAGGTGCATGGTCTGTGACGGCAGGAGGTGCAGGAGGGTGCACAACAGTGAGTTTGTACCTGTGCTACCCAGCCCAGCATGTCTGTAGCCTCCATGCTGAGAGGAATGACAGAGTGTACACACCAGGAAAATTCAGAATATTGAAACTTCTGACCACACGAAGAGCTTAGACAAATTCCATTAGCACCTGCTACGTCCGGGCACACTGACATTACTGTGTGTCTTCACAGTTTCTGTGGTGGCTTGGTCCAGAATGAAGCAAAACACTTCAATTTTCCTGCTGGAAGAAGCTGCTCAAACAGGTTTGCTCTGCAGACATTTTGATTTCAGGGAAGTCTTGTTTTCTGATGGGAATTTTTTTTCCTTTTTTTCCCACCTAGCTGGGAGAAACAAGGAACTGACTGCCAAAGGCTGGACCCCACTGAATACATGTAGATATAGATCGTAGAATCATAGAATCATATCATGGCTTGGGTTGGAAGGGACCTTAAAGATCATCCAGTTCTAACACCCTGCCATGGGCAGGGACACCTTCCAGTAGCCCAGGTTGCTCCAAGCCCCGTCCATCCTGGTCTTGGACACTTGCAGGGATGGGGCAGCCACAGCTTCTCTGGGCAACCTGTGCCAGGGCCTCACAGGGAAGAATTTCCTGCCAGTATCCCATCTAACCCTGTCCTCTAGCAGTGTGAAGCCATTCCCCCTGTCCTGACACTCCAGGTCCTTGTCAATAGTCTCTCCATCTTTCCTGTCGACTCCTTCAGGCACTGGAAGGCCACAGTCAGGTCACCCCGAAGCTTCCCTTCTCCAGGCTGAACAATCTCAATTCTCCCAGCCTTTCCCCACAGCAGAGCTGCTCCATCCCTCTGACCATCTTGGTGCCTCCTCTGGACTCTCCATGTCCTCCCTGTGCTGTTCCCCAGGGCTGGAGACAGCTCTGCAGGGGAGTCTCACCTGAGGGGGCAGAGGGGCAGAATCTCCCCCTGCCCTGCTGCCCTGCCCTGCACTGCTTTTGGTGTCTGACAGAGAGAGAAATAGAAATATTCCCCTAGACATGCCTGTGCATGCACATACACACATACACTCATATACACACACACAACCACATACAGACACACATATATACATACAATGTGTGTGCCTCTCTGCCTTTCCTGTTATCCCCCAGCACCCCAAAGCTTTTGTCCCTGACCCCAGGGACGTGCAGTGCCAGTGCTGTGATCCCAGGTGGGAGGGGAAAGGCAGCAGATGGGTGCAGACAGAGAGCGAGCACAGGGAGAGCTGAGCCAATATTGCTCACTATGATAGACAGTGGTCTTAGCACACCAGCAGCCTAATGCAATGTTTTTTGCTGTCAATTTTTTGGTAGATATGCTGGCAATGGGTGGATTTAAGGAGGAATGTGAAGCGGCAGAGCTTGCTGCTGTTTGCAGAGACCCTCCTGGTGCAGAGGGTGGGCTGGGGGAGGGCACTGGGCCATCCCAGGCAGTGGAAATGAGCAGGCACGATGGTTTATGGTGCTACACATCAGCATCATGTGGCTGAAAGTCCAGCTGAATTCAATGTGTGTTTTACCTGCCTGGAGACTGGTTCCCCTTCAGATAAACTGGAGATGAGATCTGGAGCTGGTGGTGGTGAAAATAAGGAGTGGGAAAAAATAAGAGGGTTTTGCTACGATGATGGAATTTCATAGGGGATAAACTTATACTCTTAAGAGATCATAACATCGATACATATATATATATATATTTGTAAATACAGACTATAATGGCAGAGCTTAGTGTTCAGAAATCAAGACACGAGGGAATTGCCTCCCTGAACAATGCCCTTCTCTCAGTTCCACTCCTCAGCTCTGTGTGCCAGGGACTCTGATGCTCAGTGTAACCCCTCCCTCCCTCCCTTGCCTGTTGCTTCTAGTCTTGGGTGCTGCATCTCAGAATCTTTCTCATCCCTGTGGATGCCAGGGGCCTCATGCTTTTTACTTCATCTTCATACCCTCTCAGAACACACCAGCATCCCTTATCTGAGGTTTCAGCCCTCTGGATATTTTAGCTGCCCCCCAGGTGTGTTCCCTGCTCTTCCTTCAGGAAATGCTCTGAGGGTGTGGGATTGCTGCCTGAGCTGGATTCTGCCATGAAAGCCTCCTCTCCCTGAGGGAAAGCTCCCAGGAGCTCTCTGTGCCCCCTTTCGCCCCCCTGCAGCTCATTCTCTTAAATATCTGCAACTTCTTCAAGGTTATTTCACAGAATCATAGAACCACAGAATCATAAAATCACAGAATCATAGAACAATTTAGGTTGGAAGGAACCTTAAAACTCACCCAGTTCCACCCCCCTGCCATGGACAGGGACACCTTCCACTAAGCCCAGGCTGCTCCAAGCCCCGTCCAACCTGGCCCTGGACACTTCCAGGGATGGGGCAGCCACAGCTTCTCTGGGCAACCTGTGCCAGGGCTTCACTACCTTCTGAGTCAAGAGTTTCTTTCTAATATCTCATCTAACCCTGCCCTCTTGAAGCCATTGCCCTTTGTCCAACCACTATCTGCCTGTATAGAAAGTTCCTCTCTCTCCTTTTTATAAACCCCTTTTAGGCACTGGAAGGGGCTCTAAGCTGTCCATGGAGCCTTCTCTTCTCCAGGCTAAACACCCCCAGCTCTCCCAGCCTGTCTCCAGAGCAGAGGGGCTCCAGCCCTCGGAGCATCTTCATGATCTCCTCTGGACCCACTCTAACAAGTCTGGGCATTCCTTGGATCGAGGACCCCAGTCCTGGATGCAGGACTTCAGGTGAGGTCCTCTCCAGGCTATGCTGTCTGGTATAATTTCAGAAGCCATTTCCAGCTCTTGCCCTAGTTGTCCTGGATGAATGTTGGTTTGGTTTAATGGCTGAGCACAGATTATATTCTGGACAATGGATGCTGGATTCTATTCTCCCTCCACCTCCAAACCCTTGATTAATACTTTTCATCTTTTTTTATCTCATGCATTATTTTTCACAACTTCTGATTTCAGTGGCACTTGGATGCATTTGGTTGGGTAATATTTCCCCTTTTCATCCTGCCCTGCTGCATTTTGCTATTTCAGTGTGATCCTACCTTATCCTGTCAGCCATGGGCTCCAAATGACCATGCAAAATTCAGGAATATTTTGGAACATACATTCCCCCACCTCTCTGGGGTCAAATATTTAATGATTTTTCAAATATAAGAGAGGAAGTAGTTAATTAACACATTCATTACTCATTTCTGGTACAGCACAGTCCAAACATCTCAGGGATAGCCCATGATTTTTGCGGTGAGCGCCTTATACGCTCACCAACTAACAGCTGTCACTGTGTAGAACTTGGTTTTTGAGAAATTAATTCAATTTTGTGTCTTTCCAGTAAGCAAGAATTATATCATCATTAGTGTCAAGTAGATTTGGATAAGCCTGCTGCCTTGAAGATGATTGTTTATGGTTAGAACCCTGCTAACTCTGGTGTTGAGGTTTATAGTGTTGTATAATGTTTGTGTGTGTCCTTATGCTTTTACTGTTCCATCAGTGAGCAAAGAAAGAGGAAATAAGATTTGTTAGCAATAAAGCAGTATACAATAGCTATTAAAATGGGGTAATTACATAATTAGCACGGTAGTGGTAACTCACTCAGCATGAACAACAGTAAAACAGGCCCCTGTTTCCCTTGGTCTGACTTGAGCCGGGACCCTAACAAAACTTCCAAAATGGTTATTTAGTTGAAACACACACGAAAAACTTAAAAGCCATCGTAAAACTGAGAAGGGAGGCCCAAAAAACCACAGAGAAGCCAAACACTTTCAAAGAAACAATAGTAAATTAGGTGTTAAAGATATAAAAGCCTGTTCCCTAACAATTTAATTAGGTAGCATGTCTGTTACAGACATTATGCTGCTAGTTTTGGAGCCCATGGCAGGGCCTCACAGCTCTCAATTCACACTAGCCCCCAAGAGAGGAGTTTGTTATGAACGACTGATGTTTTTGCCCTACAGAAAAGTGTGATGGTAATCAAGTGAAAATGGCAGGTAGCACAAGAAATTACTATTTTTCTTTGCAACTTTCCTTGACATATATTTACAGTAATTAAAAGCCCACTTTGAGAAATAGTTCTGGTTTTAATTAGCACCTGCTTCAGTTTCATCTGAGCTCATTCCCTCAAAGAAGGACCAAAACAACAAAACTCTCCTGGAATGGGCTTGAGTTTGACTGGCGTGAGATAAGCCTGCCCCCAGCTTCTGTCCTGCCTGCTGGAACGGGGCTTAGCAGGCAGAAGCAACAGCAGAGCCCTTTCCCTGGGTTTGTAGCCTTGGCTGAGGCCTTCTTTAACTCCTCCTGTAACCACACAACATCTCTTGCACTTGGCAGTGAACCTCTTCTCGCCCATCTGAAATCTGGCTGATGGGGTACTGGCTGCACAAAAGAAAATGAGAATCCCGGTGGTTTTCATGGAATCATAGTTTTGCCTGAGCTGACCCCACCATTAGTCACTTCTAAGATTAAACTTGTGAGGTGGAACTGGGGACAGGAATGGCAGGGAAGGGAAGGGGGTTGCTTGTTAAGAGGCAGTTGTTAAATTGAAAGGACAGTCCAAGTGCTTGACTGCTGCTCAAAAAGTCACCCCATCACTAGACACTGCAATAAACCTTCTAGGAAGGCTGACTTTTGCCTCTGAGGCTTTAAAGATGCAGCTTTTCCTCTTTATGGCAAAGATGGTTGCAGTTAATGACTGCTGTAGAAAGAGTGAGATCTTGTGGGAAGACTCTCCCTGATCTCTTCTCAAAGGCAGGACACTGAATGGTAACTCCTGCTGTGCTCAGGGCAATTTTCAGGGATAAAGTTTCCATCAGAGTTTTGCTTGATGGCTTGTTCTTCCATCACCTCCCAGCAATGTTTATACCCAGGAAGGGAGATGCCATCAGGAACTGAGGGGTCATTTATTTTTAGTGGAGTTTCTTTGCTAAAAAATGATGGCACATCCCTGATGGAATCAACCAAAACAAGTGGAGAGGTCCTCACATAACCACTGTGTTGGTTTGCAGGCTTTGCCTTAATGCTCAGTCTGATTTGGCCTGAAGTTGTGTCAGGGCAGGGTTAGGTTGGATATTAGACAAAGATTCTTCCCCCAGAGGCTGGTTGGGCACTGCCCAGGCTCCCCAGGGCAGTGGGCACAGCCCCAAGGCTGCCAGAGCTCCAGGAGGGTTTGGCTGATCCTCTGGGGCACAGGGGGTGACTGTTGGGGATGGGCCTGTGCAGGGCCAGGGGTTGGACTGATGATCCTGATGGGTCCCTTCCAACTCAGCACATTCTGTGATTCTGTGATTGTGATGGTGAATGTGCCCCAGAGAGCCATGTACTGCCCTACCATCAGCACACCATCATCATGCTGACCTGGCCTGCTCTGAGCCATTGCATCCTCTCAGTGCTGCTTCTCATCCAGCACATCTCAAACCACTGACATGTCGGCACCTGATCAGAGACCAAGTCCTTTGGAGAACTGGCTCTGCTGCCTGTAGAAATGGGGATCTTCAGTTTGATGTTTGTCCATTTCAGGATGCAAAGATATGCAGGTCCACTCCAATGCTGCCAGCTGGAGAAGAAGTTAGAGCTTTTCTCTTTCAGAGACTGCACAGGGATGTGCATGCTCAGTGCCCTCCAGAGAGGGGTGACAGCACTTCTATGGAATTTTTTGAAGTTTCTAATTCTTACTTATCCCTTTGCATGCTGTACTCAGCTGGAGAAAGGAGTAGCACTTTAAAATATGACCAGGTCTGCTTCAAGTACCTCTTTGTTTTTCAGGACAGGGGGCTGGGGGAAAGCGGCTCTCTTGAGGAAGAGCCGCTCCCTGCAGCCCAGGTGTGGTCCCTGTATTTTGAGAGCATGCACCCCCTCACTGGGTTACATGTGGAGAATGAGCCTGGGCTAAAAGTGCTTCTACTCGAGAGAGGCACTCACACTGCAGGACCTGGGGATGCTCCCATGGAGCTGTGGAGGCAGAACTGGATCTCAGTGGTAGCAACCAGGGGGATTGGATGGCAGCTTCCTCTGCCCCCACGTCAGCTGCTCAGCTGAGCTGCAAAGCTGCAGATAAAGTGCAAAGATCCAGTGACTTGTCTTACTCTGGTATCTGTGTCCAAAGTTTTCTTCCCAGGCCACCGAGATTCTGCTTCTCCTCCCAAGTAGCTGGCAGCAGCTCCCCTCCCCGGGGAGCAGAGACTCCTGCATTTCCATGCTGTTGTGTGTGTTGTTTGCAAAGGACTTTGGAGAGAAATCTTTCTCACAAGGCCTTTTTTTTTTATTAGCACTTCATTGTTTTTTCAGGGCTGGAAACATAAACTCAGCCATCCCGAAGCTATTTTGGACCTCACACCTCTACTTGACCTAAGAAAACTAAGGACAGCTGCAAAAATACAAACAAACAAATAACTTAGAGCATTGGATATGCTTTAAACCACTAATGAGCTAAGCCTAACAACCCCCCTAGGAGGCATATGTTAATTTATATATTTTCATTAAGTCTAGTCTTAAGCCTCTCGATATGTCTGTGCCGTGCATAGCATGGCAGGGTCCTGGGCGAGCAGGGGAGATGGCAGTGGGACTGAAGCTTTGGCAATCAGAGCATTTTCTGGTATTAAACATCTGCTTAAAAAGAACAGTGACAGTGTCAGGGTGGTGTGATGAGATATTCTGGTCACTTCATGTGCACATAGATCAAGTGAGGCTGCAAGGAGCTGAAGGAATGCACGTAATGGTGAACACCAGGGAGGAGGATGGCACAGATCTCCAGCTGTGCAATGATCCTCCACCGACCAGGCCTCTGTGAGACTCAGGGCCAGGGGCTCATTTCTGCCAGAGCTGCAAACCCCTGCCCATCCCACTCCACCTTATTCCAGCTGAGCTCAGATTTCCCACACTCAGGCGCAGAAATTGGGGGAAAATCAACCATTGGAGAGAGGGACGGTAATGTTCCCCCTCCTTGCTTCCTTTTTGGTGTTACTAGATGTCAGCGGTTCTGGCATAAACACCATGTTCCCCCTTCACAGCTCTATTTTCCAGCTCATTCCCGTGAACCAGCAGTTATTTGTGACTTCACTCCAGATCTATTGCTCTGGGATTTGGGAAGTGCTACCACTCCCTCAGCCCACATCGCCGCTGTGGGGTGGGGAGAAGGAGAAATGGGGAACAAACAGAGCTGTCACCTTGCACGAAGTGAGAGATGGAGCCTGCCTGTACTGCCCAGCCCAGCTGCAGCCCCTGAGGTAGGAGCGAGGGCTGTGACCGAGGGCTGTGACCAAGGGCCAGGGCTGGAGTTCAGGAAGCTGGAGGAAACCATTGCCTCCATGTATAAATAGCAACATGAGATACTCACACAGCAGCTGCGAGAGTAAAGCACTGGACATATCCATGTCCTGCAGCTCCTCCTCTGTAATTCCTGGAGGCTAATGCTGTGTGTTGGGTGGTGCAGCTGCAGAGTCAGTGCCTGGTGAGGTGGTGGAGCATCTAATACACCTCCAGCTACCCTGCTGCAGGTCCTTGTGCTCACCCTGGGCTACATGACTTGGGAAACTGTTCTACATTGCTCCTCTTACACAGGGCAGATGTGTCCACTGTGAGTTTTGTCCTCGGTGGTCTGACCTGTGGAGACAACATTCACATTGATCATTGGGGGTGTTGAGGTGATCAGGAGGGTGTTGAGATGCCAGAGGGGTGCTGGCAGAGAGGAGAGCCATGAGTGCTCCTTGCCCAGCCCCACTGCAAGCAAGGGAACACCTCCAGAGATTGGTGCTGTTGTGCCGGGCAGCAGAACTGAGTCCACTGACTTTGAATGTGTCTTTGGTTAGAGAACTGAGATGGGTAAAAATAGCAGCTTACTGTTGAGGAAAACTGCTTCTGTCTGGGCCTGATTTCATTGCCCAGGTCAGTGCTGCTGCAGCCTGGCCCTGTAACTGTGCTCTCCACTTGCACATGGTCAGAGCACTGCAATTGCAGCACTTCAGAGGGGCCTCTGGTCTTCAGGGCTCTGCTTGAAGGTAACCAGCCTCCAATATCTGGGACTCCACATCAGTCATATTTGAAATATATTATTTATTTGCACTGAAATTGCCCTGAAAGGCTTCCTAGTTCTGCTAGGAAGTTCCCACCCTGTTTTACTTATGATCTAACCTTGTAGTTTGTAACCCTTTGGCTGGGGGTGGGCATCAGTAAGATGGAAAACTCATCGCCCCTACACTTTTTGGGGAGTGTGGTCATTTCACAAATGGACTCAGCTCCAGCTGGATGACAAGGAAAAAAGGCTGTAGGGCCCTCAGGGAAGTGGAGAGAAGAGCAGGTCATAGATTAGACACATTCCTCTTGAAAGTGATCCAAAGGCTGTAGTCTGCTTAGGTACGGCAGAATAGCGGTGGCTGTGGGAGCAAAGGCTGAGGGAACTGGAACAATTTGGCCAAGATCAACATGGAATTAGCTGATGTCTTAAATTGTCTTCCAGGCAAGGTTCTTCAGCTCCTAGAACTGCAACATCACCTTTGGTTTGCCTTGTAGAGGTGAAGTCGTTTTACAGGTGATCTTAGAAGCCGCCCTAACCCCTAGAATAGGATCAAAGTTTTTTTCTATGACAAACATTCCACTGGGTACTACTGGGTTTCTGGGATGGCTCCTCTAGAGAAGTGTGGAACCATTTGTTTGGATCACATCTCATCCTGCCAGCTCCTGCTTCCTCTGTCCTTCTGGAGACAACTTTCACTCCATGTTGCAACAGCCTATATGGTCACCACCCTCTCCTTCCCTGCAGTGGCAGGTGATCACCACAAACACAGGAAGAAGCTACATCATCTGAAACCAGCAAACTCAAGCAGATGGCAGATGAGTTCCAGCAGTCATGAGGGCACCTTCAGAAAGAATGGAGCACCTCTGTCCAAAGAGTGCCCATCTGGAAGAGGAGAGACTGCCTGAACCTCGCCCAGGTCTGACATTCCACACGAGGTGGTCATGTGTTTCACAAGCACTCGTGATGTGACTTACACCAGGAAGGGTTTCCTCTGCTTTTTGGTGGGATCTGGTGTGGATTCCAGCTCCTCAGCCAAAGCCTGTGGGGAGGCTGCCTGTTCACTGTCAAATGGTGTTCTTACTTCAGTGACCTGAATTTCTTCACATTTCTCTATCATCTCCCTCATTTTTGGCCAAACCACATTCAGATTTTCTTTTCTTCCTCCCATCTTAGGAGTAAAATAACTCACAGGATTTGTTCCACTACAATTCCTCTTCCCAGAAGAACAGTAGATAGATATTTCAAGCTGCATCTGATTTGATTTAGGGTCTTGTTTCTGTTGCTGAGGTACATTTTCCTCTCAAGGAGGGCAGGCTCCATCAGAGCTGGGATGATTCACTGAGTTTCACAAAGGGCTGGTTTGCCAGTTGTGTTGTCTGACTGTTGCTGGATTTGTGAATCAGATCTACCTTGGACCTTCCCACAGACCCGAGGTTTCAGCTGGGTGAGGGCTGAGTGTTAACAGGAGCTGGTCAGAATGTGGAACTTCCATTCCAGGAGAAGCTCGTAGACTCTCCAGTACTTTTTGTTATGAATCAAGATAAAAAGGTGAAATTTGGAAGTTTCCAATGAAATATAAATTTAGAAACGATTCAGAAAAGAAAGCCTTATTTAAATGACTTCTTTCTACTTTCCCATTATACAAAACCAGGAAAACAAAGACATTAGGCAGTGCAAAATCTAAAATGTCTATGAGGTTTGAGTCAATATTCAACTATTTGCAGCAGTGGAATCAAAAAGACCATAATGAAATGAAGCACGTCAATGCCATTGAGAAGAACCATTGTGGTGGTGATGAAACACCATGTTTTGACAATCTCCTGTTGTAGAATTTCATTGAAATTGACAAACTGCCGAGAAATATTTTGATTTTTGAATAGACTTTACTGGATGAGAAATTGCTGTGTTGAAAAATTTTCAGCTGGCTCTATTGCAAACTGAGTCAACAGCTGATGAGCAGACCATCGTCACTGCTGGGAGGGCCTGGAGACAGCGAGGCAGACACACAGGGGTCAAACCCTGAGCATTTCAGCAGTCACTCATCAAATACCATTTGACTTGAGCAGGAAGCTGGACTAAATGAGAATGACAGTGTTTGGCACTTGGGTGTCCAGCTGTCCCCGTGTTAGGCGCTGTCTTCTAGGAGCGGATACTGCCTAAGCTGTTATCAAGGCTTCTCACAGCACCATTGCAGAGACTGACAAGTCCAAATGCCTTTGTCAGGAGCCAAAGTAAGGTCCTAAATCAGCCTCCAAATTTCAAGCAGATGTAAGATGTGAAAGTGGAGGAAGATAGCAAGAGGAGCTGTTCGCTGGAACAGACATGCTGGAATGTGCACTCATGTCTTCTGCTGGAGGGGCCTCTGCCAAAGGAGAACATCAGTTTTGAGGAACTGCTGGTTTCACTGACACCTAATATCCTCTGAAGGGATTTCATGTACATCCATGGCACAGGAATCTTCAACTAGCTGGTAAGTCTGAAAGCCCACTTCATTCTGCTGCCACTTTCAGAGCAAGAGAAAAAAACCACAATGAAGTTCACAACTGCCTCACTTCCAGGAATTACTTTGAAACTAGTTAAAGTATAGAATTGAAGTGCTAAAAAATAGTAGTAATTTAACACTTAAGAAGAACTATCAGTCAGAAGAATATGTGCCCTGTTCTTGGGTACATAATGATGTGCTGCTTTGTCTTTAGGTGCAAAACTCAGCCAGGGTTAACCCAACCTGAGGAGCTGCAGCTGCCACCTATACCCCACGTACACGGTACCACCTGACCATGGCTGCACTGGAAAAACGTAGGAAGACAACAGAATAATTGCTGACTCTGGTTTCCTCAACTGTCATGCATCCAAACTGTTATAGGACAGGAGGATTTTCCTGAAGAGTTTCACAGCTGGAAGGTGTGTGTGATAGATTTATGGTAGTAGATAAGACCTTTTTTGGATGCCTGAAGAAGGTAGAATGGAACTCTGAAATGATACAAGCCGGGTGGTTTTGTGAAATCCTAATGCACCGTATGCTGTGACCCCAAGGGCGTGTCTGTGCAGAAGCTTTGCTGTTCATCTGGATGGTCCACGGGGGCTCAGTAAGTTGAGATGGGGAGATGGAAGCTGTTACATGTCTTTGGCATCAACAGTGAACAAAGGCATTCTAGCAAACATGGATGATACTTTTGCTCATAACTTACATTTCGAGGTGGAAACTTTGAGAGCTTTGCTCTGGTTTGCAGTAAAATCCTATTGTTTTGCTTCCGTTGACCCTTGGGAAGTTCTTGATAAACAAGTGCTTTATCATAGAAGTACAGAATCATTAAGGGTAGAAAAGGCCTCCAAGATCATTGAGTCTGACCTGTGCCTGATCCCCACCTTGTCCCCCAGCCCAGAGCACTCAGTGCCACAGCCAGTCCTTCCTTGGACACCTCCAGGGGTGGGGAGTCCAACACCTCCCTGAGCAGCCCCTTCCAATATTTAACAATGCTTTAAGTAAAGAAATTCCTCCTGCTGTCCAACCTGACCCTCCCTGGCACAGCTGGAGGCCGTTCCCTCTCCTCCTGTCCCTTGTTCCCTGGGAGCAGAGCCCGACCCCCCCCCAGCTCCCCCCTCCTGTCAGGGGGTTGCAGAGCCAGAAGGTCCCCCCTGAGCCTCCTTTTCTCCAGGCTGAGCCCCCCCAGCTCCCTCAGCTGCTCCTGCTGCTCCAGCCTCTTCCTCAGCTCCGTTCCCTTTCCTGCACATGCTCCAGCTCCTCGATGTCTGTCTTGGAGTGAGAGGCCCAGAACTGGACACAGGACTTGAAATGTGTCTCCGCCAGTGCCTAGCACAGAGGGACAATCACTGCTCTGGTCCTGCTGCCACACGATTTTTGATACAGAAATCAAATAATTATCAATTATCATCTGTTTTGATACTGCCTGATCTTTTTTTTACTATTATTTTTATGGTGATATGCTGGAAACATTGAGGACGGCTTCTTCTGATTGCCTTTGATGTGGATTGAAGGTCAGGGTTTGGCAGGCAAACACCGGGTCAGGAGGTCCCACCATCAGCTCAGTCTGGCTGGATGTCCCAGGGCTGGTTACAGCAGCCCTTCCCCTCTCTCTGAGGTGACCCTAACTTTTTCACAGCTCCAGGTATAGCAAAAGCACCACTGGCTTCAAGAACTGGGTGGGTAATTTGTAATGAATAATTTATGTGAGTATTGCTGCTTTTATTCCAGCATGCGAGTTGTGTGTATGAAAAGGTTGGATTTTTCCCAGAGAAACTTGTTATTTGGAAGCCTTTTTTTTTAATAATTCCTGAAAAGACAGAAAATCTTGGTCTGTAGCTTATTATTGAGTTGTTTGTTGTGAGTATTTGATAGCCCAAATGCAGATTGCCTTGCATGCGTGCACACAGCTCACATGGGCCTGATTATAGTCTGTCTAAAACCAGAGGGAGCCTTCCCACTGGCATTGCCAGGCCCTCCTGGTTGGAAGGGTGCAGGAAACACTCAGGAATAGGTTTCTCCCATGTTTTCACCTGGCTCAAATATCCATCATTCTTGCTGAGACTCTTCAATATTGGCTTAACATTTTCAGTTCAGGGAACAAATCTATCCAGTAACTCCTCTGGCAAGAAGCCTGAGTGATCTTTGGGCAGCATCCTTGTAAGCTCAGAATTTAGCAAGAGATTTTTTAACAGGTTTTGTGAAAACAACTTCTTGGGTAGAGGAGAGAAGACAGCCTGGTATTTAAAGGACTAGAATTATGTGGGATGAATTTTTTGAAAACGCCTTTCCAATTTCCAAACCCAATTCCCACTTTCTTTTTATTCTCTTGCATCAGTTCTGCCCATTCCAGCTCTTGTTGCTGGCTTTATTCTTGACTCCTAAGCCTGGGCAGTACCAGGCTGCCCATCTCTCCACCAGAGCAACCACAAGTCTGGGTGGGCCACAGGTCTCACCTGGTGCAGTGAGGTGCTGGGACTTGCTGGGAGTGGAGCTCCTGGGACATCCAGTCCTGTGTGTGCTACCGTTAGTTTCAAGGTCTAGAAACCCATCTAAGAACTCCCAGCTGGAGCTTTCCTGTATCTTTAGGGACCTTTGAAAGTCTAGTTCTGCAACGTGAATTCCTTCAGCTGTTCCCAGAAGCACTGAGGGACTTTGAAAATCTCCCTCATTCCCATAACTTTGTCTGGTGGGGCTTTAGTGGATGGAGCATGTCAAGCCCATAACACAATTGCAGTAACATTTGATATCTTCTTAGAGTTTAGAACGAGAGCGAGAGTGGTCAAAGCTGCTTCTTGAAACCGTGTAAGCACTGGAAAAACAAACTGCTCTCTGAGAGAGGAAACCAAGATGGTTCAGTGGCTGGTTCAGTGCTTGCATAAGTCCCTTCTGGTTCCCAATCTTTCCATTTCCTCTGAGGATTTGTTGTGAGTCTGGTCCCCACCACAATCATGATTCCTGATTCTTTCATGAGTGTTCTGGGTTGCTCTCATGATGCAAACTCTGCCATTGCTGCTGCACCCACTGCAGCTTTCTCCAGCAAAGCCTGTCCCTTGCTCCCCAGAGAGCTGCACGCTTTCCCTTTCTCCAAAGTGGTTCCACTGACCAGGAGCACAGGAGCCAGGATTCAGCCTTTGCCTAACATCAGACTGAGGGTTTGCCCTGCTTTCCACAGCACCTCTTGGAATCCAAACCCCAAACCATCCATCCTGTATGCCTGTCAAACTCTTCCAGAGCCCAGCTTTTGTCTCCTTCCAGGTTTGTCTGCAAGTAAAAGAGAGAGAAGGGATGAAGAGGGGGCAGAATGGATGATTTCTTTTCAAAGAGAAAGAGGTGATTTTTTTTTGCTTGAGTTAATGCATAGATATCCAAGAAGGGACTGAAAAATAGGAAAGGAAAAGAGCCCAGCCTACATAGCTGTGCGGATAACCATGGGTTAGCCAGCACGGAGCAAGAACACTAAGCCATGACAGGAGGCTGGCGTAGGATCATCTCAGATTATTAGTGCCTCTTGTTTTATAAGAGAAGTTCTGGGGGAGGAAATATGTACTGAAGTGAAACTGGTGATTGTACAGGCATGCCAGCGATTAAGGTTGCAGTGGGTGGGCAGTCTGTGGGGGCTGGTGTGTTAACTCCAGCCAAGGAGAGGCACATGCTTTCCAATCTATGCTATCTCAGTTTCAGGGCTGCAGACAACCCATCAGGGTGTCATTAACAAGCAGTTACTCCGCTCTCCTTGCTGCGTGCTAAGGAAATATGTCAAAGGCATTTCTGGTGAGCGAGGGCTCGGTGCGATCAGATTGCTCCAGCCTTCTCACAGCATTCCATTCAGATTATAATACACAATAGTTCAGACCCTGCTGTGTCCCATTACTCAATTATGAAATTGCTTTAGAAGCTGGAGCTTACTGATTGGCTCTGAATGATTTCATACCCATCATATTTCTGCGTGTTTGTGCTCTTGGGCTGATTGCTCCGTCTGGTTGGTTCAAGCCATTTCATTCTTCTGTTCTATGCACTGGGATATATTTCATACCTGTCTGCATCATTAACAAAACCCCTCAATATGTTTTGCATCTTCACATCAGGCTGTGAAAGTGCAAATGACCTTTGACGTCCATTGTTGTGGGTATGGAGCCTTCATGTTATTGGCCAAGAGCTCGGAGAGGTGGGAAGGTGTAGTGAACCAAAGTACAACCCCACAGTGCAGAACTCTTCTGCCTTCCCTGCCTGGGAGATGTGAGGGAGCAAATTGGGGAGAGTATGCTGGGATGGCAACTGGATTTATTTGTGCGGTTTCCACCACTCAGACTGAATCCTAAAGCATCTGTCCTCTAAGCATCACAGTCATTTAATCCACTAAGCATCATAACCATTTAGTCCACTACACATCACAACCAGTCTCTATAAAATTTAACTTTGTTTATGAATTACATGCAAGAGGCAAGGAAAAAGTACTATTGGTAGTTGGTGCAGATATGACCTACTTTTGTGTATCAACTCTTTATGCAGCTGTTTGCCTTCATGGGGTAAACATTTCTCAGTGGAGGAAGCCTTGATGGAGAGAAGCAGTGCTACTTTATGTTAAAGCAGGAATTTTACACCTCTTGGAAATAAAACCCGTGAAACCTGAATGGATGTGGTTTGATTCTACTGAATGATCCATTTTATCCCATTCTCCGTAAAAGGAGAGCGAACAAGAATGAAGTCAGAAGGACTCAGCATGTGCATCTTTAAAACAATCAGTCCTGTTCGAATCCACTCACTGAAGCAAGGTCCTGTTCTAAATTAAAATAACGTTACGTGCTCTAGTTTGGAGAGCCAAAACAAACTCGGGCTTTGAACTTTTCTAAAATTACTGCAAGTATCATTTTGAGCACCTATTGTTAATAGCAGCATTGATTTTCCATAACCCAAAGCAAAAGAGCAGAGGCTGATAAACTGATAGTACCATGCATTGCTGAAGCCTATTAGAATCAAATTGTTGACATCTTCTAGGGAGATGCTGAGATTACAAAAAAATTCGGTGTAAAAATGTCCTTAGTGTGCAATTAATATTCTCCCTTCTCTGTCAATAAAAAAATGTGATTCAGAGTCACAGTGAACTGCTCAGGGGGTTGGATGTGTTTAGAAGCCTGTGGATGTGGCTGAGGAACTGGATGACATTGACCTCATGCCCAAGCCCTTCAATCTGCTGTTCAAAGGGGAGAGAATTCTTAATAAAAAGTCTGAATTCTGGTGGTCCCTCAAGAGCTTCTCTGGGGTCAAATCCTAAAATCCTCCCCAAGTTTAGACTTTTAGATTTATGCACAAATTAAAATTAATTCAGGACACTGGATCCATCTGGCTTGTTTTTAAGGAATAATTTCTTTCCCAGAATCAGCATTTAGCATTTTTTTCTTCCTCTCATTCAGATTAGACCACCAGCAGGTTTGTTTCACCCTCTAGGTGTTATTAGGGAATTACTGGAAAGCAGCATGACTTTCTGTACCTTTGATGCTTTTAAAATGATAGTCCCTTCTGCCTACACAGGGAGGTAGCTAGAAGGTCTTTGAAAGTTTTCAGTGTACCTTTCCAAGATGAGTTAAAGCTTTGGCAATGGCAACAGGATTCTCTCACCTGCCAGCAGATAAAGATCATTATGAATGTTCACCATTCTGGGTTATGCTGTTCAGTCAATTGAATACTCAAAAAAAATCCAGCATTGTGCCATCTAAATTTTTCCCTTTCAGACTTTCCACTGGATGTGATCGTTCTGACAATCTGCCACTGCACTAGCAGAGAGTTGCTTATCTTGCAAAGTTATTTTATGTATTTATTAACTCATTGTGTTTACTTATTTAAATATTCTCTGCAGATGAGACATATGGCAATTGCTGGCCAGCTTAGTCTCAGCTGCTTCACAGATCCAGCTGCTAATATCATTTCATAACTTGGCTTGTACAGTTCAGATCTGTACCAAAAGACTCTGTTTTGAATTACCATTATATTTGATATTAATACTAAGCATACTCACAGCTGTCCTACATTGCTGTTTCCACCCTCCCTGGAATTCGGCTCTCAGACAGAGGACATAACACTCTTGTATGTCTGCCTCTCAAGCTTTTAGATCTGTCCTGGACTCGCAGTGTATTGTCTAAGATGTGCTAATTGCCACTGCAGCATTCTCAGCTTCTGAGCTTGATGGCTTTTTCAAGGTCAGACCTAATTCAGACCTAACCTGGAAAGTTTTCCAGCATTGCAATAGTGACCTTCAACTGGGCAACCCAGGAAAAATTATGTGCAGCCCATCCAAGGTCTCAGAGGGTGTTTGGGATGGGATTTCAGAAGTATTTAGTCACCTAAAGATGAGGAATGGTATCTAGCAGTATTTTCCAAACCACCTGGGCCCCGATCCTCAGTGGTGTTATGTGTCTTTGCCTCAGGAAGGCAGTGGGAGTTAAGCACTGAAGCACGTCTGCATGCCCTTGGACACATCTGCATCTGTAGGAGCACCAGCACCTCTTTGAGCCTGGTGATGCTGAGCCCCAGCCAGAGGCTGAGCCCGTGGCTTCCCCAGCTCCTGGGGAATGGTCCCACCTCCGGACCTCTGTCTTGCAGATGTGCTGCGATGAAACATCCCAGTTTGCCTGCCCTCAGCTGCTGTCTGGGGAGCCCATGCCCACCCTTGGCTCACGTGTGGAGGATGCCCAGGACACGCATTTCCAGCTTGCTCTACCAGCTGAGGCTGCACAGCCATCCCTCATCCATGGAAATGGCACTTGGGGCAGCTGTGTGACCCAAAGATTTTATTTTTCCCACAGACGTAGAGTTATTAGGGAGCGGGAAAACATCAAACAGGCAGATTATTTGCTCTCTGGATTCTGGATGAGTGACACTCAGGTCACTGAGTGACACCTTTTTGTCCACAGCTGCTGCTGAGCCCAGAGCACTGTTTCTTTAGTACAAGAGCAGAATGTGGCCTTCTGCTAATGAACAGGTCAGCTCTTTCTAGAGAGACAGGGTCTTCCACCTGTACTCACTAAAGCTAGATATTTCTGTTGGTGACAAGCTAACGTGTCATCTTTTATAGATTAAAATAGAGAAAAGATGTGCATCCAAGTGTAAATCCTACCCTCAGCAAGCCCTCTGGGAACAAAAGGCTAGAAAGCATCTTGGTCGACTTTCAGGTTTGCAGCACATTGGCAGCCTTGGCACTAGCACACAGAGATCCAGGGGGTTGCAGCAGGAGCAAATCTGGCCCCAGGAGTGAAGCACCCTGGTCAGCCGTGGGTTTGAGGTGCACCTCACCTGGGTGTTCTCCAAGGTACACTGAGATACACACTGTGAAGCTGAGAGTCAGCTCCTCTCTCTCCATCTTCTTCTTTCTCCTCAGAGAGGATTAAAGTTTATTTAATCTCAGATTTCTTGCTGAAAAACGCTCAGTGAGCATGAAATGCCTTTGAACTCTGGGTGTATTGCTACTGCCTGTAACAAGGCTGGGGAGCAGAGACAGCCGCTTCCGTGGCTGTTACAGACACATCTGCCCCACGCGAGCCAGGCCCACCCCAGTGCCTCCACAGCCTTGCACACTCTGGGAGCACCTTGGGAAATGTGGAGGGCACAGTTTGTGACCCTCATGCCCCACTCACCAGCCTGCACACAAAATGCAATGGGGGAAAAGGGGTGAGCTTAAAATTAAAGTATTTCCAACCCAGACAACAAAGAGCTGCAAGGGACTTGGAATACATTAGAAAGTGGATAGCCAGGAAACCCTTTCCATGAAGTGAAGAGAGGATTTAGTTGCTGAGTGCTGCAAAGATGCATACATTTTCCTAAAAAAACATTCGTGGTGCCAACATGAAGATTCAGTGCATTGTCAAAACAAGCCAAGATTCTTATTAAAACCAATTGCTTTGGTTTGTTAGGCTACTTTACTGTGGTGCCTCTAAGCCAGCATATGTATTTGGGTTTAGGAGCACTGTTTCAGCCAAACCTTAGGTGGCTAGAAATGACTGTGAACTGAGCAGATGCAGGGTATCATTTGCCCGCTGCTGTCCTTGGGAGGCTGTGCCACGGTACGTGGCTCGTGGTGTGTCAGATGTTGGCTGTCTCTGAGAGCAGATGGGCTTGTGAGGAGGCTGCACACCATAACCACTCGAGAGCCACAGGCAATGCTGTGGGGAATCATAGGTGCTCCCCATTTCCAGACACAGTAATGCAATAGAAGAAAATGAGACAAAAACATGTGCTATTTATTGTAATCTCCATTTCATTTGACTGAATGTCATGAATAACAAGGACGATTTTGAAGAGAGAGGTAATACCTTTTATTAGGCTAACTGTGACAACACCAGGAAAGCAGAGGAAGCCCTCATACTCTTGAAAGCTTGTCTGTTTTTCCAGCTATATTGTTCTAACAAAAGCCGCTCGTGGCTCCAGTAATACTACTGCCAGTATAAGAAATAAATGGTGTGTGCCTCTGACGTGCAGTTCTGCTCTTCATGGTATCAGGGTTGTTCCACCCTGGCTGATGAAGACAGGTGGGGTAAATGAAATTGAACTAGGCCTGTCTCTGATGGATGTGCTGATACAAATATTCATTTACTACCTAAGCAAACAAAGAATCCCTAGAATCCCTTCAAAAATCTGCTGAATCTACTTGAAGCTTGAATTATTAATTTCTACTTTTTTCGGAATATGGCATTGGAAGATCGGCTCTGTTTTAACAGTGCAAGCCGGACAAAGGTTAGGACTTTCAGTGGGAAGTGTAGAGATGGGAATTCCAATAGTAAAATGCATCAAAACCCAGGAAGCTGAGAAATAGGAATTCTTTTCCTGTTTCTTTGTTGAGCTTTTTAATTCCTCCCAGCTCACATCTCTCTCAAGTCACTGCGAATGTGCTTCCTGAGACACTGCTGTTTCTGTGCCACAGCTGCTGTTGCTCTCACCATGGCAGACACAGAAGGAAACCTGAAAGCCTGTGTTTGGGAAAGAGACTGGTGAAAGCAGAAGGTTATTTGGTTTTTCAAAACCAGCAAGATGAGAATCAG
>NW_016690358.1:186912-230397 GCF_001604755.1 Lepidothrix coronata
CAGGTAAAAAAACATTCAGCCTCTGTGGAACTCCATCTCCACAGCCTCTGTCTGTGAGTTTGGCTCCTGACTCTCCCTTTTACGTGCTTTGTGACCCTGATGCATCATTTGGTGCTGAGTACCTATTTCCTAAAAGGATTTCACAAGCCAGTGATGTAATGAGTTGCCTGGAGGTGCAATCATCTGTGCTGGGTAATGGCTCTGGCTGCTCGGTGCTGTCCCATGGTCAGCAGTTTGGGAGTGCTTCATTTCTAAGTGTCTGAAGTGGACCTGAGAATCCCAAGGAGAAGATGTGTTTTAGAGCATGGAAGCATTTGTAGGCTGCAAAATAGTGACTCTGTGCTTGGTGTCCTTGATGTGTCCACATGTGCTGTGAGACATGAAAGACCTGACACCAGCCCTGTGGGTGTTCCTCCATCTCCAGAGAGCACTGGAGGTCAGTACCTGCTGTTCCCATGGGATGCTGAGTGGCATTCAGCTTTTTAAAGGCAAGTACCTTCAGGAAGTCCTAGATTCCTATGATCTGAGCGAAACCTCAGACTCTGTCTGCCTTCTGTGAGCCGTATTCTCTCATCTGAGCCCCAAGGCAAGCTCTCAGCCTAACTATCAGACTCTTGGCAGCAATTTCCCCACCGGTTTGTTGTATTTGGACTTGAGATCCCCCCTTGACCCCAAAAGTCACACTAAAATGCTAAAAGTATTTTCTTTACTTGCTAAAGAAAACACAGAGGGCTTTATTTAGTTATTCAGAACTCCTCAGCCATTCTTCAGTCACTTCATGATTTCCAGAGATGGTATCTGTGCTGTTGTCTCCCGGTTCGGGTCGTTCAGAGCAGCTCAGAGGGGAAGGAAAACTGTTACATTTCATTGTCCTCAAAAGAGGGGAGAAAAATCCGACTCGTGCTCCCAACCCAAACAACTCTGCTGCCTCATGCATTCTTGACAGCCAGGAAGACTCCCTTGAAACTGTCTGTAGCCTTTAACTCCCTTCTAACAAGTTGGCCATTTCCATAGAGAAGATTTTTTCTCCCCTGATTTATGAGCTTTAATTTATATGCAAGCCTGGAATACTTGCTTTGGGAAGAGTTCTGTCTCCAGCCAAGTGAGTGCTGAGGTGCACAGCACTGTGCATGGTATGTTCGGTATTTTCTTGGCACAGTCTGTAGCAGCCCCAAACACCCCAGGTTGGGAGCAAGGCTGGTTGGAAGTGGTGCCCAGCACTCTCCCTCCAAGCCTGGCTGGGCTGCAGAGTTACATTGCTGAATTGGGTGGATTTAAGAGGTTTGAGAAGCCTCTGCATGACCCAGGCAGGCACAGTCTGTGAGTGCAGATGCATTGCTGTAACCTGGGCTTCTGTGCAGCCCATAAATGATCTGGGACAGAGTTTAATGATGTTTCAATGGGTGGTAATGGGATTTTCCAATCTGGAGTTGACTTGTTGAAGCCTGGGTGTAGGTAGGATTGTACTGACCCTGCTGTTCCCTTTGGAAGCAACGGAGAGCATTTGGCCTTTCTTTGCATCAGGTCAGGAGCTCCTGACTGACTTATGGCGACTGGTGATCTGCATCCTGAGGTGTGGTAGCATCCCATGTTACTTTGTGTTTGTACCTGCTAGGAGGATCCAAATTGCTGCTACTGCATCTCAGCTGAAGGTTGGTACCTTCTACCTGCAGGGTGGTGAATTTTAACTATTCATTACTAACTTCAGCACATGCAATGTAGGAACAACATATTTTTCATCCATTGGTTTGCTATCACCACTTGTTACTCTGTGCTTTATATGCACATGTAGGGATTGGCTTCTGTACTCTTAAATTCTGAGGGGCCATGTTAAAATCTGTGGAGTCTGGTGGAGCAAGGAATCACACGTTTCACTCATCCCTTCCTGCTCTCTGTAGTATAAGTTGTTCTAGTATAGAATGAATCATAAGATGGTTTGGGTTGTAAGGGAACTTAGGGTTCATCCAGTTCCACCCCCTACCATGGGCAGGGACCCTTTCCATTATCCCAGGTTGCTCCAAGTCCCGTCCAACCTGGCCTGGAACACTTCCAAGGATGGGGCAGCCACAGCTTCTCTGGGCAACCTGTGTCAGGGCCTCAGCAGGAAAAGTGCCTTGTGGAAAAGTGTTCCATGGGTAGTCCTGTTGCTTCCATGAGAAGAGAGGTGTTTCATGCTGTGTCAGGAGGAACAGGCTCAGCCTGGAGGTAGTTGGAATGGCTGAGACCTCCCTAGGCAGCTCTCATTACAGGGAAAGGACCAGCAGATTTCATTGTGCCAAGCAGAAATTGGGAGGCAGTACAGTCTCTTGGGAGTGCCTTCCATCAGCCAGGTGAGCAGGGTAACCATGGTTGCAACCCCATGACTGCTCAGCCATATACAAGCTCTACAAGCCCTCGTAACCATACCCCAGAGGAGTCATGGTGACCCAGGTTGACCCACAAGGAGTTCCTGAGTGGGTCAGGAATGTGAACCTAGGCAGCAAGTCCCCAGGCACCCCTCGGGGCAGAGGCATGTGAAGTTACTGTGGTTTGACAGGCTGTGACAGTCATCTCAGGCCTTGGGGAAGTGTGGTGGTTTGGCCTTGGCTGGGTGCCAGATGCCCAAGAAAGCTGCTCTATCACTGCCCTCCTCAACTGGACAGGGAAGAGAAAATACACCAAAAGGCTCATGAGTTGAGATAAGGGCAGGGAGAGGTCACTCCCCAGTTACCATCATGGGCAAAACAGACTGGAATTGTGGAAATTAATTGAATTTATTACCAATCAAAATCAGAATAGGATAATGAAAAGTATAAAAAACCTTAAAAACCTTTCTCACATCCCTCCCTCCTTCCCAGGCTTAATTTTATTTGTGATTCTCTACCTTCTCCCTGTCATCAGAGCAGGTAGACGAGGAATGGGGGTTTTAGTAAGTTCATCACATGTTTCTACCACTGCTTCCCCCTCAGCCCCTGCTCCAGCCTGCGGTCCCTCCCATGGGAGACAGTCCTCCATGAACCTCTCTAACAAAAGTCTTTCCTATGTGCTGCAGTTCTTCACACACTGCTCCAGTGGAGGTCCCTCCCACAGGGTCAGTCCTTCAGGAATAGGTTGCTCCAACATGGGTCCTTCCACAGGTTCACAAGTCCTACCAGGAAACCTGCTCCTCTCTCCATAGCCCCACAGGTCCCTGCTCCATCCTGGGTTTCTCATGGGGTCACAACCTTTTTCTGAGCATCCCCCTGCTCTGGGGTGGGCTCCTCCAGGGGCTGCAGGTGGATCTCTTCTCCCCTGTGGACCTTTGTGGGTTGCAGGGGCACCTCAGCTCTGATGCCTGGAGCACCTCCTCTCCCTCCCTCTGCGCTGCCCTGGGGGTCTGCAGGGCTGTTCCTCTCACGTATTCTCACTCCTCTCTTCACTGCCCACAATTACTTCCATGCAATAACATTTTTTTTATTTCTTACCTATGTTATCACAGAGGTGTTACCACCACCTCTGCTGCACTTGGCCTTGGCCAGCAGTGGGTCCATCCAGGGATTGACTGGCATTGGCTCTGCAGGACATGGGGAAAGCTTCCAGCACCTTCTAGAAGCTTCCCTGTAGCCTCACCCCTACCAAAACCTTTCCACACAAACCCAGTACAGGAAGGTAATTAGACCTGAGGAGTTTGGGTTTACCTTTGAGTGCACATGAGTTCTTCAGAGAACTTGTTGTCTGCAATAACAGACCGTGGCCTCCAAGGGCTTGGTCCAACAGCATAGCCAGAAACCCTGCAGAAAATCACTTAACTGCCTGGGTAAGTCCTTTTACACTTACCGACATGCTGACAGGGAAACATCTTTAAATGTTTCTATAAACACTGTGGCCTTAGACCAGGGTACTCAACGGGATTTGGCTCAGTGACTCCCACTGATTGCGCTAAATATCTACAGAGGCTTGAGGCTCGACTGTGGTGTAATGAGGCACATGAAGGTCCGTAGGCTGGATTCACTGACTTAGCTCTGCATGGTGATGCTTGCACGTCCTGGAGATAATGAGACCTGTTGACCTGCTGGGTCACAGAGCTGTGAGCTTGCAGCAGCAACGTGTTTACATTGTTGTGGTTGTCTAATCTTGACTGTATCATTCATTTGCACCAACTCTCTCACAAGCCTCAAAATGTTCATCTAGCACATTGAGGTCAGGGTGTTCCTACCAGCTGTTACGCACCTCCATCTGCGTAAGGAGTAAGGAGACAGTGCTCTAAGGTATGCTCTGCTTTAGAGAAAACCAGGAGGGGTTGGGATGGATGGGGAGAACTGTTGTCTTCACAGATGAAATGATGAGTTCACGCAACAGTGTTTGGTTCTTTGCAGTGGGTTTGGTCTGCTCAATGCCCAACAGCTGGACAATGCCTGGGTCACCACTGTCCTAAGGTGATGGAATTAATAATTTATCAGTAACTAGATCTGAAGTTTGGAAGGATCCTGCTACACTTGAGGGCCTCCTTTCATTGTTAGATAGCTTCTCTGATTATTTAGCTCACGGAAGCCCACTGGGTTACCACTGACTGTGGAGAGACTCTCTGAAGTACACCTAGAAGGCCTCCTATGGAAAGTGGTGTGAGGTTTATGGAACAGCACATAGTGGGAATATGTTCAAGTTCTGAGGATGCATGTAGATCTGAATGGAATAGCGTGACGGACATCCCAGGAGGCTGGGAGTGTGAATTTGGATCCAGGCACCAAGGCTTACTCACACCCTTATGATAAGATGGCTTGGGGGAGAGGCAGTGGATTATTTATCTGTTTGGCTGTAGACAAGGCAATAAAAGGTGATCTTTTAGAAAGTTCAGAGTAAGGAAACCTGAGTCAGAGAGAACCTCAGCCTCCTTCACTGTTATCTGTGTTGCACCTAACAGTATAATTCATTGCTCTCTCTGGCTTTTATAAAATTGCACTCTTGGATGTGACCTCCCTCACGAGACCCACTCCACCCACCAGTACCTCCCTGACCTCATCTCCCCTCTCCCTTCTCCACCCGGCATCTCCCCTGCAATGCCTCTCCTCTCTCCGTCCCTGCTGTCAGCCCTCGCAGCCGGGTCCTCGCTCTTACCAGGTTGGTCTCTTGTGTGGTTTTTGGTCTCCGCCCAGGAGTCCCCTCCCCTCACCAGCTCTCACCTTACACCTGCCTTCCAGCTTTCCCTCTCCACTGCTTCCTGATCCTTCCTCTAAAAATAGGTGCTGAGGTTTGGGAGTTTCCAAACAAACAAACAACCAAACAAAAGCCAGCGGAAGGTTGTGGTTTCTGCTGATTTTCTTTCGCTTACCTGGAGTGAGAAACCACCTTTTGCACAAAGTCATGGTTGAGCATAACCCAGACCTAAGCCAGTGAAGCACCCAGCAGGGCGTGTACATTGGCACAGCCATGGCTGTGTGTCAGCTGAAATGGCCCTTGCTGGACAGTCTGTGTAAAGCCTCTGCTTCTCCAGCATCCAGAGTTACAGCGGGACATGAACTCTGTTACTGGGAGAGAACACAAATCCCGGACGTGATCATCAGAGGAGCTTCTTTATCCTGTGAGGAACATTATTCTCCACCAACTAAATCAGCATGGCATGAATCGAGCACTCTGGGTTGCATTTGCTGTTGGGAAGCAGATAAAACATTCATTGATACCCCAGGAACTAAAGCTGTCTTTAGGTATGACACCTCTGGTGTTTGATCAACTGCTGTCTGGGGAAAAGGTCTCAAAAGCAACAGTAGCAAAAAAATCTAAACATATCAGTATGTATATAAATATACATACATTATACCTGAGGAATATAACTTGTCTGATATTAAAATCCCATAACCTGGCTTCTGGCAGGATCTATTCTGGAAGCTTTCTGTCTCTCTGCCTCTGGGTGAAGTGAGGAAATGTGGGTGTCTCACTGACTGTACTGGCATGCCAAAGTGCCACCTCTGCTGCGTGTCTGGAAGCTTTCATGCAGGAGGCAAGCAGTGATGGCCTCACTGAACAGACCAAATCCCACTCACCTTATCAATACCCTGAGTGAAGAAAAATCTGGCTGAATATTGCTTTGGAGTTACTCTCTGATCATGATTCACTATCTGGCTGCCCCAGTTATTAGGTTGCTTCTGCCATCTTTTGTTTTTCTTTACAAGTTCCACAGCACTTTAACTTCCTCCTTCCTTTAACCTTTTGCTTCAGGTCTGGACTGGCAGGGATGGATTCAGGTACTTAACTGTGCTGTGCTGGTGCTCCCTTGATTGGGTTATCAAACCCTATGGGCATTGCTGCCATTCCATGCTCTGCTCAAGTGCTTTCCTTGAGGAATCTGCAGTCCATACTGTGCTAGAAAATTTGATGAGCATGAGTATGCTAAGTGTGTGTTTGTGCACGGGAGTAATTATCCCAGTGCAATGCTCAGGGCTGGCACAGTCAGACTGGTGCTCCCGTGCTTTTTCCAATGTTGGTTGATCCCTTGCCCAATGTGCCCAAACTCTTTGTATCAATAAACCCAAAGACCCAGAGCCATTCATGGTGTGAGTTTTCTGCATGAATTACAAAGATTTCAAACATAAACCAGGCTGCAGATCCTTGGAGAGAACAGGTGCTACAGGCTGCCTCCCCTTGTGGGTTTTCCTCTGCTCCTTTTGTTGATGTTCCCTTACAGGAAAAAGTGTTTGAACTGGAAGGACATGTTTGCTTTTTGAGCAAGGGGAAAGAGCAAGAAATCCCCTGTCCTAAAGCATTAACAGTTGTGTTCCCATCACAGTGGGCTGAGGGAATAAAACCCCAAACTTTTCAGACAGAAGTAGTATCTTACATAGCTGTCCACTAGACCCAAAGGCTTAGCAGGTTGTTTTCATCTACATCAGTTTATCTGGTAGAATATACCACCTTTATCTCTGCTAATTTTCTTTCTAGAAAGGTACACTGCACAATATCTATAATTTCTGTAGATTAGGAGATTAATGGAGCAATCCCTGACCTTTGATTTTTGGGAAACCAGCAAGGTATTGCAATGCCCTTCGTTACATCCTTGGTGTTTCAGGGAGGAGGTTGCTATATACCCTGTACATCATCCTCTGTGTCCGTGTTCCTTCTTTGCAGCTCCTGAAGTCACAGAGCTGCATGTCCTGGATTTCTTTGCATTTTGCAGCAGGAAGAAAAAAACCCCCAAAGACTACATTCAAGAAAACTGCATCCATCCCTTCCTTCATCTTGGTGTCAGGGCTCTGATTTCCCACTCTGCCATGGGAGCTGAGTTGTGTCAGTGACTGAAGCAGCTCTGTGAGCTGATAGTCAATGATCAGTATTTATGGGGCACTTCACAGTGAAACGCCAAAAGAAAGGAATTAGAGAAAGACAGAAACGATAAAGAGTCATGTCAGGATTTTTTTTTCTTGAGATCTAGCACAAGTCTGGTTCAGCTAGAATATCATGTTTCTTAAAAAATCACTTTCACTAAGATAGGGAAAATACATGCCAGGCTTGTCCATGCCAGGCTTGTCCCTGTGTCAAATTTTGCCCCTTGATAACAAAGTAACAGGAATGATCTGAGATGAGTTTGCCAGTGTTCAATGTCTTACCAAGCTCTGAACTACACTGGCTTTACATCCTAACTGTGAAAATGAAACATATTGAGCTAGAAATTGGTTAATTTTCCACCAAATTGGAACATACTGGAGCATGCATGACCCCATGACCCCAGTCATATTGTGATGGAACGTCCTGAATGATTCACGGCTTTGAGGAGCTCATTTGCATACACAGTTAAAGCAAATCAGTTTTATTTTCTGCAATACATTATAATAGTGTTTTTAGCCATTGGAGACGATGCTCTGTTTCAGGGCAGGAGGCAGCAATGGTGTATGGCCATAACCGTGTAAGTACAGAGAAAGGAAACATAAAACAAAAACTTTCCCTGTTTCAGAGAGAGGAAACATAAAATGAAACTGCAAGGCAAACTGGGAAAGAAAAGGGTTAACCATTTAAAGGGTTGAGTAAAACAAAATATATCTGTGAAAGAGGCTCCCCAAGGAAGTGGCTGAGACCGCATCGCTTGGATCATTTAAAATTGGACTGTACAAAGCAATACAGAAAATCCTGCAGGGAACAATCCTTCACTGGCAGGTGGGATGGACTCAATGACCTAATAGGTCTTTTCCATTTCTAAGTCTACAAGATGAGCCTATAACTAGTGCAATATGGTTTTGCCCAGAGTTCCCATGTGTTGGCTATGAACAGAGGCAAGCTGCACCCAACTGTGTCTTGTTTAAGTTAACTATTTATGCGGTTCTTTTGCTCCACTCTGGTTCCTTTTTTAGCAGAATTCCTCCCCAGACAGATGATTCTTTTATACTCACTTCATCTTTTAGTAGGTAAAGCATGTTAAACCACATGTTGTATCATATATTGTCCTTAAAATAGAGCAAAAGGGCAGGAAAAGAACCCCTTTCTCTTCCATTTCCGCAAGTGACCCAACTCTCATCTTGGGAAGGATTTGGACTGCCCAGATGTCCATCTCATCAAGCTCATGGCAGAGGAATGCCCCTTTTCCTACACATCTAATGTGGCACCAGCTGGAGTCCTGCATGTCCTGTGTGGCACAGGGTCGCCCTGTCTGGATACTGATGCTTTGGGGGCTTAGAGTTCAAAGTGCATTTTCTTTTGCTCTCAAGAGATTGAGTCTTGCTGGATGAACTCAAAGTCTGTGTTGTCTGTTCCCTGCACAAATCCCTCAAATTCACGAAGGGAAATGCACTGCAAATGTCCAAATGGCAAATTTTGGACTTGTCAGCATTCCTGCAGGCAGGGGATTCAGCCGTGTTTGGACTGGGGGGGAGCTTTAGGGTCTCTCTGCCCCTCCAAGATCTTCTGTGGAGAAGCCTGTGGCCATGGCCAGCCCTGTCTGGCAGAGGGCTGCTCCAATTCCCACAGGAAAGCAAGTGCTCCAGCCATTGTATTTGGCTCCAGGCTTTTTTCCCTCTCCACCCCAAAGTGTATTGGCAGACTGCAGGTAGTGAGTTTGGATGGGCTGTGAGATGATGGAATGGACACACGTGACCAAAGGGTCACTGCTGCAGATCCTGTGGCTGAATTTGGCTTCCTGCTGCTCTACGTGCCAGCCCTGGCTGGGAGAGGTTTGGGCTCTCATGTCCTTCCCTCATGTTCCATAAGAGGCAGTGAGAAACTGCCCTTAAGCAGAGAAATTATGTTAAGCCATGATAGAATTGGATGTCTTCAGGTACTCACCAGAAGGGGAGGCAGGCATGGAGTTTATCAAAGACTCCTTTCTCCTGTGGATCTCAGTTCCTTGAAGCCTCATCCCATCCCAAGAAGATAAAGTAAGCTTCTCCTGATGTGCCAGGTGGCTTCCTTTGGGAAGAGGTAAGAAGATGTGACCTTTTTCCGAAGGTCTGACATATCCAAATGCCTTACAGTGCCTGCTGTTCCTGCCACGGGAAAGTACCTTCACCTCATAAACCTGAAGAAGCTGAGGGTTAGTTTGATTTTTAAAGGTAACCAGGACCCAAGGTCCTTCTCATTTCAGTGAGTTGGAGCATGGTGAAGGCCCACCTGAACCCCTGCGCATACTGTTGGTTAAGGTTTCTCTGAGAGTTTAGAGCCAGCTGAAGTGAAATACCTAAGTCTTTCATATACAGTATAAATGTGTTAGCCAGGTGCCTAAACATGTTTAAAAGGCTAGTTCTAACTGCTGGGTGAGAGATCTCCAGGGACTTAAAGGTCAGTCAGGGAAACCATTTTTCTCTGGATCCCAAGATGGGGTTAGAACCAACCAAGCTGCCTGGGCAGGCTGTGGCACAGTTTGCCCCGAGGAAGGGCAGCTGAAATGCAGACCTGGAGATGCTTCTCCAGTATGAGCCTGGAGTCCTCCTTCCTCCTCCTTGCCCTGAGGCAAGAGGAGCTGGGTTAAATCAACAGCAATGTGTTATGTGCTTAGATGCAGCAGGAAATGGGAGCAGAAGATAAACTACAACCTCCTCAAATTCCCCACTCCTCCTCACCTATCTGACTAGAAAAGTAATTCAGACAAAATATGCAATTGCTTCTTGTCTAGACCTAAGGACAAGGTAGCTGGTGTGGGGCAGGGAGCCGTGCGTGGGGCAGTGTGGTGAGCGCGGACTCCATGTACCCTCCCGACCTGCACAGCTCAGTGAGGTCTTGGGAGCACAGCCACGGGGAGGAATTCATCCTAGCAGGATATGCCACGCAGGAGCACACTCACCCCTTCCCAGAGATTGGGGATTCCCTTAGTCCCACACAGGGACCAGGCAGAGCTCACTGCCGAGGAGGAGACGCTTTCCATGGACATTGTGGTCACTGGAAGAGGCTGTGGTGAGCAACACTAGATAGTCCCAGGCTGCCTATGCTGCCTTCAACACTCACATTATTTATTTCTCCTGGTTGCTCAGACATGGAGCTATTTTCATTTATATCATCCCCAAGCCAGTAAAGACCCCTGCTCCTTGCCGGGGCAGCCTTGCTGCTTGGCCTTTCGCTCGCGTGCTGTGTGTTTCCAGGTCTGCTCTAGGAGGGGGTGGAAAGCTCGTCTTTCACTGCTGAGCAAGCAGCTCTTTCTAGAACTGCTGCCTGCACCAACATCTCATCCTACTGTAGCCTCTCTGCCACAACAGATGCTCCTGCGAGGGTTTCCAGAGGTGGGAGGATCCAGGTAGCGAGCGATGAATCAGGCTCATTTTCTGATGCTCCCCACACAGGGACACCTCTCTCTAACTCCTGTAATTCATGATCTTGGGTGTGATTTAGCAGGTGCTCTGTGGCTCTTCAGGGAAGGAGAATTTACCCCTGGATGCAGTAACCCTGCATATATAATTGCTAGATGGCAATGATTGTTGGCCCTTTACCATGTCCATGAACATAGAAGTGAGCTCACACAAGGAGGTTTAGCCCAGTGGGCCAAAGAAGGGTTTGGACTGTTTGGAGTCAGGGATACAAAACTGATTTGGCATCACAAATTGACTCTTCGGATGCTTCAAGTTTATGTTTTGGGACAGTGCCACACCCCACATAACCTGATTCCCCAAGGCTGTGAGGACCCCTTGACCCCTTCTCCACCAGGGATATGTCCTTACCATGAGGTTTTTAAGGGTTGTTGTCTTCTGTGCCCATCCCTAGGAAAAAGTAGGTATCCTTTATGCTTTTAGGCTCTAGTAAATACATACACAATGGAAACCTGGTAAGGATAAAGGTGTTGGTGTTACCCAATTGGCCAAACCAATCTTTGGTTTCTACCTGATCCAATGTGTGTGTTGGGCAGAGGGATGCAGAGGATGTCTCCATCCACCTTGTCTGAAGCCCAGTGCTGGGACAGAAATGACTCAACTGTCCCTTTCATTACTGCTGCACTGCTCTCAGGCCTTGAGCAACAAAACTTCTACCCTCTGCTTGTTGTTGTTTTATAGGTTTTATTGGAGGAAAAAACTTCCCTCCCATCTAGAGGCAGAGCTGAGGGAGGATTGCAGTGACTGGAGTACACAGAGCACAAGGAACGGGCCAGTGGTTGGAAAGGGCTCGACAACAGGATGAGGAAAGTACCAAAATCTCCATATCCTGTCTCCCTACTCCAGTTCATGCCATGATTGCAAAAAACCCACGGTTGTGTGAAGTGTCTCCAAGGTGAGTCATTCATGGCAGAGCTCTGTTGTGCACGGAACACGCAAGTCACAGGGCTCTCCTAGGAAAGAAAATTTCCCTTCACATCTTTTTAGACCTTTTAAATATTTGTTGTGATTGCTGTACTAATTAAATTCGGCTGTTACAGGTAATATAACTCCTGACAGCTTTTTTTTTTTTTTTTAAGTTATTTTCTCCCTTTTAAAGGGCAAGTGAGCAGCACTTAAAGGTATATGGTCTGTCCATGGGGATGGCTGCTGGCAGAAAAGCAGAGCTTTGATTGAACTCTGAAATCATCATTTTAAACTGTGCCAGTTTGCCTTCACCCTGAACAGGGAGGGAGGCAGGGCTGTGACAGGAGGGCACAGACCACCAACTGTCTGCATTTTCCCTTTGCATCTGGTACACTGGAAGAC
The DNA here is from genome assembly GCF_001604755.1 of Lepidothrix coronata. Taxonomy (NCBI): domain Eukaryota; kingdom Metazoa; phylum Chordata; class Aves; order Passeriformes; family Pipridae; genus Lepidothrix; species Lepidothrix coronata. The sequence continues at coordinate 198,954 of NW_016690358.1, forward strand.
AGCGCATAAGATGGGAAGGGAGGGCGTCCATGGTCTGAGCTCTTCCTTAGCTTGCTTTGGGTCTTTCTGGACCTCAGCACCATCGCTTCGGCACTTGCTGAAGCAGGCTGTACAAAACAGAGCTCCCCTGCCACCTTCCTTCAGAAGGGTTATCCAACATCTAAACCTTCAGCAACATGGTTCAGATTTGCTGGCAAATTGTACAGATGAAAAGTCAGTGTCTTACAAGAAAACTGCATTTTTGTGGTCTTGTTCTGATGCTGTGCTGCACCGTGTGTGGGGTTCAGGGCTTCCCGGTGCTCACCTTTCAGGTTGTCAAGGAGAATTTCTGCTTGTCAAAAATGATTCGAAGCGCCCTCCCTGTGTGTCCTCCAATGTTTTGAATTTTAAAGAGTAGCCCCGGGGCAGTATATTTAAAACATGATCTCAGGGAAACTGGTTCATTGCATTTGTAAGCCTAAAGAGCAAGAATGACAACGATAAATAGACATTAGGGTTTGTGGAGTCACACCGAGGTCAGGCTCTCCCCCCTCCCATCCCCTCCCTGCCCCATCCCCCATGATTTGGGCAAGTATTGCATTTCCTAATTCAAACCCAAGCCTGTTTCTTTGTGCTTTACAAGTGCTTATCCCACCAGCTCGTCCACCAAAGGCACAGTGGCTCCTCCTGTTGCAAAAGGCTCGTGCCAGGGTGTTGAGGCCCTGGTGCCCTGAGCTGGGCACAGGGCTGTATTTACCCATCTGTGCAGATCTCCTTGATCTTCAGAAGGCTGGAGCACCTGCAAGCCCCATTGCTGCTTGTGGGACCTGTGAGCACTCCTCAGCCTTTGAAAAAATCAACCCACTGCGTTAGAGACTAGAGATTGGGATGATAGTGGGTGATTGAGTTATTGCAACTTAATGAGTTGCTGCTCATCTGCCAAGCCACAGCAACCCTGTGTGTGTGCATGCACGCACGCTCCCATTCATCTCACTCTGGGATTTGAACTAAAATAGTTCCTGTGGATTTGCACTGGTTTGGCAGCAATCCTGAGGCCAGTTACCAGACACTGCTGATATGTCTTAACCAGTGCAGTTTAGAGCACTTGAGTTTGAACATCCCCGATTGAAACACTGTGAGGTATTTTGCGCTCCCAAGAGCAGACCTAAGATATGAGGATGGAGAGTGGGTGCAACTCATATCTCTGTTAAGTGGTCTGGTTCCTGGTTTATTATGAGTTTTGGAGTAAAGCAGTGAGCTCAGAGAGAGATAGAGTTGCTCTGGAAATGCGAGTGGAACTGCATTTTCATTTAACAAAGTGCCAAACTGCCCTAGCAAATCCCAGTGGGTATTTGAATGCCCATGAACTGCAACCTCAAGGCTTCCTTCAAGTGCTCCCAATGCTTAGGTTTGCCCTCAGAGTGTTAATACGCCAGTGAGGAGTGGGAAGACTTTTGTGAGAGTCGATCCTGGCTCCTTATTCCAATTTACCTTCAAAATGGCTCTTAGCTTTTGGTTAAAGCCCATCCACTAGTGAAATGGTAAGAAAAAAAAGCATTCTGGACTTGCTTTCAGGTCCCTGCAGCACTCCAGTCTCCAGAAGTGGTCTGTGATTTAACCATCACCCAAAGAGTCAGAGATAGAAGAACCTGTCTGGATAATAAGCCATCAGTTTATCCCATGCTTCAAAGAAGTTTTTTGTGCTCTTAAGTGTCCAAATAATATTTTTCCCCATTTTTTTTTTTAACTTTGGGCACCTTTGCAAATGATTCTTCTGGCTGGAATGGAGCCCCAGAATGCCAGAACACCATGGGAAGAGGCTGCTCTGTGATACTGCCAACCTGAGGAGGAGGAGGAAATGCTGGAAATCCCCTAAGCACGCCTGTTTTCTTGAGATTCCCAACTCAATTTTGCAAACTCAGAAGATTTTATATAATTTGGTTTACTCAGTTCAGAGGTTTAAGGCACTTGGCTACACATCTGGATTGCATCTTGGGGGTGGGTTATCAAAAAAAGAACTCAGGCAGAGCAGCTGGAAATTCAGCCATTGCTAGAAAAACCAGAGGAAAAGAAGAGCATGGGAAGGGAGTTTCTTCTTTGCTGCTTGGTGTGCTGGACTCTGGATTTAAACCCATGATCTGTCTCTGTACTTGTTTGAGCCATCGGGAAGTGGAGGAAAGGCAGGGAGTCCTTGAGGCAGCTACATGTGCCACAAGCCACCACCATCTAATCTGATACACTGGTTCGTGCCAGTGAAGGGAACTTAAGCACCCTCTCTGATGAACTGTCTGTGCCACCTGAGGGTCTTTAGAGCAAGAAGAACAAATTGATATATAATTTCTAAATGTGCAAATAACTCTCTCGTCAGATGTGCGAACGGAACAATCACAGCTTCCTGCCCTGCTGGTTTCTGCACGAGCGCCCAAGGGCTTTATTCAGGCTTCCCAGTCTGCAACTGCTGGCTTTAAAAAGCCCCTAAATTAAATGTTTCAAGTTGAAAAGTCCAAGTCAGTTCAAAATAGAAACAAAGAAAGTTAATTTTAAAAGCCCTTTAATTTTTAGCCCATAAAAGCCAAGAAAGTTTTGTATTGATGAGAGAGTGCCTCAAGACAAATGAAACACAGCTCAGCACCCTGCTGCGGGTGTTGACTATCCTCAGGTCTCCTTGTCTTCAAGAGCTGATAGAGATCAGCACCTCCCAGGTCTGAACCTTTAACCATTTGCCATGTTTTGCCTCACAGGCAGCTGCATTTCAGCGGTGGGTGAAACGATTCCTCTTTGTCTGAAAGGGCAAATTCTTCCCATTAGATGTTTGTGCTCACCTCCCATTAACTTTGGTGTGAGCTGAGCTCATGCTTCCAAGAGCAAAATTTGGCTTATAATTTGTGCATGCTTCGGGACCCTTTGGGTACCATATAAATGTAAGATATCGTGATTCAGTGCTAAAGAGCAGAGAGAATGCAAACCCCCAGAAGACACTGTAAGAGAAAATCACGTAGAACTTTTTTTTAAAACAAAAAAGAAAAAAAGGGGAAAGATTAAGAGAAACAATTGAGGTTCATTCCCAAGATGATTTCATTGCAAACCAAGGACTAGAGTGCACATCTCTCACGTGGTCAGTTCTTTGACTCCAGTGTGTTCAGGGCCGCCAGATCAGGCCGCAGGTTTGAAGCATTATTGCAAACGCCTTACCTCCTCTGTTTCCTGGGTTTTAATCAAACTCACTGCACTGCCAGAGGTGTTTCATTTACCAGGAGAGGGGTCAGTAAGACAGCCCCAAGCAGCAGGAAATAGCAAATGCAGAACAGTTCCTCAATGCTTGGAAGCTCTCCGAGGGCAAACAGTGCTTGGGTGTTCATTATTATCTACCTTTGTTGCCCTCCTCACAAATCTGGGGCACCCTGCTGTCTCCTCTGGGGGGCAAGTGGTGTACGGGGGGGAATAAGAGGTTGCTGGGTCTGGGAGTTTTGGTTATTGTCTTCTGATTTCACCAACCAGCTCTGTGCCTGTGAAAAGAGCTAACAATGTATATATTTTATAATTTTATTTTCTATCTGCTGCCATTTTATAGTTTCTTGGCTTGTTACTACTGTCATAAAATTACTTTATTATATTTTCCCATCTGTTACATTTTCCCCTCTTTACAGGGGGACATTGCATGATGCACATGGGCTAATTTAGCTTTAAAATTATTATATGACTGTTGTTTATGGAAAACGAATGCTGTATTTGTGGAACAACATGTGGCTTCTCTGTAGCACCGAGGAGAACGTATGAAGTCTGTAAACACAAATGTCAGCAAATGGACATGGCTGCCCCCTTCTCTCCTACTCCAGCTCCTTTGCTTTTATTTGTGATCTCATCCACCTTAGTTAGAGCTGTAATTGCTCAGTAACTTAGTTCTCCACTCTGCCCTCCCAGTGCCCAACTGAGGGGTTGCCCTCTCCCCTGGAGAAGTGCAGTGGTTTGCTGGCAGTGGAGCCATTCAGGCTCTGGGTGCAAACCAGCCTTAGAAGAACTGATTTCACACACCTACACACACAGAAAAGGATAGGTGAATAACTACATGGATTCACTCTCCCTACCTTGCCTGTCTTCTGTTGTCTTTGTTTCTTCTGTTCAGTTTGGTCAAAGCCTCTTGGTCTGACCATTCTTTCTCATACCAAGTATCTGTTGGGAAGGATGAGCCACCCCCAATCTTCTGCTCCCCCTAGGAAAACTGGGCTGTGACACCACGGTCTGGGTAGCAGAAAGGCCTGGGAATGCTCCAAGGACACACTGGGGTTTTAACAAGGCTTTCCGAAACTTCTCGTCTAAGTTTTTTTGCCTTTTAATCCCCACTTTTTATTGCAATTTGCACTGTCACTGATGGCACCATCAGGTACTGTTGAATTATATATATTATTAGATGAAATTGGCTGTTTAAACTGAGAGCTTGGTAATCCCAAGGGGTTTCTGAATACTCAAAATCTTGTTTTAAGAAAAAAATAAGTTGTGATATTTAAAAGTCCTATTTATGTAAAATCCACCCGTCCTTTTCCTCTCCTTCCTGCCCCCAGGCATAATACATTATACTTTTTAAACATAATTTTATCTACAAGAGAGGAAACAGTAGTTACTGTAAACAGTGGGCAAAGAGAGACCTTTCCCATCAAACCAATGACCGGTGGCTTCACTGGAAGGCAGGAGAGCGTTTATGGAAGGTACCAAGTTTGCACTGAAAGGCTTCAAGCAGTGATGTGAGTGTCCTGTCTCTACCAGGACTTGTGAGTAACACAGAATGCCTTTTGTGTGTGATTTGATCCATAGCTGTAAAACGTGTGGATGTAGCAATTACCTGTGTCAGCTAGTCAGTAGTTAGCTATGTTTGGACTACAGGTGTTTAACTGGAAAGTCTGGGTGCATTTTCAGTCTTTACAGTTGCCCAAGTAATTAATGGCAAGAGTTTCAGAAAAGGAACTCCAGGTTTCCCATTTAGAATAATGTTCATCTGTTGCTTGTGATAAAAAGGTTAAAAAACCATCAGAGAAGATCTCACAGAATCATAGAACATGCTGAATTGAAAGGGATCATCGAGTCCAACCCTTAGCCCTGCACAGGCCCATCCCCAGGGGCCAGGACATCTCACCATGTGCCTGAGATGTCAGTACTAGATCTGACTAGAGCAGCACTAGATCCCTCTGTGTTCCCTCTCCGTGGCTCCCTTTGGCAGTAGGTACTTCTCTGCTGGATGTCCCGCAGCTTAGGAAAGGGAACAAACAGAATTACACACAAAATCACTGCTCATGCTAGAATTTAGCTTGATGAAGACCTCAGACTGAACTGGCAAGGGGGTTTTGTTTGAACCCTGCAACCTCTATGTTCAATTCTTTATTAACTTTTTCAATATGTTCTATTGCAGTCAGGCAACAATGTGGGAGCTATCTTGCAGCTAATTTAACACCTGTAAATTCCCATGGCTGTTAATGAAACATTGTATAGACTAGCGGGTGAAGCACTCGCTTCATATATCAAAGGTCATTAGTTCAGTGTTTGTTAACACTGTAGCTTTTATTAAATTTTTTTCCCAGCTTTTTTTTTGCACCAGTGTACTTACAGCCTGATTAATTCTTCTGCTTCCCGACGTTAAATGCAAAAAAATTAGTATCATCTGACCCAGAACATTGGGGCTAAATTCTTTGTTGAAATCTTGAATTAGCCTGCTGGAAATGATACTTCCAAAGCTCCTCAGACATTTAGTGACATGCAGATTGGGAGGCAGTGTGAGGACAGGGGAGGAGAGCAGGGGAGCATCGTTCTTGCTGGCCTGGCTCCCCTGGGAGAAGGGCAGGTAGCAGCTGTGCCCAGCTCAGCACTTATATCAACTTCAGACCAGAGAACCTTGTGGGTTTCTGTATCTGAACTAGTAGTCTCCACTTAGTTGACACAACTCCTTTTGTGCCCAAAGCTTGGTCCTCAGCTGGCTGAGGTCCCAGCGGATGCCACCTCAGCAGCAAGCAGCAATGGCTTTACGTAATTTGTGTGCCTCCTGACATTTAAATTAATTCTCTTTGTGGCATATTCAATAAATAGATACCTATCTACTACCACAGATATATTTATTTCCTGACTTTCCCATTTTTGCTTATTTTTTGTTATGGTAGGTTACAGTTTCGGGCTACTTGGAGGCAATTCTTGGGAGACAGAAGATGGTGAAGAGGAGACACAACCCACCACAACCAAACCAGAACATCTGCCAGTAAGTGATGCCTCCCTCAGTGTCCTTGGACACACTGCCTGGTGCTGGATGGGGGTACGACTGCTCCTGATTTAGGGATGGTCTCCACTCCCTTTGGTCAGGCTGGTTGGTCACAGTTACACAAGTCACATCACTGTCTTACCCTGTGCTGCTGGTGAAAGCACTATTTCCCTCTGCTGAGTGTGCTGTGTCATCGCTGCTGCACTGCCTGTGCTAAAAAGAGCTGACACAGTGAGCTCTGAGCCCCACAGCTGGTTTTTCTGGATGCTTTGTATCTAAACTGACCCTTTCTCAACCCTGTCATGGGTTGGATCCACCACAGTAGCCAACTTTTCAAAACATAACCAGCACAAACCAACATTATAATGAAACCAAGCAGCTTCTGAAGACGAAATCACATGGACTCTGCATCCAAATGCGATGCTGCAGCTTCTGGGAAGTGCTGAGCATGCGCTTCTTCACCTGGAAAGGTCTTGGCATGTGTGCTGTTTATCAAAATAACAACTCATTGAAATACAGCTGAAAGTATTGCCAGAAAGACTGAATGAACCACTGTTGTTTCCAGACTACCGTGGTCTCTACTGACTTTTCCAGAGAAGGGAAATCAGTGGGCTCAGAGAATGAACTCTGAATACAAGCTCTCACCCAGCTGTCTCTCGTTCACCTGCCGTGCTGACTCATCTCACAGACCTTCCACAGAGCTCAGATCCTGCAGTTCACTGCAAGAGGGGCACCTCCTCCTCCAGCCACCTTGACAGGGATTCTGGACGCTACGTTCAACAGTAGGTGCCACTCATCAAGGGTCCCCTCCCAGGACATGCCACTTAATGCTCCTGGTTATCAACAGAGAGAAGAAATTCTGGATGCATTCCTGAGACACTCTATTAATTTCATCTGAAATAAGCTGTGCTTTCTATTAACATCATTATGCTGCAGCATTTTGTAGGATATTGGGTTCTTTGTAAGACACACATGCTGTTTGTAGTCTTATCTGTGTCTGCCTCAGAGGTGGCTTCATGATGCAATTCATTAATTCATGACTGAAATGTCTCTCTCATTCTACACCATTTAGATGCCAGATATTTTCTACAAAGCTTATTAAAGCATGTTTTGTACTTCAACATTCACTGTACTACCAAACAGTCACATCAAGTGTGACTGAGGCACACATGTATTTTAGACAAAGAAAAAGATAATTGTTAGCACGCCAGAGGTGCTCCAAAATTATCAGTAGCTTCTGTCTGTATTCTGAATAACAAATATGATTTGAAACATGCACAGATAATGTCAAACAACCTATGTTCAAATAGTAAGCATCATTCTAGAAACAAGACTAATAAACCTACTTCCATGGCAAGTAGCAATAAAGAGTATTTGGGTGAGGGGCTCAGCTTTTTGCTGGTGTGGGCTACTGCACCCCTCAGCTTTGGAATGGCTGCCCTGGGCCCCTTGGCTGCCCTGCCACCCTTGCCAGGGTCAGATGTGTCAGAGCTTGCACCAGCAGCCTCAGCAACCTTGACTGTTGCAGCAGCAACAGCTGTGCAGAGACTTGGCTACTGAGTGCACCCTTGGTGTGTGCTTGCTTCAGACACGGCCATCCCCACCTCCTCCTCCTCCTCTCCTCTCTTCCTCTGGTGTCACATTCAAATGCTGGACACTGTGATCCAAACTCCCTACAGCTGCAGAGGGGAAGTTTGAGTGTCCGAACACCTCCTGCCCTGCCCGATGGGCTCAGCAGGGCATGGGAAGGGAGGAAGCAAGAGATGTGTGTGTGTATGTGTATGGGCATGTGCCAGGGGAGGTTCAGGTGTGGCATCAGGAAGATTTCTTCATGGAAGGGGTGGTTGAGCATTGGAAGGGGCTGCCCACGGAGGTGGAGTCCCCATCCCTGGAACTGTTCAAGAAATGACTGGACATGGCACTCAGTGCTCTGGGCTGGGTGACAAGGTGGGGTTCAGTCAAAGTTTGGACTTAATGATCCTGGAGATTTTTTCCAACCGTAATGATTCTATGTGTGCACATGTGTGTACGTGTGTGTGGGTATGTGTATGTGTGTACATGTATGTGTACTTATGGGTACATGTGTGTGCACGTGTGTGTGCACATGTGTGTACTTATGGGTACATGTGTGTGCACGTGTGTACATGTGTGTGTACTTATGTGTACATGTGTGTGTGTGCGCACATGTGTGTGCTTATGTGTACATGTGTGTACATGTGTGTTCACGTGTGTGCACATGTGTGCACATGTGTGTGTGTACTCCTGGCCGCGGGGGCACAGAAGACCTTCTGGCAACAGGCAGCTGAAGACACTGATTGGCAACAGGGAGCTGAAGCACAAGTGGACATTATCCTTGAGTTGTGCACAGACCAGCCCCAAATGCCCAGACTCCCCCACAGTGGCAGCCCCCAGGCCTGGGTACCAGGCAAAGCACACTGGAATGTGCTTGGGAGGAAAAGGCTGGACTCAAATCCTGACCAGCCATGATCATATCTCGCTTTGTCAGGGTGCCATTCTCCGTTCCCCTAGTCACATGAAGAAAAGATGCTGGGGGCAGCACTGGTAGCACCAAGGTTGTTGGCTTGACCAGCAAGCAGCAACTCACCCCCAGAGCAGCAGGATCACGCTCTTCCAACCACAGCCACAGTGAATGGTGATTTGAGGTTCCTTTTAATTGAGTTAACCTTGCTTTTGTTGCAATTTCCCCATCTGTGTTATAAAAAGGCCTGAAATGATACAGGTCAGTCCTGCCACCCAGTGCTGTGCCAGGGCTGGTCTGAGCATCCTGCTGGATTCAGGCAGTGCCTCCCCCTGTGAAGCTTTGATGTGCAGTTTTCAAAGCATTTAAACCAAGATAGAAAGCTCATATTTGACAATGTTTCTGTCTGCTTGATTGAACTTCTCAAATCTCTCCATTTTTCTTCGGACGTAGAGAACTCGTGAGAGAAAAGCCAAGCTTTTTCCACAGCTTATGTTCCTGTAAAAACAGCTCCAAGTACACACATTCTGCTCCTCGCTCCAGTTGGGGCTCTGCATGCCAAGTCAAGTATTTATTTTCATTACTTTTGAGACCACCAAAATTAATGTATCTTTCAGACAGGAAGAATTTTATTTATTATGGTGGATTTGAATCCAAGAGATGAAAGAAGAGCAGCGTGCATCTCGAAAGCAACTGAGGCTGGGAGCAGGAGGAGATGGCCCGACCTGAGCTACCCTCCTTCTCTGGCACCAGCCTCCATCAGCCCCCATGTGTTTCCATATGGATGGACCACAGATCCGTGAATCCTTCCAAAACAACACTGTAAATCCTGCCACAGTTACAGTAGCAAGGGCAAATATCAATTTTTTAATGAATTCCCCATTTTCCAAAGTCGCTGGTGTAGTTCATGGTACAGGTTGGGTGGGATGAGAGGCTGCTGGAGAAAATCTGCTTGTCCCTGGGGAGCATCATTCAAAGAGAAAAGAGATTATTTTTTCCCTTTTTCATGTACTGATCCCTGAACTCTACACCCTGAGGTGATATATGAAATGAGGTGAAATGGCCAAGTCAAGCCACGTCTTCTCAGTGCTGTCCTTTGATAAGCTTCACTCAAACTGCTTAAATTGGGATTTCAGCATCAATCTGTGATGCAGAAGGAGGATGCGTGATGGCCCAGCTGTTGGAATGAATCCAGGTTCTGTTAAGGTGGTGGACCTGAACATGTGTTTCATGGGTTATTTTGAACCCAACCTGCTCTACCAGCTCTGGGCTGTCCTGCAGTGTCTCTGTCTCTCCAGGCTGGCTACATGCACCTGGGTGTTTTGTCTGTATTAGGCTTTGCTTACAAGAGGAAAACATCACTTTTTACTTGGGATGGATTGCTGTGCTTTACAGAAACTAATGAATTATAAAAAACAGACAAAATTTGGGCTTGCTCAAGCATTTCAGCTAAGAGCTTGGAGGCAATTTGTGTTTTATACATTCTGAGAGAAATCTCCACTGAAAATAAGAAGCTCCCTGGCTCATGCTAACAAGTCATGTACTTTGAGGGTCCTGGTCCCAGCTTTTGGGTCCCAGCTGGCTTTTCATCTTCACTCTCCTTTTATTTCAGCACTTTGGTGTGCTCCACTAATGGGATTTCCCAGCTTTCTCCTCCGAGGAGCTTCCCCTCCTCCTGCTGCTCACTGAATGAGTCTCACCTGTGTTATACAGGTGGTGTCTAATATTTTTTGCTGTTTGTGATAGTACTGTCCTTTGTGCTCTCCTCATCAAACCCGCCCCAGCATTGTGGCTCTGGGAACTTCTTGGTGCGAAAGAGTGAGAAGCTGTACCCTTGGACCTGAGCACTGTGCTCTCCAGTTTGCTTTCATCAGGAAATCCATACCCTGAAGGATTTTTCCTCTATTACTTAATTGTTTTGCTATGGATTTCAGCATGAGCTTCTTTGAAAGTGTAGAAATGAAATCCTGGTTTGTTAAAGAAAACAATGCTGCTGCTGTTCCTTTCTAATGTGCCTGGAGTTCCATCAGGATGTTGCCGAAGTCATCTTGCCCATTAGGAAGAAAGTGGATTACATCTCTGTAACAACTGTTTAGAAAACACCACTTCACTTCTAGACCAGAGCCAGTCCAAAGATGGATTGGGCAGGTCACTAACACTGGTAATGTTTTGGTAAAAATACCCTACTGAGAAACCTCATTAATGCCACTGCACTCAAGGCTCTCCTACAGAGGGAGGCATCTGGGTTATGTCATGGAGATGAGAGGAAGCTGTAGTGGGACCAAAGGGAAGGCCAAATCCATGAGAAATTGGGCTGAGAAGTTCAACATCTCATACAATGACTTGCTGCTTCTTCCATGGAGCTCACTGAAGCTTCAGACATGCCCTAATGTGTTAACAAGGCACCCGGCTCCGATGTCCTGCTGGAAATAACCCCAGTTTGGAAGTCCTCGAGATCCTGGACCATTAGACAGCGTCAGATCCCTTCCAGGCTGTATTTGATATAATTTCTCATTGCAAAACCTTAAGTGGAACTGTAACGTTTAGTTGCTTTCATCATCTCTGACAACACCTCAAGCCTGGGTCCCAGTTCTTTAAGAGCACAAAGAAAAAAACCAATGTATTGGACACCCAATAAAAGAGAATTTGTGTTATCCACAGTTAGTTTGAATTTAACTTAATTGTTTATTACTCTGAGGTCTCTGAAGGATAAAGAATATAGAATAAAATATTTCTATCACCTCAGCCTTTGTAAAAACATTCACAACCTGTTAAACACTGGGGTCACTAACTCTGAAATGATCTCACAATTTGATTTCATTATATTTTAATTGCAAATGATATATTGCAGGGTTCATGGAGGGTGAGAAGCTGGGACTAAGGAAACACTAAACCCCTGCTTTTTTAAAATTCTCCAGCCAGATGTACTGCAGGCAGGTGCAACACAAACTCCCAAATACCCTGCAAACGTAACGAAAGCCTGACCTAGAGGGACCAATGTGAACGGGCTTTTCAGCCTCGTGCTTATTGAGTTCTGTCTGTGGAAAGGCTGCCAACGGGGGACGTGCTGCCAGAAGCATGGTGGTTTTTTTAATGCAAAGTTGCAAAACCACAAAACTCATTTTTGCTAGTGACCTTTTTACCACTAATTGTCGGGGTACTTTAAAAAAAAAAGAAAAAAAAAGAAAAAAAAAGAAGCAAAAAAAAAAAAGAAGCCCATTTGGTCAGGGCTGAATTGACACCCCAGAAACGCTGCCCCAGCAGCTGCTCCCACACCCAACTGCTGTTTTCCCAGTGTTTGCATCCAAACTAGATTGGGTCCTGCTTGGATGAGTCAGACAGCTTCTTGGGTTGTTGTTTTATTTTTTTTCTTGAAAAGCAGCTTTTGATTGTGAAATAGATTACCAAAAAAATAGCTGGAGTGTTGGAAAGAGGGAGGAAAGAGTCAGGGGTAGGGGTACAGACAAGGAGGGCTCCAGGGCCATGTCTGCACCAAATGCTGTGTTAAGGTAGTCGCTTTTTTCCCCTTGCTTTTGCTATTTTTTTTCTCTTTAAGAACACATAGGACTATTTTATTTTATTTCTAAAGTTTTTTTACACATGGACTAGTCAGTAGCTACAGCTGGACTCGCTGTCCCTATGAGAGTTCAACCAAGTTTTGATCTCCTTTGCCCAGGTTTTAATACTGGTTCATTCCCTAATTTCATTAGAACTGGTGACATGTAAGAGGTGTATTTGTGAGCAGAGATTGACCTACTTTTCTGCCTCCTCTGCCGAGCATTTTATAAAGGCACGAAGCCGACACTCAGCTGGGGGCAGTGGGACTCTCAGCCAGGTGACCTTAAAGCCCATCCAGTTCTGCACTCTCCATACACCTTCGCAGAGAATCCCAACTGCAAATGTAAAAAAGCAGACTGGTCTACTTTAACAAGTTCCAATAAATTATAAGAACTTAATGTTCTTGGGCTGCTTTATTTATAATTTTTACAATGTTGCAGTTTTATAGAATTATAAGGGTTGGAAGGGACTATAAAAATCACTTTTGTTCTACCCCCTGCCATGGGCAGGGACACCTTTCACTATCCCAGATTGCTCCAAGCCCCGTCCAACCTGACCTTGGACAATTCCAGGGATTCAGGGGCAGCCACAGTTCCTCTGGGCAACCTGTGCCAGGGCCTCCCCACCTCTCTCACAGGGAACAATTTCTTCCTAATGTCTAATCTATACCTACCTTCTTTCAGCTTAAAGCCATTGTCCCTTGCCCTGTCACTCCATGTCCTTGTTCCAAGTCCCTCTTCAGCTCTCTTGGAGCCTCTTTAGGCACTGGAAGAGGCTCTAAGGTCTCCCCGGGACCTTCTCTTCTCCAGGCTGACCAATCCCAATTCTCTCAGCCTGGCTCGAGTCTTTTCTCCTGCCACTGTCAAAGGGCCCAGATTGTCACACTGGGTATCTGTTGTTGCTTTTACAGATAGAAAATAAAGACATTTCCAGCTTAAATGATAAAGAACCAGAATTTGCAATAAAGGGGCTGATGAATAGAGGTTTGGGAATTGTGCTTGGTCACGTTTATGTGATGAAGGAAATCTCCCTTCTACCAAGGGATTCTGTTATTGCTGGGTCTGTTTGTTAATTTTAGCCTTCATCTCCCAAATTTTTCCTGTGGTCCAGAAGTCCTAAGGTGATTTCCTCTCCCACTCCAAAGCCACATCTTCCTCGAGTGCAGCAAGCACCTTGGGACAGCTTGGTTGTAAACATGGGGTGGAAGCATTTTCTTCTGGTTTTTCCTTCTATTGGCACATGACAATTTTCTTTTTCTATTTTGTTTCTCACTTCCCAGTATTTATCTTCTCCAGGAAATATTCTTGGCCTCTAACATGCCAGGGCTGGTTTATAGCAGTGCTTAATGCTCAAAACCAACCCTCTTGACTAGCCAGTGGCTGGGTCACACAACAGCACCCTGATGGCTGAGCCCAGCGTGGTTTAACGGAGCACAAAACCACCCGCCAAAGCAGCTGCTGAGGTAGCACTGGAATTCCTCAGTGCGAGGTGCTGGAGGGACAGGACTGGTCCTGAGGGACAGGACTGGTCCTGAGGGGCAGGACTGGTACTGGAGGGGCAGGACCAGCCGTGCAAGCACATCTACCTCCTGGCTGATTTCATCTCCGTGCCCATCACACCGTGTTGCATCTTTGTGCACTTGCTTTTGAAAGCTCTTTACTTTAGGGCACATGATTTCAGCAGGAAACAGTTTATGGAGTTATTTACAGCTCAATTTACTGAGCATCCCACTGGAACACTGGTGGAGTGCTGAGGCGTGCATTGTCTGTTGAGTGTGGGCACAGGAGAGGAGTTTCCTTGGAGTTTTTTAATGCATTTTGAACCCCTCTCTTTCCTCTGCTCCCAGAGCATCTAACCAGCACCAATGCAAACCTTACCCATGAGAAAACTGAAACTAGAAAATGACAGGAATTACAGAAATGCAACAAAAGAAATCACAGATTTCTATGGGGTAACTGACAATTTTCAGGGTTCTTTTTTTTTTTTTTAATTATCCCAAAGGATCTTTACTTGAGCTCTGCCAGAAGCCTGAGTAGGTTGGCAATTTGTTACTCCATGCCACCACTGTTGAGTTCAGAGGGAGATGATGACAGTGCAGGCTCCTCATCCCACACCAACAGCTGTATTTACTTGGATTGGATTTTGAGTTTCACTTTTATTACCTTTGATGCTGATATTTTTCAAGGAAGCCCCCCAAAATCTTTGAAATTTTGCTCTCATTTGAAGGCAGGGAAAGTTTTACCTTCAATTCACTAGTACAGAGATGAGAGCCCAAGGCAGTTTGGAAACATGGAGCTGAGGATGTCTCCTATGATCTCTGCCACAGAATGGGGCTGCTCAGAATTTCCTGGAGAACTCTATTAATCTGAGGCTTAATTTGTTAACATTCAGTCTGTTGAACTCCTTAACTGAAAGCATCCAGAATAGTGCAGAAAGTTCTGCCTTAACAAAGTACCAGTTGTGTCAGCAGTAAAATTGGAGATGCCTTTCCAGGGAGCATCTCTAAAAGTGAGTTCTCCAAAGCTGCAGCAGTACCATGGTCTCACTTGTGGTTTGGGGCTCCTCTAGGTTTTGTACTAGGCACACTGACTTTGTACCCCAGGAAAAGGGACTGCTGCCCCATAAAGACACATGGCCCAGAGCTGCCTCTCCAAAGCATGCCTGAGGTTTCTCAGACCTCAGACCTAGTTGAACAGGTGTTCTCTAGATGGTGTAAAGGCCCCCCAAATCCCATGCCAGAGAGATGTGGCTGGGCTGGGTGAATTTGCAGGGAAAGTCCTTCAGGCAGGATAAAAGCCCAGGGCTGGCTGCAGAGCGCTGGGGCAGCCCTGTGCCAGCTCCACGCTCCAGGCACAGCTTGAAGCCCAGCAAGGGCAGACACAGGGTGCTGGCACAGCAGCTGCGGAGCAGCAACAGCCAAAGGTATGAGGTCTTTAGGCTCCCTGCAGCTGCAGCCACCCAGGCTCTGCTGGCTGTCCTTGCCCTGGGAGGGGATGCGGTGACGTTCAGCGGCTGCGTTTGCTGCATGTTGTCAGATCAGCGCAGGAGACTCGGGGACTTCTGTTCCTTCTCAAACCCATCTCACTGCTCAACTCAGAAAAGGCTGTTGCTCTGCCCAGCTCTGCCTGGATCATGGCACAACCCGCCAATGACACCAGGAAAGTCTGGCACCCACTGTGCATACACAGCCTGCCAGAGTCCACCCAGCTGCTCCACATGTGTCTGACTCCTGCGATGCTCTCGGAGACCGATGCCATCCCGGGCGTTACAGAGCCAGGCACAAACATCAGCCCACCCCCCAGCTGGGCTAGGACCAGGTATCGCTGACGTTAACGGGGTTGCATCAGATTTTGCCAGCTGTGGATACCACCCACAGCTGTTGTGTGTGACCTCTCCTCCCTACACCATCTGAATTTGTGGGCTTTGAGCAAGCATGTACTCATATAAACAAAACCAGATACAGGAGGAGAGGAACCTGTTTGAGATTTGAGATGACAACTCTGCCCTCAGTTACACTTTCTTGAACAAGAGCAGATTTGGTTAGTAACAAGATACAGACCTAATTCTGGGTATTTTTACACCAGCAAAGCCCATGACTCTGGGAGAAGGAGAAGTGCTTTACACTGGCACTGGTGCAACACCAAGCTCCGCTGCTGTTTAGTGCCCTGGATATTTTCTCTGCAATATGGTTTCAAACACTCGTGAGAGATGAAAACAAAGAAATTAAATACCAGCCTTGTGCAGACTTTAAAACAAAAAATAAAATGTCCAGGAAATCCCTCCAAGGTTTTGGACTGAACAGGAAGATACATTACAGAACTTTTTCAACCTTTTTTGTTTTTTTTCAACTTCCAAGCAGCAGAATGCCAAAATGCTAACAGGCAGGGCAAATTGAGCAAAAACAAAATATTCTGTGGACTGGGTTAGAAAGTAAGGCAGTGTTTATTTTTTTATGCTTTACACTTTGGCGAGCATTTATCCCGAATGAAGACAGCAAATGTTATTAGATTTCATGGAATGTAAATAAACAGTTATTGGTAAATACATTTTGGTGGTCTGCTTGTTACACTGCATGTCAGGAAAACTATAGGGAACTGGCAGGAGTTCAGACATCTTCAAGGAACACAGAAAACAGACATATTTTACTAATTATAGCTAACAAAAACACTCTGAGATTACAGTTAAATTACATTAAAACATAACTTGTTGGCAAAGGCTGTGAGCATAATGCTTTGCCTATATCTTTCTGTATAATGTTTCATCAGAACGGAGCAGGAACATCAGGAAACCCTGGCACAGCCCATTGGGGTTGGGCCACCTGGTCACTTTGGGTGCTGCAACAGTTTCTGTAGGTCCAGTGGGATTTCCAAGAGGGCAATGGCCTGGGTTTGTCTGAAGCAGATACTGCACAGGCGTGACCTGATGCCTTCCCTGTCATCTGCAGGAGGGGAGGGAAGGAAAAAGAGGCACTTGCTAAGCAGCCCTGGGGAGGGCTGGGTGGGCAGGAGCAGTGGGATGTAGGGGCTGCATGGCTGTGTCTCCACAGAGGAGCTTCTGTACCTACGCCACCTTACCTGGATGGACAGAGCTGCCTCCAGCCAAGTCCTGTCCGAGCTGTGAGCTGGGTGCCATGACAGCACAGCACTGCCCTGTACACCCTGGGCTTCTGTCTTCTGAGTCTTCTCTGCAGCACATCTCTGGGACAAGGAGAGAAAGAAGTGATGGCTCTGGTACAGAGCATGCTTTGGCTATGTCAGTGTGCAGGGACAGAAAGAAACACACCTTGACCCAAGCCAGGAACTCCCACATTTCAATCTCCCTCCTTACAGCGGAACTGTGCCGGCCATTGCCACACACCCCATGCCCAGGCAGTGTTTGTGGCATGGCTGTGAAGGACTCTGGGGACAGTCTTTGGCTGTGTATACCCTCATTGCTCCCCAAAAATCCCCTCCTACTACCAGACCTGGCCCATGGCACTACTGCCCCATCAGCAACGCAAAGCATTTCTGCAGGAGCAGGAGCAGAGCACAGGCGGAAAGCGAGGCCCTTCCGCAGAAATTATTATGTTTTAACGGCACCCAGAGTATTCACAACAAATGAGCTGTTGGGAATGCTGTGCCTCCATGCACCCACAGCAACAACCCACTGCATGGGGCTTACATGGAAATCAGCTGCAGGGATGCTTTCACTACAGTGAATTAGATTATGAACTATTAGCTTTATTTTTGAAGCACAGTTTGCATGAATTAATTAAGAAAGATGCTCTGAAGCGTTGCATGTGAGCAGCATTTGGGACACAAAATCTCAGGTGAAACATGTTGTGCTGTTCTCCCATGGTTGTACATCAGGAGATGACCTTATTGTTGCTTTACAAAAAGTCTCCAAACTAGAAAAATTTCCTTCCTTCTGCTGGTGGGATATTAATACTGAGTAGTCCCTAGCAGGGCGATGCAGCGGGGTGGGAGGCTCGGCTGTGCCACGATGGTTATCCCTTTTAAAACCAGGTAAATCCAGGTAGTCATTAATCTGATCCCAGTTTTGACTACGAGAAAAACAGGAATCATTTTGTCTGCCATGTAAATGAAAGGGGAATATACAGGCTAATCTCCCCAGAATATTAATAACAGTCCTGCCACTGCACACCACTTCAGAAATGCACAGTTCCCGTGGCTTGGGTTATTCTTGCATCCCTGCCCGCGTGTAAAGAAATCCTGTAATGAAATCATGCTTCACGATTACCCCATGGTAATCTCTTCACTTGAACTGTCTTTATGTCACATTTATAGCCCGTTCTTTGCTGGGAAGATTTTTAAAGGGGATCTGAAGTTTAAAAGAAGACAGATGACAAGCTGTGATGGCGAGGAAGAGAGGCTCACCATATGGAAATAGAAAGCCCTGGCTCCCTCCTCTATCCCTCCCCCCCTTCCCCTGCTGAGTTTCTGTACTTCACATGATGCTATTGGGATTTGAAGATCAGAATACAAATTAAATTATTAAATGAGGAACAAAAAAAAAACAAACTTGGGCCTTTCCTCTCCATCCTTCCATGTGATCAGTAATTAAAAATCAAAGTGGGGAAAACAACCCTGCTGGAAGCTGGCATTTGGGATATAGCCCAGTTGCCTACAGAAGGATATAATGCTCAGGCGACATGTTTGTGCCTTTGCATGCTATGGGGGTTCAAGTATGAACTGGTTCTATAGCTAGGAAATTATTTTAGTGGCAGACTTATTCACAGGGCGTATTTATTGCTTTATTTATTATTTACTTACTGGGAAAAGCAGAAGCACCACTTCTCAATCCAGTGTGTGTGTCTCCAGCACTGGACTCCTAGTCACCAAAAACCACAGTGTCCCAAAAACCAGGACAGCTGAAACCCCATCAGATGCTTTTTAGCCATTAGTCCCTAAAACCTTAATGTGTGGCAGGCAGCAACCCCTTAAAATCTGGACAGTCAAAGAGGAACAAATGAATCCATTTCAGCTGGACAGTAGCAGTTTGAGAGTTTATTTTGATGTGTCAAATTTTAGATGAGTTGGTGCTCCGGCCACGCTCCATCCATCGAGGGTGCCTGACTCAGATCAGCACAGCTGGGGCTGGGACAGCAGGGACAGCACCCAGGGTGAGCCCAGCCTGGGGCAGGAGACACGCTGTGAGCCCAGGCAACTACCAGGGATTTTCCATTTTTGAAAAACCCCAAGCACACACTGCAGGCCCTGAGTTTTGTAAAATTCGGCCCCATTTTCAACACTGGCTTCACGAGGCTTGGGCTCAGCTGCTGGCCTCAGCAACCAGATTTACAAAATAAGCACTTAGTCCCCTTAGTGCAGATTTGGGCTATGGACATCCCATTTAGGCACCCATGTTTGAACACTGGTTCCTTGTAGCCAAAATAAATAGTTGAATCAATGCTACATAGAGTTTAATCTAAACACGTAATGGAGTCGAACTCAGATATCCACTGTATTCCATCGGCAGGTCCTGGAGATGGCAAACTGAAGCCTGCTTTTATAATGTGCCAGCACAGGGACCTGTTCCCAATTTGCAGATTTGGCCTGTTGCATTCTAAAAAGATGTTTAATATACTCGATGCCTGTTTGTGTTAATGTTTACCATTGAAGTTTTTCATTATTTGATGTTATATTTGGCCATAGCATTAAAATTCCATTGGACCAACTAAAATCTAGTGTCAAATCAAAGCCAAAGCAGCATCTTAGTGATAGACTTTCAGCTCCCATCCAACTACATTAAAAAAAAATCTATTGTAGGTGGGGGTTTTGTAGCTTTTCTTCCTTTTGCCAGAGAAACAGCAAACACTTTATTTATTAGCTGGTTTTTTATTTGCACAGCTCTGGAAGAGCTGAGCCCAATGCCATGGACTGGCAGGGAAGTACAAGCTGCTGTGCCAGGAGGGTACAACTCCATCCTGTGTCATGAGAGGGAAGATGTCTGTCACCCCCTTCGAGCCTTCTCCAGGTCTCATCATTTGCGATAACAGGATTACCTACAGCCCTTCATACTTAAAATTTGATTCACCTTGGGGACAGCTGGTGGACTGCACCAATTTTTCTACTGCTTGCAAATGGCTAATTGCTGTTTGGAACATAGAATCATGAAATCACAGAATGCTTTGTGTTGGAAGGGACCTTAAAGATCATCTTGTTCCACCTCCTGCCATGGACACCTTTCACTGTCCCAGGTTGCTCCAAGCCCCATCCAACCTGGCCTTGGACGCTTCCAGGGATGGGGCAGCCACAGCTTCTCTGGGCAACCTGTGCCAGGGCCTCCCCACCCTCACGTGGTCAACCTTTGAAGCCCAAACAAAAACCCACTTCCCTCTGTGCCAGACCCCAGAGCTGCAGAGAGAGCAGGTCTATCCTGGGAAGCCTAAAGCCTTGACTCACAAACTGCTTAAGCACATGTCTAAAATGAGTCACTTGCCCTGGGACACACTTAAAATGAGGTGTCTGCATTAGCTCTACACTTAACGAGGGAGCTTGACATGAGCTCCGCCTCTCCCTCCTGTCCTCCCTTCCACTCACAGGCTGAGGGTGGGATATTTTCGTGGAAACTCAGTGATAAAGGATCAGGAGTTCATCCCCAAGTGTTGTGGGGAGTCACAAGCCCTTGGGGCATGCCAAGGACTCTTGGCACTCACAGCCTTGGAGCCTGCAAGTCACACACCTGCTCATGAGACCCCTGGTGTGGCTCAGCGAGGCCAGAGTGAAAATAAATGAGGGCTTGCCTAAGTCCAGATGTTTCTGGATTCAAAGGGACCTGGAAAATATGAAGGCCTGAATGAAAAACTGGGAATCAACATTTAAACATAAAGCTGTGGGGGTAGGTTTGAGAAGCAGTGAGCAGATATTCTCTCAGGCAGTTAAAAGGGTAACTCTGTGAATAGCCCATTCTCCAGTTCACCAAAGAACTGCCAAAGGAACAAGGATGTTTCAAACTGTGTCCCCTTTCCAGAATATTTCCTTCAAATTTTTTATCAAAATTAAGATACTTCACATTTCAGCAAACTTTTTCTTTTTTCAGGACTGCGTTTTTTGGTTTTAAAGTGTGGTGGTTTGGGCTAGGCCTTCCTTGGTGACCAGTTTGTAACCAAGGAAGGGTCCAGATTTACCCAGTATTCCCTACGATTTTTACGTAAGCCAGATTATAAGAAGAGAGGAGGAGAGGCCTTCGCTCTCTTTCCTTCCGGCGGCTTGGAGGTGCAGGTTCCCTGCTGTTGAGTCTGTTGGGTTGGGGAGCGAGGCCTGGTGAGGCCTTGTCGACCTTGGGAGACAGAGGTTGCCGGTGATCGTTCCGGAGCGACTCTCGGTTGTCCCAGGGGAGTAGTGAGCTATTTTTCTTTGCTAACTTTTTAGTTGTTAGATATTGGGTCTTGGGATATCTATATATTTTATTTTAGTTTTGTTCCCTTTCCTTTCCCCCTTCCCTTTCCCTTGTGAAATTGTATATAAGTGTAAATATATTTATATATCTCACTTTGGTTGTCTCTCTCTCGTTTCGGGTTTTTCTTAGTTTTTTTTCTCCCTCTTCTCCCTGAGGTTTGGGGGGGGGGGGACTTCTGGTGGTAAGGTTTGGAGACTTGGCAGGGAGCCAGCTTCAAACCATATCATAAAGATATAAATTAAATTCTGTAAATGTCATCTCAGTACATATGAACATCTATTTTGACAGTATTAAATGGCATATTTTGATTAATGAAGAGTTCCCACTTTAATCCAGGCTGGATTTCTTTCTGAAATGGGAAGAAAAATTCTCTGCCTGCAAAGCTTTGTTCAGCTTTACTTAAATGCTGAGACACTAAGAAGAGAAGATCTGCAGCATTACACTGAAATAAGTGTTATATGCTTATATTGTAGAGCAGCAGATCTGAAAATCATGCTCAGCCCTGGGATTACTCACATGCAAATGTTCTCTTTTAGAGGTATACAAGAAGTTGGACATTTTGGAAAAATGAAACCACATTCCTAAGAAGCCCCAATGGCCTGAGGCCACTAAGATGAGCCTTGTTAGGGTCAGATTGAGATTTCAGCTTGCAGCCCCGACTTATTCAACTGTATATATGTCTTCATATAGATCTGTTAATCCTGAATGGCATCATAATGTATCATTCTTGAAGGATCTGATTTAGTAAAAGCCTCTGAGATCCCTGTGTTACTGGCTGCGATGTTACACACTACTGGTGCAAAAGTGAAGAAACCCAACTTTCTCCAGCATTAGCACTGATTGTAGTGAGCTGGTCAGGGTGGTTTTAGCAGATCTTCCCACATCATCATCCAATTTATTATATTTCTGCTAAAATATACTGTCCAATGGGATGAATAGGTTAAGGATTCCTTTGTGACTTTGTTGCTGTCGTGGCTATGTGCAGGTAAAAATATCTTAGGATTTGGAAGTTCAGTAAATCGCACTCCTTAGAAAAAAAATCTTTGACGCCGTACTTAATGCAGGTGCAGAGCTGCTACTGCTGGTGCTCAGGAAGAAGCTTCTCCTCTCACCATCACTGCTGTCAGTGATGACAGTGATACCTGTCCTCATGACAGGTATGTCATTTATGGCATCTCATGCCTAGAGCTGAAGCCCTGATTTCACCTCTGGTGTCACCCACTGGCTTTTAATGACATCCTCTGGTATAGCTGGTGCCATCACTTGGTTTAGGGGGTGATCACTTGCAGTCAGGTCTGTTTGAAACCACCAGGCACCATTTTCCTCTTGTTCCCTCTGTATCTGCCTGGCGTTGGTTTCAGTGCCAGCAGACACTGTCCTGTAGGACAAGGCAAGGTCAACTTGCCTATACTAGACAGCCTGATGTAACAGACTGTCCACTTTCCATTAGACTTAGGGAAAACAGAGTGAAGGGAAGGGCATGTCAAGCAACAAGATGTCCTTACTCTCACTCTCTGCTAATGTAAATCCATTTGTAAAAGCACAGGCTGCGTGGGATGGGGACACAAGTTCTTCAGCAAACAGCCTTGGCCACTGCTGACTACATCATCTTCTGCACTCTTGAGCTGGAAAGCCCATCTCTCAACCAGCTCTGACCTCAAGGGCTGTTCCTTGCTTGATGCAGGCAAGAAGAGGAGGCATATACTGCTTTTTAAGTAGAAGGTCCTTCTTTCCCCCCGCTAGTAAAAGAACTACTGTCCTTGCAAGGGGCTTGAAGCAGCTTCTTGCTTAAGTCAATAAAATCAAAGAATCATAGAATTGTACAATCATTAAGGTTGGAAAAGACTTCCAAGATCATTCAGTCCACCCTGTGCCTGACCCCCACCTTGTCCCCCAGCCCAGATCACTCAGTGCCATGTCCAGTCCTTCCCTGGATACCTCCAGGGATGGGGACTCCAACACCTCCCTGGGCAGCCCCTTCCAAGGCTTGATCACCCTTTCCACAAGGAATTCTTTCTGATGTCCAACCTGAACCTCCCCTGGCACTGCTTGGGGCCATTTCCTCTTGTCCTATCACTGGTTCCCTGGGAGAAGAGGCTGAACCCCACCTGGCTGCAACCTCCTCTTAGGTACTTGCAGAGAGTGACATGGTCTCCCCTGAGCCTCTTTTCAGACAGAAGGATTTGGATCTGGCCATTCCAACAGCTGAGCCAGGCTCGTATGTGGAAATTGGATTGTTCCATTGGCTCCACTGAGCAAACCCTTTTTTTATTAGCAGAGGACCATAATCTCAGCGCTTGCTGCACTGTCCCAAGTCACATCAGTGATGAATCTGGCCTCCAGACACAGTTGTCACATCTGCACTTCCAAATAAAATGGGCCCGTATCACTGAAATGGCATCAGAGGAAACTTGTAGCAAATGCAATATGTTAAACATTAACCACAATGCTCACAGTCCTAGAAAGGTCTGATAAGCCATGATTAAACTTAATTATGGATTATTTTATATTACCTACCTCCAAGCATTGGGGAAAATTGTTTCCTTTTAACTGCTTTGGCGGCTTTCTCTGACCAGAAACATGCTGGGGGATATTTTCCCATGATTGATGTATTTGTTTACCAATCTCCTTGGTCAAATACAGGCCTATTCTCCCTTTAATCAGAGGTGTGAACATCTTAATAGTTGTCAGAGCCCACATTAACCTCTTGATTAAAAGACATGCTCACACTTACCAATAAAGAAATACATGAAACGCATCAAATTTGTATTCTCAGTATAAAACTCAGAATTATTTGATGTTCAATTATTTGATGTTCATTTACTTGCCCCATTGGTATTTCATCAAGTTGTGTCTTACAACAGAAATGTTTTTTCTTTTTTTCTTTCCCCCTTCTTCTACCAATGAGTAGTCAGAAGGGTTTTGGTGGGTTGGGTTCTTATTTTGCCTTTGCCTAAGGGCAAAAAGCTCCATGAACATCAGTTTTCACTTGACTTCCTTTGACTGCTTATCTACACTGGTTATTATGCTCTTTCACTGCAGCAGTATTACCAATAAAATAAACATGTCAAAATTCAGAAGCATAAACAAGTTCATCTGTGACACTAATTTTGCCTGGCAAATAATTCTCCTTGTTTCTATAAGGGCTTCAATTTCTTGTGGATTCAAAGCAAATTCAGCTTAAATTTGATGCCTCAGTCTTATTTTTCTTTCCCAATCTCATTAGAGTAAAAATAGCAAGGATATCCATATGATTAAAGACTTCATGTGCAAGAAAGCAATCTGGTCATAGTGCTCCTTAGCTTTATGTACTTCTTTCTATTTGACAACATTAATTTGCCATCTGTCAGCTCAGTTACATAGTTTACTTGCTGCTTGCTTGGCGTTCACCTCCCCCTTTTTCATTGTCAGCTGTTTCTAATAGTTTGGCCTCCTTGAGTGGGCCATTTATGCAGATTTGAAACAGGAGAAATCCTAAAAACTGACCATATGGGAACCCACTTTGTACTCCCCAGGCTGACATAGCCATGCACAGACATCATTCCCCCAGCACTTAAAAGATCAGAATTTTCAATACCTGCATAGCACCTTCCATCTGGGGGGCTCCAGATCATCCCACCACGGTTACAAACAGCCATATTTTGCTCTCTTGGGCAGGTCAGCTGAACTGTACAAGATTTCCTGGGAGTTACATTCAGCCCTAAACATGCAATCAAATAAATGGAAGAGATCATTAATATCACAAAGAAAGGCTGCCAGAACAAAACAAGCTTGGTCAGACAACCATTAACACAGCTCCCTGGTCCCATGTTCCTTTTTGTCTGAAAGTATTAATTCTAGAAAAAAATAAATAATCAGGTTGCCCAGAGAAGTCATGGGTGCCCCAGCCCTGGGAGAGTTCAAGGCCTGGTCAGGGGAAGGACCCCTGCCCATGACTGGGTTTGGAATTAGGTAGTCTTTAATGTCCCTTCAAATCCAAACCATTCTGTGACGGTTCTATGAAAAAAGCAAACTGGGAGATACTGAGGAGAACTGGGAGAGGGTGTTTTGCTACTGAAATAAATGGTGTTTGGGAGAGGAGTGGGAGTGTCTAATTCCCAACTTTCACCTCCTTCCAGACACCCAGTAGAGTGACAGAATAACAGGAGACTTTTGTCAGGAAAATCTAATTTTTCAGAAATTCTCCCCAAAGATCTAAAATTTTCAGCATCTTCTGTCAAGGTTAATACTTTGTCATTATTATTGTCCATTTAATATGTGTTGTCTCTGAAAACGTGTGCTTTGTATAATATCTTTAAAGATACATATCTTGCAAACACTTAAGCTTGTCTATAAAACTTTTTTTGTTATAATTAATATCTTCTGTCTTACAAAATCCATCACAGAGATTGGAGCTCAGTGGGCAGTGGTTCAGCCTTTGTGTGAACAATTGTATTTCCCATTTGATAAGGCTGAGAAGGTAAAAGCTGAACACTCTTCCTTCTCTTGGGAATGCCCTCGTTTTTGGGACAGGAGGCTTTTAGACCAGAGCATCTGGGACAAGGGACTGATGTGGGAGGTGAGCCTGGCCATCAGATTGACAGGATTTCATTAGCAGGCACATTTTTTTCCAAATCCCAAAATTTACGTCTTCAAAACTCTTACCTGAAGTTAAGAATTATGCTTATGCAAGGAGCTATGTTAGCTTTTACATCTGAAATCACACTAATTTGTTTGGATGTACACTAAAAAAAATTATATCCATTTTTTCTCATGTCTTTTTTCTGCCAGTTGAAGAGATTCAGAATACTCACAGGCACTGAAATAAACTTTCCTCCTGAGCAGAAAGCCAATATGAAGATTGATTACTGCTTAATTCAAAGGGGAAAATAGAGCTGTGCACACAGTCAGTGCTGTGGTCCAGGGCTCCATGGCTCATTTGGGATGGGGAGCACAAGCGCTGCCCTTTGCTGCTCAGAGAGGCCTGTGCTCTGCCTTCTCCAGCTGACCTGTGCAGGGGGAGCATACTTAAAAGGGTTTTCATCCTCAGCAGTAGCTAAATCACCTGGAAATAAGTGAATTAACTGTTTTGTATTAACACGAGAATTCATTAGTCTGCTTTGATAATGCCCCATTCCAGGAAAAAGTGACATTATCGGGGCTAGTGACTAGTTTGCACTGGTGGTTTGCTGGTTTTTTTCCGGGTTACCTTTTCAAAAATTATTTTTTGAGTGATTAGAGAAAACTGTAAAAGCTTAAAAACTTTTAAAAGACAGTAGCAGCAGTAGAACAGTATCTCAGGTCTAGAGAATTTAAACATGAAGGGTCTGGATTTGTCTTCATGAGCGTGTGGGAAGGGCGGGAGGTTGGGAGGAGATGTCGGTCTGGGCGACCTTCACTTGCTTTGAGCCTCTTTGCTAAGGTCAGCCCAGTATCCAGCACAAGGGTTGGACAAGGTCAGAAGAGGTTGTCTGACCTCAGGTGGTACCTGGAGATCAGTCGAATGTGTGCTGGTTTTCATCAACACCCTGGGCAGAAAAAGAGGCAGCACTGGGGCAGGTCCTTGTCAAGGAATCCTAAAGAGAGCTGCTGGTGATGGGGAGAGAAGGGTGACCCTACCTGGGGCAGGTTGGCCAGAGAATTCAGGCATGGTGGATGACAACACTTTATATCAGGATTAGTCTTTCCAGCAAAGGAAAGATGGAAATTGTTTCCCAGCTCTGATAGCCCAAGCCCTGTACAAGCATCTGTGAGAAGATCACTCCAGTAAAGGGAAGTCTGACTGTGAGACAGAGCCAAAGTAGCACCTCCAGGCCTTATCCCCTGATGGGAGCCCAGCCAAATGTGTTCCTGCCTCTGGGACTGGAGCAGTCCCGTAATTGAGAAGAGTCTCCAGGCTGCCCCGAGCTGCTCTGCGCGTGGGCTGGTACACAGGTCGGTAGCTGGCACTGTCCACGCGCCACATTCGCCTCCCAGTCCCAGGGCTGGTGAGCACCTGGCTGCTTTAATGGGCTGCCCAAAGGTCCATCACACCTCCTGCAGGTACCCCAGCAAGTTCTACTTTGCATCCCCTCTCTCTAATGTACAGATATGCCCAGATCTATAGGTGCAAAAATGCAGTCCTGCAGAGATGTCCCAACATGGGGATGGCATGTTGGCAAAGCTCATCCCATCACTGTGTGCCAAGACACTTAAACTTGGTACCAAAGGCAGTATTTTATAATTCTGAAACATTATCACTGCTCCAAACATTTCCCAGTATGAGCATATGTTGGATTCAGATATCCAAGTATTTAAGAGTATTTTTTGGGGCACCATTGGCCAAACCCTGCCTTGTGTAGGCAACATGCTGCTATAGATGATAGAAGCTATAATGGCAAGACAAATCCATCAACATTTTGACCCAAACAGAAATAATGGAAAAAAAGAGAACATCAACATGATGTTGTTGGCAAAATGTCTCTGAAATGTTCAGTTTAAGGAAGCTGAGCCACTTACACTTACAATGAAACCTGACAGCTTTCAGGACCCACTGTCTTTACAGAGAAGCTCATTAATTTGTACAGGGTTAAGTGAATCAACCAGACCTCCTCCTTCTCCTCTCTGAGAAGACTCATTAGCTACAGAGAAACTCAGTGCGAACGGGAGGTATGTGTGAGGTATGGGTAATTACACAAGCACCCCTGAAATAAATCACAAACCCACTTTTGATATGACTGCAAACCTGGAACTGATCCTCATTTTAGCCTGGGAGAAGGTCTTCAGCAACACTCTATAAACTACAAAGAAAAGAAAAGGAAATTGACTTTAAAAGCAACATTTTAATAAGACTGAGGTGTTGACAAAACCCTCAGAGAGCAAAGAAGCTCCATCACACGGGATGGACTCACTGCTTGGGAAGTGGCTCCTGGCATCTGCTTGGAGCTTTGCAGTGACAGTATTTCACTAGCTGAGTGACCACTGCTGTCCCCTGTGTCTGGAGAGGATGCTGGGGTGGCAAACAGGCTGCAGGGATATGTACTGGCTAGGACACTGACTGTCTCAAAATGCTGCTGCCCAGAGGGAGCGATGCCAGAGGCAGGACCATCCTCACTCAAATGGGCGGCTGCCGAAGCAGGGTGCTCCCAGCTTCGTGAGATGTGACAGGGGAGGTCAGAGCTGGTATATTGCTTTATAGGGAATCCCAGTGGGAATTGGGAGTTAGCCACATGTACCTGGGGTGGAAACAGGAGCAGAAACTGCAGATCTGCCATAGTACATAGACTTTGGGTCCTTAACATCAGGGGTGCACCAGCCTGGTGGTGTGTGCACTGCACTGCTCAGTGCTGCATGCAGAGACTATTTACCCTGGAAATGTATAAGCCAGGCTCATGGTCACACTTTGCATATCCCAAAATACACTCCAAGTCCCCTTCTGGATTTCAGCAGGCCACCTGACATCCAGATGTGTACAGAAGCAATGCAGTGCCAGTGCCAATAGGGGCATA
This sequence comes from Lepidothrix coronata, assembly GCF_001604755.1. NCBI lineage: Eukaryota > Metazoa > Chordata > Aves > Passeriformes > Pipridae > Lepidothrix > Lepidothrix coronata. Next base: position 227,575 of record NW_016690358.1, read on the forward strand.
GTGATGCTGGTGGAAAGGATGGACCTGTGAAATTCCCCCTGGTTACACCAAAATGATTCAAAACTGGGAGGTTCAGGATGCTCTTCTGAGGTCTTGGTTACATTAATTCAGTGCCCAGAGAACATCTGAGCTAGACCCAACTGTAGGAGCCATACTTTCTCAAACACCTCAGCTATTTCTAGGGCTCTCTTCTCTTGCCTTAGACTAGGACAATAGTTTAGACTTTGCCTTTTCAGCAGTGGTTCTCTCTGACACTGGAGACATACAATGTCTCAGCCAGCAGATCTGCAATCTTTACAGAAGCCAGGCTGAGAGTAATGTAACAATAATCATATTGATGCGGTGCTAGACTATGATGCTGAGCGCTCACATTGATACTCTGGTCTCTGCACAAGACCCGCTGTGAAGATCCCAAACCACGAGGGAGAAGCCTTGGGAGTCGCAAAGTGAAAACCTGTGCAATGCAATAAAAAAGCCACAGAAAACTGCAACAGAACAAAGCAGGCCAGGGTCACAGCCCTGCTACTTGACTGGTTTTGATATAATTATGCTGTTTCCAGCCAGCTGAGAGTCACACTCTGGTCTGTGGCTCAGACAGGGGCCTTAAAGGAACACAACAATCCCAGTCATTGCACCAAGAAGAGCTGCTGAGCTGAGACACTGAGGGAAGGGGACAGGCAGCCATGGCTCCAGGTAGCCACCTCACCATTTGTCATGCCAGTCATGCTTAGGTGGCTTAGGAATTAGTTTTCCATTTAATTTGGGAATTATTTCCAGACTCCTGAATATAGATAAGAGTTGCTTAGAAAATACTTTATTGCACTTGGCTGCCTATGAGGTTTCACAAGGACAAGTGCCAGATTCTGCACTGGGGACAGGGACAGACTGGGGAATGAGAGACTGGAGAGCAGTGACCTGGGAAGGGCCCTGGGGGTCCTGGTGGGTGCCCAGTTGGCCCTGAGTCAGCAGTGTCCTGGCAGCCAGGAGGGCCAACCCTGTCCTGGGGACATCAGAGAGGGGATTGTCCCGCTCTGCTCTGCCCTACGGCGGCCTCACCTTGAGTCCTGGGGGCAGTTTTGGGTACCACAATATCAAAAAGACCTAAAGCTGCTGGAAAATGTCTAAAGGAGGGACAGGAGGATGGTGAAGGGCCTGGAGGGGCCATACCAGGAGCTTTTGAGGGCACTTGACGTGTTTAGACTGGAGGAGACTGAGGTCAGATCTCACCAGGGTCTGCAGCTTCCTCACGAGGGGTAGCTCTGATCTGTGCTTTGTGTGAGCAGTGACGGGACATGGGGGAACAGCTGGAGCTGTGTCAGGGGAGTGTTGGGCTGCCACGACCCGAGGGAGTAAAGGGTAGGGACGCAGCACTACACAAAGGGTTCAGACGCAGCTGACAGGTCTGGATGCAATGCCCCTTTACTGAGAGAACACAGGAACTTATACAGGGTAAGTCTGAGGGGAGGATTCAGAACTGGGGAGGAGCATGGGACTGACAACTCAGGGTGAGACAGGATTGGGAGACAGGGGAAAGGTGGGTGTAACTTGTGGGTATCCAGGGGAAGGGACCAATGGGGGCTCACTCTGCACTGCGGCAACTCTCAGCCAGTCAGTGACAGAGGAGCGGGAAAGCAGGGGAGAACAAGGTGGTAAACAACTTTTGGCGGGAAAATCTGAGGGACAGAGAGGAATAATATGGGGGTACATTAAACTTGATATAAAACCAATGATAAACTGGAGAATAACTGGAGAATTAACAGAATAAGTTAATAGTCCATTTAAGCTCTATAGATGTCCCTCCATGCTTGGAATCTTTCCCAATCGGACTTCTCATTCTCCTCATTAGGCTGGATATCACAAAAAGGTTCTTCCCCCAGAGGCTGGTTGGGCACTGCCCAGGCTCCTCAGGGCAGTGGGCACAGCCCCAAGGCTGCCAGAGCTCCAGAAGGGTTTGCTCTCAGGGACAGGGTGGGATTGTTGAGGTGTCTGGGCAGGGCCAGGGGTTGGATTTTGATGATCCTGTGGGTCTGTTCCAACTCAGGACACGCTATGATTCTACCTTTGGGCCCAGCAGTGAGTCAAACACATGGCTGCTGGGCAGACCAGCCCAGTTCATTGGTGCTGCAGACACCTTTTTGAATTGTCCTGCAGCCAGCCAAGAGTTCAGCCTGCAAGGAGCCAAATGGGCTGGAGGTCTTCTGTAGGGATCTGCTAATCAGTGTCATGTGTTCTAATCTGAACCCTTTTGCTTGGCGCCAGACTCTTTGATCGTAGGCTATCAGGTGTTTACAAACTGTATTGGTATTAGTCAAGGAAGAAACCACTGCAGACACAGCTTGTCTTGTGAGCAGTGTGATGCTGGTGTGCACTGCTGCACTCTGCAACCTCAGGGCACTCATTCCTGTAAGGGCAGTAGAGATTTTTGTCTTAGCAGAAATGTGACTTCAGATCTTACAGTATAATAGATAGATCATAATCTATCAGCTGAGGTCATATTTTAATTCAGTCTCTAGAGTCACTGTATATGGAGTGGACTATGACCAAGCCATAATGCAATTTATTTGTTGCAGACAAGCCAGGTTGCGCAATGGATAGATGCCAGTAATCTCAGAGTGGTTCAGGCTGGAAGGGCCCACAGTGGCTCATCTGGTCCCACCTCCCTGCTCCAGCAGGGCCATCCCAGAGCACATGGCACAGGGTTGTGTCCACACAGCTCTGCAAGATCTCCAGTCAGGAGACTCCACACCCTCTCTGCTCTCTCTCCAGGGCTGGGTCACTGCCCAGCAAAGAAGTTCTTCCTCCTGTCCAGCTGCAACTTCCCGG
>NW_016690358.1:232932-255248 GCF_001604755.1 Lepidothrix coronata
GCAACCTGTGCCAGGGCCTCCCCACCCTCACAGGGAACAATTTCTTCCCAATATCCAATCTAACCCTGCCCTCTGGCAGTGGGAAGCCATTCCCCCTGTGTCCTGTCCCTCCATCCCTTGCCCCAAGTCCCTCTCCAGCTCTCCTGGAGCCCCTTTAGGCCCTGGAAGGGGGTCTCAGGTCTCCCTGGAGTTTTCTCTCCTCCAGGTTGAACAACCCCCAGCTCTCCCAGCCTGACTCCAGAGCAGAGGGGCTCCAGTCACTTCTCAGTTTTTCACTCTTCATCAATGTATCGAAGACATCTTTGTACAGCCTGTTTCTGAAGTGCTTTGGACACTGATGTCTATTCCAAAATACTTCTCGAAAGCAGAATAACACAAGGGTGATTTGAGCTCCTTGTCTTTGGCCTATTGCAAAGTGGCTGGGGAAGAGCTGTTGTAGGCAGATCATAATTAATAATTAGTGTTATTTATAGTGGGGCCTGCAGAACAGAATTGAAAGTGTTATCAGATTTTACATCCAAAATATTGTCTAAGTGAGTCCTTTCTAATTCCCAGGCATTGCTGTGGGAAGATACAATTGCACATGTAAATACTTTCCCATGCCTCCGCACCATGTGCCGACCCCGCATGTGCAGAGCAGATGGGAATGTGCGTAGGGCCTCATTGGAAATGTAGTGTGTGTGTGTAAATTGCTGCTTGTCTACATCTGTGTATCTAATTGCATGTGAAAATCACTACTTTAGTTGCATCAATGAAATACAACTTTTTGAAAATATAGCTTGCATGTGTTTCTCATTCATTTTAGTGAGGCACAAGATGATCCAGTTGAAAAACAGTAGCTAAGACCAGATGTTCTTCTGTTCCTACAGCGTGAGAGAAGCAGCTCAGTCTTAAGAAACTCAAAGCTGCTTAGCTTGTGATACTTGCAGTATCATGGGAGAGAAAGATCCTCTCCTCCAGTGGCTTCCCTTCCCAAGGACTCAGACCTGCTGCCAAACGAAAATGGCAGGAGTTCCCCTTTGATTCCAGGAATTTGGAATCAAGCACCAAGTCTTCTTCAAGAGCTGACGAGCAATGGCAGCAAAGGCTGTGCTGTGATCATTTCGTGGGTTTGGAGGCAACCAGGAACCACTCCAGGGGACACTCCTGTCCAGTTAAGACTGGACATATGGCAAAGGTTTAATAAAATATATGATGGGAAGGGTAACTCACTCAGCTTTGCCAAAATGTCATTTTTAAACTATGTGCCTAATTTCTAAACAATTGAGTTTTAGAGATTTAGTAACTCCTTGAATTTTTCCACAGCTCTGCTGCTGCTGTGGTCATATTTCCAAATTCAATGTACCTCTTACTCTTCCACTTAAAACATTCACTTTTCATTTAAACCTGCAGGAAAAACAAAATCTGGATTCGTTTCAAATTATTGGCCAAGCTCAAAGAGACATCCCAGACCTTTATGGGGTGCAGATAAAAGAGCTCTTAGTCCCTGCTCTGCCAGGAAAAATGTTCACTTTCTGTGAAAAACATTAGGAAATCAAATGAAGAGCTTATTAAACTTTTAGATGCATGAATTTGTGAATTGGACAACGATGCATATATATGTCAGACCCTTGAGATGAGATGGAGCCTGTCATAAACTGCTCCTGGATGCGTAAATAAGACTCACTGTACTCTCCCCCAGCTGTGGAGTACTGAAGTAGGAGCTCAGCCTGAAAGCACTCTTTGTGAGGATCAGCTCCAAAGACTTATGTGGAGGAACCTTTCCTTTATTTGCCAGCTTGCTGAGACTGACAAACTATTTGATAGCTTGGAGCCTTCAGCCTGAGAGCTTGGCTTGTGAGAATATCTGTCAGTGATTGTACCTGCTTTGCTGTTTATTTTTCAGTGCCCCAACTTGTACATGTCCTCCTGTCCTGTTGATGAAGGACCTGAAGTGAAAGAATCTGCTCCATACTCTCTTCCCTTCCACCTCTTACAAAACCCTCAAATAAACCCATTTTGGGTGCTTTATTCCAAGACACATGAACCTAATCCTCCACTTTTCAAAGAAGCATTAGATATTTAATAGTTATTCCAAAGTATTAGATATTCTTCTGAAGAGAGGTGTTTTAGTTGGCAGAGGTGCTCACTGGTCATTGCAGGTGTTGGAAGTGTAGTAGTACCCAAGGGAATGATGACTATTAAAAAGTGCTCCTTCTTACCCATCAGCTCTCTGAGGCTATTTTCACAAACAATTCCAGGCTGTACAGGGAAGTCAAGTTACATCTGTTCTTATCAACCCCATTGACCTTTATTGCTGCTACTGATAAGTGTATGAGCAGCTGTAAGACCACTGAGTTTTCAGAGTCAACAGCTACAAAAAGCTTTTCACTTCTTTCTAGTGTACTTACTGCATTTATTCTGTAAACGGAGACAGAACAATATCTTAATTTATAAAAAAAAAATGTGAATAGGGCTGCTGCAAATAAGGGTGGGTGTGACCCCAGGTTTACATCTGAAGATGCAGCAGACATCTGCCAAGTTCTCTGGGAGCTGAGTGAGAAAAGCAGTTTGGATTTTTGCCTTGTTCAGGCAAATGCAAGACGTGCACAGCTAGGTGATATTAAAAATAAATATATATTTGTGTTTCTTCCTAAATGACCACATTAATCAGAGATCATGAGTAAAGATTTGTGTGATAGTTCATATTGTTTGTCCTCAAAGTTAGGTGCATGGGTAGGAAAACTGAGAGACCACTTCTCTCGTGGTATGCTGCTTGTGATACTGCATACTTTATTCTTACTTTGTCCTAGCAAGATCATATGCAGCTTAGTGATGAATTCTATGCTAATTATAACTTACATAGTGCATTTGAGAAATTTGGAAACTTTAACTGCACATTTGTGCATGTATTTTTGCTCCACATTGATTTTACCTAGTGCACAGGCAGCAAGAGTTTGAACAAGTAAGATATTAAAATGATTGATCAGAGCCTGGGGATCTCAAACACTCTATGACCACCTGCTACGAACCCTAAAACATCATGGATCAGTCTGCTCCATTCCTATCAAACTCATGCACCTGTGGAGTCAGTGAGGCTCCTCTCAGCCTGGTGGGCCCTGCTTTGCTGAGAGCTCCTGGAGTCCCAGGGGCTCTTTGGAACAGGCTGCTGTCCTTCCCATCCCATCCCTCACAGCCCTGCTGAACGAGATGTCTGGGGACAAGAGTCTCATCTTTGCTCAAGGACTTTCCATCTGACACATTCCTCAAGGCAGCCCCAAGCCCTGAACTCTGCAGCCTGGACTATCTCTGCTGGGTTAGAGAGCAGGGTGCCAGGGATGGCTTGTGCCAGGGAGCTGCCCAGAGCAGCCTGGGAAAGAGATCTGTTTTGATGCCCCCATGTGATCTTTTTAGGCACCTCTAGGTATCCTCTGAGAACACAGAAGAGATCTCAAAGCACAACATTTCCAGACTGCAGGCAATAGGATTTTAGTGTTTCTCTCATCTGGCTTGTTTCCCTCATCTCCTTTGCAAGAAGAGTGGCACTGGGATCCAACAGATACTCTGGATGGACAGTGTGCTTAGAGTATTCCCTGTTAAGCCTCCATGTTTCTACCTCTCATCTGAATGTTTTGCCATATATTTATTTTTCCAGTTTTACATGGCAGTTCTTATGACCTAAAATCATCTTTAAATGTCCTGGGACATTTTCTGCTTGGTGCGGGTGACTCAGCAAATCTCCCCACCTTGAAAATCTCTTTACTCCAGTTGCCCACCTGGCTGACTCGATCCTTCTACTGCCTCAGGTGATAGAATGCGAACCTGATGATGCCACACACCTCAAAACAGTGAATTAATTTATTTCAAAGTGATTCCCTAAGACTCAGCAGTCTTCAACCAAGAACCAAGTAGGCTCTGGTAGAATGGTGGTCAGAATCTCCCTCCACTCATTCAGAACATACTATTGCTGGTGTGGGAAGCAAATCCAGCCAACCAGTAATGCCTGCTTCCAAAGAAAACACTCGCTTTACTGTATCTGGTGTTTTGAAATGTATGAAAATAAATTATTAATTATCATGACTTTTGGGCTGAACCTGTTTATATGGGCTTGCATCTGTCTGATCTGAAGACTGAGTCACTGACTGACAGACACCCTCTTGGCTTGTCCAGTTACTCACATTATATCCATACTGTTCCAACAGCTTAAATAAAAATAGCAAGCTTGAAACTTCCCCTCTGTTGGCATTTCTTCATAGAGACGGGGTGTTGCTTAAAGAAACATCAAATCACTCTTAAAGAGGTCAGATCTGCAGGGTGAAATGGCAGAATTAATGGTGAGACTCACCGGCTGCAGGTTTCCAGACCAGCTTCAGACCCCTGAGCAGGATCCCAAGAGGATGGGTGAGGAGGTTTGGACACTGTGTGAATGGTTTTAGAGCTTCCTGCAAAATATCAGTCAATGAGAATTAAAAACCTGCTCCAGTCCAAAACTTGCAGCCCTTCTGCCCCTGCCAACCACTTCCACATCTGGCAGCTGGGGCAAACTCCAGAGCAGTATCTCCACTGTCACCAAGTTAATTCTTTTTCATCCTTTTCACTTTGTCCCCCGTCAGACTGGTGAAGACTGAAGTGAGACCTACAGATGAGCCCCTTGGAGAGGGAGCACGGGGGAGAGGTGGACTGCAGCAGAAGTCTCCTATCCCTATGGCACGGCCTTTCTGTTGTATCATATGGAGAAAACTGACTCAATAGAAATACAATGTTCTTCACTATCCCATCCAGCAAGGTGCAAATAACTCTCAGTGCAGAACAAGGGAACTCCAGGCTGAATTTGGGTAGTTACAGACTTGCAGACATTTAAGGTTTTATGCCATCAGTGTCATTTCCAGATTTCCTGACTTTCCATTAGTTTGTAACCTTTAAATGTACATTTCCTGAATTTATTTTTAATTTCATCATTGCATCTCCAATGTTACATGAAATAATTTAACACTTGTGCAGATCTTCAGATGTGAGCTAAAGAATGGGCAGAGGCAGGTAAAAAGGCTTGAGGCAACAGATGAAATGTTGGTCCTCCTCCTCATTTGCTTGATTAAGTAGGAACTGAAAGTGGCTGACAACAAATGCTATGTCCTATAAACAAGCAAAAAATCCTGGCAGAACTGGCAGACAGCATTTCCATGGGGCCTGAGCCCCCAGATGGCTTTTCTGGGATATACCACAACCATAAAAGCTGCAAAATCCTACCAGTGTAGCAGCCAGCAGTGAGTAAGCACAAAGAGCCTTGGATATCCTGAAGGTCAGAGGCAATAACACCCCTGCAGTGCATAGTTATGGTGTGAAGGAGAACTGGGCACATCATGGCCTCTTCCTGGAGACTCTACTACACATATTAGTGATAGCATGGTAAGAAAGGGATCGTCCTACAACTCTAGTGAGCCTTCTACCTCTCTAAACACTGTGAAGGCTCCAATTCCTTACCTGGCATGTCCTTTTGACAACTGCTTTGCAATATCTGGAGAACACAAAGAATTAGTCACACATATTTATGCTGCAATACACACCAGAGGGTCTGTCTGCCAGGCAGAGAAAAAAATCCAAACCATGGTCATACCTTACTATTACTGGTTTGAATTGTTCAGCATTTTCCTTTGAAACACTCTGATCAGGATTAGGAGCCCAAACATCTCAGATGGTCTGTAGGGAACACTGTGAATTGCCTTTGTCCCAGAATAACTCTTAACTGAGTACATCACTGCTAGGCTAGATTTACAGGTGATCAGCCAGGGCCTTTCCACCTGATACTCATTTTTATGTATCTGAAGCAAGTGTCTAATCACCATTTTCCCCTTGATTTCATAGATGATTTTTAAAGGAGAGGAAGCAACTCAGTACAGTCTGGACTTCAGACTGGATGAAGAGGATCACACACCTTAGAGCTGCAGCCAATATCTAAGTGAAGTATAACATTCTCCACTCATTCTGCATTTGCAAGCATGGAAGACCATGAGTAGGATGTGTGTTTATGGTCGAGGAGGTATGCAAGCTATTTTCTGTGTGGATGGAATATGCCTGGTGCTGAAAGTTGTGGGACTGAAGAATGAATGCAGTTGTATTGGGAGAAGGAGGAATTCTTACAGTATTTTGTGTCCTCAAATGTGGATTAGCTTGGACAGGGACATAAGGTGGGAAAAACATATCCTGAACACCTGTTTCTACATCTGTATTTTTTTAAATAAATTTTGGAGACAGGATGCCTTGCTCCATTCTCTCTGTCCTTATTCTGCACTTAGATCCTTTCCATTTCATGCAAAAATAGTTTCTCCTTTCATTGAAGTCAGCTGTCTTTCTACAGCTGGAGTAATGTCCATGTGCATGTGTCAGGGCTGTGCAGACTGGGCACACTTCTGCCTACAGGAGCACTGGGGAACTGGGGCAGCAGAAAGCACCTACCCTGGGAACCAAACCTCCTGCTGCTGCTCTGAGTGGGCTACATGTCTGCTGACTTACTTTGTGCTGTTTTGCTGCTGCTTTAGCACAATCACGCAGAATCCCAGACGGGGTCAGGCTGGAAGGGCCCACAGTGGCTCATCTGGTCCCACCTCCCTGCTCCAGCAGGGCCATCCCAGAGCACATGGCACAGGATTGTGTCCACACAGCTCTGAAAGATCTCCAGTCAGGAGACTCCACACCTTCTCTGCTCTCTCTTCAGGGCTGGGTCACTGCCCAGCAAAGAAGTTCTTCCTCCTGTCCAGCTGCAACTTCCCGGGCATCAGTTCCTGCCCGTTCCTCTTGGGCCATTGCTGGGCCCCCCGAGCAGAGCCTGCTCCAGCCTCTGCCCCCTCCCTGCAGCCCCTGACACACCCTGGGGAGGGCCCCTCTCAGGCTCTGCTCTGGAGGCTGAACAGCCCCAGCTCCCTCAGCCTTTGCTGCTCCCAGAGCTGCTCCATCCCTTGGGCATCTCGGCAGCCTGCGCTGGCCCCGCTGCAGGAGCTCCCTGGCCCTGCTGTGCTGAGGAGCCCGAGCTGGGCCCAGCCCTGCAGATGTGCCTGCCCAGGGCTGGGCAGAGGGGCAGGATCCCCTCCCTGCCCTGCTCCAAGGCTCTTCCTGATGCCCCCAGGATCCCATTGGCTTTCCTTCCACAAAACAAATTGCCATTGAAGTCAGGGGGAATTTGGCCAAGTTGAGGTATTCAGGATGAACTCTCTGGGGAATGCAATTAAGGCAGCCACATTCTCAAAGCCTCTCACAGAATGTGCACGTAATGATTTTACAAACAGTGCTATTCTTACTTTTGTCAGCAAAAGAAATTTAATTGATTTATCAAGAAGCTCAGGCTAAAAATCTCTCCAGAGGCAATGGAAATATATGCACTTTCACTGACCTCTGAAAATACGTGATTTATGGGAATACCCACTTATTTACCTAAATTCCCACAAACTGGCCTGAAAAAATTAGCCCTTGATCTGTGGTGGCAAGGGACTCCACAGAGGTAAAGTCACTGAAGGAGAAAGAAGCAAAAACAGAATCAAAAGAAAAAAGTATTATTTAAAACCAGAAATACATTGAAGAGATAGAAAATAATTTGTGCTAGGTAGTGTAACGGAATATGTCTTGGCAATGTTGTAGGACTGTGGATGGACAGAGACTTAGGTCTTCAAGATTGTTTTGTTTGGCTGTTGGTAATTAGAACTAGAAAGGAAATTTGAAAACACAGTAGTAATAGTTCTGGCTCAGAAATCTTATGACTCCCCAGACCTACAGTGTCTGTAGTCCATTCCTAGGGAATCTCCATGTGCCCCCCTCCATGGAACTCTTGGCCTTGAGGAAGTCAAACTCCACTTTGGAAATTAATTTTTTACAGACTGGCTACCACTTCTCAGTGCTCTGTTGCGTATCTGGTGGCTAACACTTTCAGATAGATCACAGAAACATTTAGACTTAAAGGCAAATTCCTTTATGAAAAGCTCCATGTTCTCTTCTGGTATTTCTACCAAGATGACAGGACTTGACTCTCAAGATATCCAGTGAAATAATTTAATCAGTAGACTGGACAGTATGAAGTGCCTCCCTCTTGGAAAGATGAAGAGTTTTGTTCTTTCTGTTAGATTTGGACCTGAGATTCAGAGGGTGCAAATGAGATGCACACGCCTGCTTATCAGCCCCCACAGCAAATGCTAGTTCTTAAATGTTTTTCAAAAAAGGCTTGATGAAATTTAACCTTCCTCCTAGCAGTCCCAGCACAGCCAGCTCCCCTGAATTCAGACAAGAAATATGAAGAAAATGAGCTATTTCAGATGTCAGATCCAAAATACATGCTACTCTACGTGTGAAAAAAGCATTGGCAAAATAATACGGACCACCATCAGTTTTGATGTGCAATGCTTGAACTGATCTCAAATCTTGTGCCATCTGGGAATGGAGGAAATGTAAAGTAAAAGCCCGGAAGTAATCGAAAGTAGATCAGAACAAAATTTGTAAATTCATTTGTCTAAAGAGTGAAAAGCTGGTCAGACCATACCCCTTGGAGGCTCTGAACCAAGGCTGGTGTTCTGTCATGCCTCAGAGGTCTCAGCTCAAGTTTTAGGTAAAGGTGTTTTAGGTAAAGAAGCCATAAAGTCCATCAAGATCAGACCATGAGAGCCTGAAGCCAGACTTGGATCTGGACTCTGTGGGTTTGGCTCATTTCTAGGCGTAAGTGAAAATGTGTTTGGTGGTCTGACTCAAGTCTCCAGCAAACAGGTGAGTTGGCTTTGTGAAAAACCACTGCATAATTCGATGTGATTGGCACCTTTCATTTAAAGAAGCCTGAGCTGCATTAGCCAGCACTGAATTAAACTGGAAAAGGCTTGGGGAGGTTTGTAAAGGAGTTGGCTCTGTTCACGGCATAGGTTCTTTCATTTTCATGAACCCAAACCCACAATGGAATAGAACGTAAAAGAATAAACTACCCACCTGGCCTCTGACAGCAAGAAGAGTGTCATTTGTCTTAAAACAAACAAAACAATCCCCCTAATTGTGATAATCTTACAATAACTAATTATTTCAATGAGCAAATGACACTAAGAAGTATCCTGGAGTCAGAGGCATGAACTTTTAGCTGGTAGGTCAGTGGTAACATATCTTGTTTGAACAAGCCTGACAAAGATCTGCTGAGCAATATCCATTGGGGCCAACAGTGCTTGGCTGTCTGTCTTGTGGAGGAGAGATGGACTTGGATAACAGGGTCACTCACTGCTTCACTGACACCAGCCAAGCATAATGAATCACAGCCAAAGACTTCTTCAGCATGATGGCAAGATGGAAATGCTGAGAAGACCTAGAAATGGCTGATATGGACGAATTAGAATGAAATGATTGCAGTAACAATGATCTGAGACAGCATCGCCAGCATTGAAGCCAACACAACCCTGTTCCAACCCCCTCCTTCCTCTCTAATGGCCTTCACACTGTGTTTTCATGTGTGCTGCAAAATATTACACAAGTATGTCCAGCCCACAGCAGTGCCAAGGGATGTCTGCACGGCAGACCGAGATCAGCTGGGAGTGACCTCATCAGGGCACCTCTGGCCTCAGAATTTGCTCTGCATATCCAGTTTCTAATGTTATTTTTAATGCTGATAGCAACATTAGCATTGTAACAGAGTTGAAGTGTCTAAGGCCAGGGACCTGCTGACTTAAACACAGAACAATATTTGCCCTCAAAAATTCTGAAGTACGATCAGACACAGCAAGTGGATATGGAGAGATGAGCAGGTTGAGCACGGAGATCAACTGAAGATTTGCACTAGCTTAGTTCTCACAGGAAATACTTGCTCCTCTCAAATCCAATTGTTAGCTGGAAATGAAGACAAAAGGGAGAGCAGAAAATTACTTCTTTTTTTTTTTTTTTCTGTTTTGAAGGAGAGTTTTGCCTGGCTGTCATCCTAAAGCAGAGCATGAAAAGTTTCACTGGATGCATCCAGTACATTCTAATGTTTATTAACTAAGCTAGGAAAAGGAGTTTTCTTGTGCATTGAAATCCAGCCTGAATTTTTGAGGAGCAATTGTTATTTTAGTCATTTCACAAACCAGGCCTAGAGTGAATGAGTTTTTGGCATAAAAGTGATATCTACGATATCACTCAGAGAACCTTAATCCATTTTCAGAGAAAGGTCAGATTATCAGCATCAAATTTCTGAGACAAGACTTTTATAGGCTGTATTCTTCCTACAAACCCAGTAACAACAAAGCTCTGTGAAGCAACAAATCATGTTGGTTTTGCCCAATGTTTATGAGCAGGGGCAGCCCAGCCCTTGCAAGATCCATGTTGAACTGGAAAGCGTAGATTCGTTCAAAGGAATCTGGTTCACCACAGGCCAATGGGTATCTTTTAAACCAGGTAAGAAAATCCCTTCTCCAGTCATGAGAAAGAACTCATAAAAAGGCAAATGAATTGAAAAAATGTAAGACCATAATCACCATGGTCCAGGATGAGGAGGATGTGATGGCTGAGAACGACTTCCAATTGTAACTAAAGAAGTAAAGGGATCCAGTGAGGCATGGCTCAGTAATGATAACAAATTGGTGCAGATTAATGCCCTTTTCAGTTCCTAGGTGTTGGTTTGGCACTAGGAATGACCCAAGAGAAAAATCTTAACATGTTATGCTTGTGGAATGTACTCAGAAGCTGAAGGAAGCCACAAAAACTGATATTTCTTCATTTGTAGCACTAGCTACTACTACTACTGTTTCCAGTCCTTCACTTTCTCCACTACATCTTAGAAAATAGCTTTAAAATTCTTCAGACCTTGGACATACAGTATGGGTAATGTTCCAGCAAGTAGCCATTTATTTTATAAGGGGATTTAAATATTATAAAACTGAATAAAATGCAAGTGTTTCCATTACAGACAAGTGAACCTCGTGTAAGCGCTACAAAAATGTGACTTCCAGATTAATAAGACTTTGCACAGTTTGTTCTGCCTCGGTGGAGGAGGTGGATTTTTGGATCAGCTGGGGCAGCATCTTCCTTTGTGTTGTGTAGTCCTGGATTCCAACCTCTTCTCTGTTCGCACACCAGGGGAACATGTGCAGTAGGACAGCCGGTGGCCATATCTGCATCAGCACAGTTTTGTTAACTTTGAAATTTGGCTGGATAAGTTCAACCACCAGACTGCCCAAATAATTTCAGCGCAGTGTCTGGGGCTGCCATGAGTTCTGAGAGGGATGGGCTCTAACCCCACGTTATGCTACTGTTCAGATGACTCAGCCCAGGGATGCTGGGATTAACCAAAGCAGGAGCATAAATACATATGGAAAATACATCCACAAATTTGAACACTGGATTTGGTAGCAAGGAAAGAATTCCAACCACCTCTTGGAAAGCTTCTCCAATGATCAAACCCAAACCTTCTGGCCCGTACAGGATCAGCCCCCTCAAGAACAGAGTTTCTATGGAAAACCTTACAACAAGGTTTAAAGACAATGAAGCTTCACCTGTGCCAGTTCATTGACTCCTGATTTACACCAGGAAAAATGAATAGATAACCAAGGTAATACTAGATAATTATTAAATATATAGTCAGTGTAACCATGCCCTCTAGAGGACTAAATTTACCTTCATAGAGTCAAAACCAACCCTTGGGTTTGAACACTTAAAATCTGGGGAAGAGGAATTTTGGGTGTTTGTATTCCTTCCACATCTGAATCTAGACATGAAATCATGATTTCCTCACTGGCACCTTAGCCTACAGTGGGTTGAACCAACTCCCAAGATGGCACTGGTAGGTGAGTTTTAACTTTTGTACACACCTGATGTCTCTGACAAACAATTAATGCAGCTGATCCCCACCCAGAGATCAAAGGTCTGATCCAAAATCTTAATCTCGACCAAAGGGAAGGTCACTTCTGAAGACAGTTCTCTGCCTTGCAAGGCCTGATCCAAATCAACATGAGTGTTATATAAACAGTGTTCGTGTTCTTACCTCTGGTTTTCCCCATCTTCCTTTTCTTTTTTTCTGCATTCACTGGCAACTTCCCCAACTTTCCTTGGTCAGTGTGGTTTACATTCCCAGTTGGCTTGAGCTGAAAAGTGGGAGTGAACTCAACGAGCAGTTTGTTTGTGGTGGCTGTGATCACCTCGTGGGCTGCTGGGGGCAGGATCAGCTCGCTTTGTCCATGGGTCCTTGGTGCAGGCTGGAACACTGTCCTGAAGGAGCCAACAAATGCCTGAGGAGTGCATTTTTGGCCTGAAACATCCACATTTTGGGGTCAGGAAGCCACTACTGTGAGCATGTGAGCCACAGCTATTTGCCAACTACTTTGAAAAATAAAATCTGGAAAGGAACAGGGAAAGGGTGAGAGATGCAATGGGAAGCAATAGAAAGGAAGTTCTTCCTCATGGGTTCAGCAGGTTTCTGCAGGGCAGGAGCAGCCCAGGGATGCAGGGCTGACATGTGGCCACTGTTCAGACTGTTGAGGGATGAGCATACAAGAGGGAGGACAGAGAATGCCAGAGAATATTTTGAGATCTTTTCTGTGGCGTTTTAGCTTGTGTCTCAAGTCAGCCTGCTCCCCACGGGTTTAAGGGACAAAGGTAATTAGAGTGCAGATGCAAGTTAGTAGTTATATTGAGTAAACCCCAAAGTAGCTTGGACGTGGGATTTTCAGAGCCTGTACCATTAGCTTTGCTTTCCTCATTGAGCCATCGGGATGTTAGAAACCAAATATACTACAGCTGTCAGACACTGGTTTTCAAAACCATTCTGTGGATGTTTTCTTTCTCTCTTTTTTTTTTTTTTTTTTTAAATCCCACTTTATGGTATTTTTTTTTTCCTGACTTTTCTCCCAGTACAAGAATATGAGTTTTTTCCCTTGGTTACTTTGACTCTGCTGACCTGGTTTCTTGCCTTCCTCTGGAAATGTTTAGGTGTCTCAGCAACGGAGAGGATGAATCAGTGAACATACAGCAGGTCTGGGAAAACCCCAGTAGAAAGGAGTGTGTGGGGAGCAGAGGGGAAGCAGCTCTGTCTGCAATGAAGGGTGCTGTCATTTCTCCTTTTCTCTCAAAATTTTCATTAGCAGCCAGTATTGCTGCACTGAGCAGATGCTGCCCTTTCTCTTAGTTCAGAAAAACCTCATGACCAGTTTAAAGGACAAAACTCAAAACATCTCAGTGGCAGCTGAAGAATACACTATATACCACAAATTCTCTGACAGTGGGAAGCTCTTGGCATATTGGAAGCTGAAGGATGATTTGCTGGGAAGGTGCAGATCCTCAGAGAGGGCTGAGAATGGAAACAACCACTCAGGGATTAATTCTTTCTCAGAAACACCATCTTTGGATCGTGTCACTGCTTGGTTCCAGCCTTATGCAGATATAGCCATTGGCTTCAGAAGCAACAAACACACCTGAACAACAGGCAGAGATTTATAGAGAGTTCATTAAGTGAACTTAATTTATAGAGAGTTCATTAAGGTCACCTTGGTCAAGTAAATTATCTGATATGGAAGGTATTGGATAAATATTGAATAAATGCAGAACAATGTAAGATGATGATCTAATTATTGAATTTTTAAGTTAGAGAATGTAATGTTTAGACACTCTCCCCAACAAAATTTGGAGGTAATATTCTAGTGTATTTGTTATTATTTTTTTAAAGAGTTTACCATAGAAAAGAGTGAATTAAGTGTAATTTAGGCAAAAAACCTTCCCCCCAGAATTCAACATCCTGTATCTTGGCCCTGGGGCAGGGATGCACAGTGTTTTAGGGATTTTGAGTCATCCCACTGATTTCAGCCAGATTAGTCATATGCTCAGCCTAAGCCCAGCAAGAAGTACCATGTGCGAGTAGAGTTTTTATTTCCAAAAAGAAGAGCTGGTTCATGCTCAGATTTCCAGAAGATCCATCCATTAAACCAATGGCACAAACCTGTGCCCTGAGTGTTTGAAAAGTGCTGTGTAAAAATGCATGTGGACTTATTGCAAGTAAATACTTTTTCGCCTACAACCAGTTGAATCTGAATCAAATGAATGGGTGTGTTGAAACAAAGACTGAAAAACAAGAGTGTGTTGCGTAAACTGATAATATAATAGCACTGTTAGGGTTGAGTAACGTGCTAGACTTTCTCTGAAAGTGGTAAATGTTTTTTGAATTCTGAACAGAATTCTGTTTGATACAGCTACTGTGACTGACATTCTGTTTTACTGCATGACTAAATCACATTGTAAATGAAATTTAAAGGTAGTTAACAAAATAATCTTTATGTCAAATGGGTGAAATGTGGGTTCACCATTTAAGAATGTAATTCTTTGGTTTTGTAGTGTCCCTTAAAGACTAATCTAAAAGAAAATTAAATTAATTTCGTGCTCACCACCTTTAAATTGTAGAAGTGAAAACCTTTCAGGACTTGCTAATTACTAAGGAAACTTCATTGCTGGATTATTCCCAAATTGCACACCCTTTATTTTAACCACTAAAGGCAAACACATGGTTTTGATGGGTCGTAAAAGAACAGGTTGCTTTTTCAGTATTGAAAGAAGCTGTAATTACTTCCCTTGTTTGGTGACTTCCTGATTTACTTAGGTTGTTATGGGTGATCCTATTCTGCCAAGGTAATTGGAGCTGCTGGAGTGCAGTTGATGACCTGAGGGAATGACCAGTGGCTTTTCAGTCCAGGTGACTTGCACCTAATGAGTAGAGTCATGCTTCCCAGGAAACGAGGACACTATAACTGCCCTGAGTGCTTGGTATGTGTACTTTAAAGGCTTATGTTTCACACTCCAAGAAAATTCTCTCTCTGTATGAATTTCAGAAAGCAAACTAAGTCAGCTCCAGATACAGAGAAAATGAAGGTATTTTCCTCAGGCAGAAAGAGGAGAAATAGATCTCACCAGGAAGGTGAGCTTCAGATATTTCTGAAGACAACCAAATGCTGCCATACTAACACAGTTCCTTAAATCAGTTCTTGTCTGTAACATGAGATAGAGTAAAACATGGTTGCAATGAGTGGGTTATTCGAGTAAGAATCAAACTACTTAAGAGTTAGAAATGAAACCACACACATTTTCAAAGGCTAGCCCAGCCTGTGGGAGGGCATCGTGCCTGAGTCATCCTTGGAGGAGAGGGCAAGTTGCATGCAGTTATCCTCCCCAGGGGACCAGCCACCCCCTCAACTGAGGTCCCTTCCTTCCCCCAGCAGATGAGACAGGCAGATGTCCACCATCTCAGCAGCGCTCCCCAGAAAAGGCATTTTTCTCACCTGTCAGAGTGTCTTGGTTTAGCTACAACTGTTGCTTGTTTTGGCTTTTTGCACATTTTTTGAGGTATGTCTTATATGACCTTTCTGTTCAGATGGACAAATTGCATGCTATCTGAAGGTGAGGTACATGATATAAACCTATGGTTCCTGATGTAAAGTATCCTAGATCTCGCATGTTTTTGAACTCATGCTGCCTTGGCTTATTGTGCAATAGATTAGTTGCTCCAAATAAAGTGATGGGAATAAGTTAAATTGGTCAACTCTAAGTATAAAAGTCCTGTATCATGAATCATACACAGCTTTTCCTTCATGACCTCAGTAGAGTCCGGTGGATCTATCCAGGTATGAAATCTTGCACAGAGTGTGAGTGCATAGAAAAGTTACACCACTGTGTAAAATTCAATTTACAACATCTTACCCCTGTCTGCTACTCAGAGAACAAGAGCTCCAGGGGAAAAGCAGTCATGAGCAAAGACTGAGGAGTAGCTGAGATGCTGATGGTGAGCACATAAGTTAATCTCACAGTAACCCAACCACAGATTCAGTCTCTGCTATAAAGTAACACTTGAGGATGTGAGTGTTCAAGGATAGCCAAAAATCTAGTTCTCTAGGACACTCAGCATCCATGAACTGATGGTAAAGCACCAGCCAGGAAAGAGTTTGGCTATGGGATGGCTTCAAAGCTGCCAGACTATACTGACACTTAAACTACCTAAATCTTACAGCATCTTAATTTCAGAAGTTATTTCAAGAGACATTTTGCTTCTTACTACAAGGGACTGCAGACAAGTACATTAACAGCTAAGATTCACCAACACCTGTAGGCACCAACAGGAAATCTCACATACGGTATCCAGATGTCCTGCATAGCTGGAAAAAGCATAGAGAGCACAGGATCTTCCAGGAGTCATCAGGGAGAGCAGTCCTTTAGAGACTCAGGTGCCTGTTCATTGTTGCAAAGGCTCACTCCCTCATCTTTTCATTCTCAAAGTTCTACTGAAAACCTATTC
Source organism: Lepidothrix coronata (assembly GCF_001604755.1). NCBI lineage: Eukaryota > Metazoa > Chordata > Aves > Passeriformes > Pipridae > Lepidothrix > Lepidothrix coronata. The sequence continues at coordinate 249,164 of NW_016690358.1, forward strand.
AAAATACTAGAAAACCTGGCCATTTCTTTAAAGTATCCTAACAGTTTGAGCCTTCCTTGTAAAACACAACCAAGTCACATTTCCAGTGGCTGGCACACAAACTGGGTGCAAGAGCGGTCATTGTAGCATTTTACTTCAACCCAGGATCAAAACTAGTGATTGAGGAGAGGCTTCATAATGTAGGGAGGTCCAGTCACCCTTGTTAAGCTGATCAGTTGAATAACATCACCATCGAGGACTTAGAGATGATCTGAATAACAAATTATTTTAATTCATTATGGATTCTGAAATAGGAGAAACTACTGATGATACTGAAATAACATTTACAGAAGGCAGGAGTTAAAGCAGAAACCTGAGCCTGAGCTTGGGAGGGCACACACGCCTCCAAACACACGCAGTCGAGTGATGGGGGAAATCTAGAGAAGTGATAATGCAGAGACAGGTAATAAATTATAGTTTGTAATGCTATGTCTCAGGGAAAAAAAATCCTCTCTATTAACTGGGGCAGATAAAATTTCTTTCTGTGAAGTAAAAAGGCATGTCTGGATGCCCCCCTCACCTGGGACTGTCAGTGCTGCCAGACCCAACCCACACCCCAACTGCAGCAAGTGGAGAGGAGGCTGTGGGAGAGGGTGCCACCCACAGTCTCCAGCTTTTTAAAGGCAGAAATCTGACACTGATGAAACTCTCAGAGCTCATTCCCATCAAAGCTCCTGGCCTGGCCAGAGCTGGGGAACCAGATCTGTCCTGGTCTCCAGGATGGCCTGTGGGACACCAGAACTGCGTGTCAGACTCCTGCTGTCACTCACCCTGAAAAACACCCCCCATCTTTCCCCCTTCCCAAGTCAAACAGCCTTCTGGAAAAGCGATATTGTGTAGGACTAAAACATCAGCCCCACGTGGGTGAGTAGAGTCATTTGGGTTGGAAAAGATCATTGAGTCCAGCTGTTAACCCAGCACTGCCAAACCCACCACTAAACTATGACCCCAAGTGCCACATTTATACAGCCTTTAAATCCCTCCAGGGATGTGACTCCACCACTTCTCTGGGCAGCCTGTGCTAGAGCCTGACAACCCCTTAGGTGAAGAATTTCTCTCTAATATCCAATCTAAACCTCCCCTGCTGCAACTTGAGGCCATTTCCTCTTGTCCTATCACTTGTTTCCTGAGAGAAGAGCCCAACTCTCACCTGGCTAGAACACCCTTTCAGGTAGTTGTAAAGAGTGAGAAGGTTTCCCCTGAGCCTACAGCCATCCATTACAGCCCTCCTGTTCTTTGACTCATCCCACTCTGTTTCTGTGAGTAATCAGTGACCTCAAAGGATGAGGGTTTGGATTATCTTGTTCAGTTGCTGTAGAATTAACAGCTGAATTTATCAGCTCCTGTGGTCAGATGTGTGAAAAGCTACTGGAAAATTACATTAGCTACGCAGTTACCTGAGATCTTTGTGGCCTTCAGGGAGAAAACCATCACCCTCCAGGCCAGCTGGGACTCAGGCTGTGCTCGGAAGAGGCACGGCACCATCTAGGAATGACGTAGCCTGAGCCCTCCAGGACAAACAGGTTTGCCATGGAGTCCTTCTCCCTTTTACAAACCTCCCTGAAGGAAAAGGCAAGAATCAGCAGCATCCCTGTGGGAGCTCCCAAGTGAGGGAACAAATGCCCCCTGCTTCTCTGCCCACCTCCCCTCCAAAACAATCTGACATGCCCAGAAAGCAGAGTATGGGAGATGATGATGAATAGCTCTGTTTACTCTGTCCCAATATGTTATAACAGGCAAGAAGATAACATTTGTTGAAATACAGATCTGTCATAAAAGTAAGCAACCAAAAATACAAGTAAAATAAAACAGTCTTCATGTCCTAACTTTCCAGATGTTTCTGAGTTCTCACTGGGGTTGTTATTATTATTATTATTACTACTATTACAATAATAATAGGATTCCCAGTCATGGAGTGGAACCAACGCTTATACAGCAGTGCAAGACTGGAGACCAGAGGTTAGTGTAGACAGCCAGGGGATGTTGCCTTGTCCGCTTTTTTCAACTTGCTGAGAACTCATAACCACCATGTCCACTGGGGACACCCAGCAAGGTGGTGGGAGACCTCTCTGAACAGGAGGGACTCCAAAACAGATTATGAAGGTATCGGCCATGTGTGTTAGAAAGGAGGAGGAGGCTCAGGACCAACCTCAAACCTCTTTAAGAAATGTTCCATCCCTCTATTGCTTTACCTCCAAACATGGGCTTAAACTGCAAGATTTGGAGCAAATCAGGTAGTTTGGGGCTCAACTTTCCTCCCAAACCTGGGTCAGTTTGGATTTAGGACTCGGCCTCTGTTAGTTGATTGAGAAGGGCTAGCTGAAGACTTTGGATCTAAATTCAACCCTTCCCAAACTTATGTGGGAATGCTCCTACCCATCTCTATTTGTCTTGGGTAGGGGAGCTCTGTGATGCTATCTGCAGTGGAACTTTCCACTAGTAACAACACAAGAGACAAAGAGCTCATGCTCTGACCTTTATAAAACTATTCCTTAACAAAATTTACTCAAGTAAAGAACCTACAATCCTCTTTGGTTTTACTCATTTAATTGATACGGACATAAAATATTTTGCGTTGTTTTAATAATAACTTGGTTTTCTGCTATTTAAAAAAAAAGTTCATTTCTCTGAACATATTTTTAGCAAAAATATTTTGCTTGAACTTTTTTCCTCTGCCTTCAAAGGCTGCTGCACAGTTCTGGGGTGCTAAATACTAAACTCACATTCTACCACTCCATCTCCTCCCATTTGGATGGTAATCACAGGATCTTGATGCCAAACTCTTGAAGATATTTTTTCCAGCAGCAGCATCTGGCTTCTTGGCAGACCCCGCGAGCAGTTGTGTTGGCAGCGGTGGGAGCTGCTTGAGTCTGTCATGTGTTTAGGCTGCTGCAGAGCTGTCTGAACCGCCTTGTTGCCTTAGACAGTATGTTCTCTTGACTTCCATTTCATTTTGATAAATTTGTACTTTCTGTTGTGCTCCTGGTAACAGAACTCTGTTGATCCCGACAGGATCTATATATAGTTTCTGTAATCAAGGATAATAAGGGATGTTTGCAGAGCAGTTTCAGCCCAGCAGAGCCCAGCCCTGCTCAGCACACGGAACTGCTCCGTGACCCCTGCGAGGGATCGGTTTGCACGGCCTGAACTGCAGCACCTCGCCCAGGGACCCGCAGGAGACCCTCGAGCTCCAGGCACTCTCTCTACTGTCCTGCCACATGCCAGGAACTCTCTGGCTAATTCTTGTCATGGGAAGATCAAGATTCCAGCCTGCAAACTGACTCATGCAGCTCATTCGAGAAGCCCCTTTCTGCCTCCTTTCTACCTTAAATTTTGTGTTCCATTGAAGGCACACCAAGAGGGATCTGTCACTCCTGCTTTACAGCCTGGTAGTGGAAAGCTTTGAACTTGACTCCCTTTCATGCTCAAGATAGATAGTAAAATAGATAGAAGCAAAGAATGGATTTATTTCCTAACAATGCAAATGCATAATTCCTGTTTCAGAAGAAAGATGCACACAAAAAAAGAAAACTCTGCTTAGCTATATAACTCCCTGTTAAGTCTGAACTTTTCTGCCGGTTTCAACCACTCAAAACTCCATCAGGGTGCTCATACAGCTCTCTGGACTGTAATTAAGTACAAGACTTTGCCCTCCTTTTCCTATTGCTGGAAACCACTGTTATAGGAGACATATTTTTTTAGATATGCAATTTTCTTCCATAGGCTCAAAATTTTATTGTGTTACATAGTTCTTAAGGATTTCTTTTCCACCAGAAAGGCCCTGAATGGAAAGGTTGAAGACCAGAATTCTACCTGTGGCTCAAAATGACTTTGATTCAAAAGATCGTTATTTTGTTGAGGTACTACATTTTACACTTATTCCAGAACATTACTAATCCATCCTTGCTTACTTCTAGGAACAAAACTGCCTCTCTGTATGGCCAGGTAAGAGCTGCTCATGGCCTGAGCACAAACAGAACATGCTGAGACCTTTCCAGAAAGGTGCAAGTTGCTCCAGAGGGGAAGGGTGAGGCTCTGTTCTAAACACATGATGATGATGATGATGTTGATGATGATGATAATAATAATAATATGTGCAGTTTGTTATTCTAGGTCTTGGGCGAAACTACAGAATGATCTGGTGAGTCCTACTCTCACAGGACGTGGTGTGTCTGGGTTGATGACCCAAGACTTCAGCTCTGAGGAGTAACAATACCCTGTGACCAACTCAAGGCTTCCAGGACAGGACAGAGTGCTACATGCTGTTGAAATGCAACTGAAAGTTGTAATTTAGACATTTTACCTTAGTGTTATTACTTGTCCAAGTTCTGATGAAGTACCTGACATCTTTAGAAAGGTGCTCTTTGGTGTAGCTAAGAGAAATTTGGGTTTAAGTTGAAAACAGCACTTCTGAGAGCTGGGGGTCTCCCAGAAATTCTTCCCTTAAAGCAGTCAGAAGGCCATTTACAGTCGTCAGTTACACCTCCTGTCCTACAGCTTCATGAGGAGTAAGGGCCAGAACCACCAAACATGCAAGTGTACTCAAACTGCTCTTCCCTGTATTTCCCCTTACAGCATCGTTGGGAGGGACAATCAGGACATGTGGAAAGGCAGCACAATTGATTTGGTTTTCACAGGGTATCTGTGACAGCAAAAAGACACATGACAGGTCCTGTGATGCTTCAGTGAGGGCCTTTATCACTGAGCCATCCCTTCTGTACACCTGTAGCACACACAGCACCCCTCGACTGAGGGCTTCTCTCTATCAACTGCTCCCATTGCAAGGTCAGATGAGCTTCTACTCACCAAAGCTGCACAGTGACCACATAGGTGTCTGCTGGAGAATATGCTGAGTAAAGATGAGTGAGCATTTCAAGATTTCATAGCCTTAAAAAAATGAAATAAAAATTGCTTCAGGAACTTGCTGAAAGCAGCAACCACAGCCACTCTTGAAGCACAGAATCACAGGCAACAGAGATGAAAACCAGCTTCTTAACACAGTCTGTTCTCCTCCAAGAATCAAGTGGAGTCCAAGTTATGGGTAGGATTGTTATTGCAGGTCATTGTGGGGTATCCCAAAGACTTAGTTTTGTAACAGGATTTAGTGGCACTGGACACAGCTCTTGGTGCTGGAATGGATGACTTGCCAGATCATGCAATACTTAGGCTTCGATTATATGAGTAAATCACCCTACAAACCTACTGCCACCAGTGGGATGCTGAGGCACAGCACTGTGAGTCAGAGGCTCAAACCACCCCCTACCCCTGTGTAAGGTGGGCAGGTGGGGAACCATGAGCAAGGGGCCCTATGGATTCAGTGGTGTCTACCAAGAGTGGTCGCTTGTGTTCTTGAAAGAAAGGGACTCTCTTCCCACTGTTCTCTGCCAAGGATGTAGCAGCCTCCAAGTAACCATCCCTTTCTGTCCAGAATCCCACCATGCAGTAACTTAACTCACCCTCTCCTGGGCTGCCTCTCCTGCCCGCGCTCCCCTGTGAGCCCACGGCCAGGCAGGGGGAAAGCCACTTGTACAGACCTCCTCCCTGAGGGCTGCCTGCCAGTCCTTCAGTGTTCAGAAGGGCAATTGAGAAGCTGTGTGGTGGTTTGGACCTTGATTTTTCCCCCAGAGGCTGAAAAGTGGTAGACCCCAAGGGGTGGAAACCCCTGGAAGTTTTGAAGTTTTGCCCAATGGGCGCTCCTGCAAAAATGTAAACATATCACAAGCACCGGAAGAGATGAGTTGTAGTTTTTGGGTTGTTGGTGAAGAAGTGGCCATGTTGTAGAGCCACGAGGAAGGGGCTCGGAGCCCCTCGGGGCCTCCAGGGCCCCCCAGCCCCCGGCTGGGGGGATTGCAGAGACTTGGAACAGTCTTGGACTGGGCTAAGTGTCTGTAGTTATGCCGGGAGATGTTTTTCTCCATGGGCACAGAGCAGCAGCCGGCACTGACCAGAGAAACAGTGGCACAGAGCCAGGACAGATAAGACCTGAACCGGAGAAGCAACAGAGACATGCGGCATCGCCGAAAGGACTCCTGGAAAGAGGGAGAGA
>NW_016690358.1:258156-264470 GCF_001604755.1 Lepidothrix coronata
AAATGTAATCACCATCAGTTTTTATATTGTGTTTTTCATTTGATCATCCCTGATTACATCGGATCCTCTCATGGTATAAATCAACATGGCTTCATGGAATTCCTACTGACTCCGCTCTGAGACCTGACCACACCATTTTTCTCTTCTCCACCCATCCTTGGTGTTGTCGGTGTCCTACTCCAGAGACAGAAGTATTTGGGACTGTTTTCAGCACAGCTGGACACATTTCTCCAGCTGAACAACCCCCTGAAGCCGTGGCATGGTCCCATCTGTCACAATGGCACAGCAAAGAATGCAAGATGGCACAGCCATCCTAGTGTACTTCGAGTGGGGAAAGAGAGTAACAGCAAAATGGTCTCTGAAGTCTTCATATTAAAATCTTCTGAGTAAAAAGCTTCATTTAGACCAAAGGGGAAAAAAAAAATCCTATTGGAATTAGTTCCAACAGATCACTCATTTTCCATAGAGGTAATGAGGAAGTTCAGAGGCACCCTGCTATCTTTTTATTAAATAAAACTCTCTTTTATCTACTGTGTTACAGGCTATGAACATCTCAGCTGAGATTTCTGAAAGTGCAAATCTCACCTTTTGTAGGTTCATCCAGTGTGAACCATCTGCCAACCAAAGTTCACATCATTGAACTAAGAGAGAGGTCAATGGCCCCAGGACCAGAACAGTGAGATATAGATTATTCAAACAAAGCCCAAAAAAGCATTAAAAATGGGTTTGTATTTTACTAACCTTGCTGCTGGCTGGGAATATTTCTTAAGGGTTAGAGAGAAGCAGTTGGCTTACAATATCTGCAAATTATTCTTCGATAAAGTGGTGTGGTTTAGACTTCCTGATACCCCATTATTAGCAATTACTTCTTCCTGGTTTTACTGCATCTATTGCTGTGCACAGTCCATTTTTTCAGAAAGGTTCCTATACATTGTCTGCCAAGTCAGTCCAGGAAGGTACAGAGCCATTGATTTGATTTATATCTCAGCTAAACCCTCAGATGTGCAGGGTCCCAAATTATGGACATGAAAACTGTGTGATGAAAGGTGAGAGGAACAGGAATGGGATGTCTGCTTGGTATCTGAAGGGGCAATTTTTGCATCTGTCTTTGTTACAAAAAGTGGAATGTTGGGACGATATATAACAAAGCATAACTGAAAGAGGTCTGGCCTCTTGAAAGTCAGCATGCCTGATCATCTGGGCAAGAGCCCTAGGACATCTTTTCAGTTTGCTCAAAAGCTTCTCCTACATGCCAGTCACTTTTGGCCATCCCCAGGCACCAGATGGAAGCAACAGCTCTTCCGAGTGGGGCCACGGTGATGAACATGCAGCAAAAGGCACCAATGCAGAGAAGACAGATGAAAGGTCTGCAGCTTTTGTAGAAGGACACAGACACCTATGTAGAAAATAAGATTTCTTTTTAAAAATTAATTTAGTTAAAAGTAGGAAAAAGTATTCTCACAGTAACCTGTTCCTAGGCACTGGCTAATTTAGCATTAAATCCCATACTCTCCCTGGCACTGCTGCAGAGGAAGGTATTTCCTGAACAGCTCGTTTCAAGTTTCATTCATAGGTACTGTCTAAAATTAGATCCACCACTTTCATTCAGGTCCAAACCCTTAGCCTAGTGTAACATTTTTTAGAACCAGAAACTCAGTTAAATGTGCTCCATCATCTGCCCTATTCCCTGGAGCTGGCAGAGGGCTGCAAGTCCTACCAAGGGATGCATGAGAGCTGGGCTGGCAGCAGGGCCTCATAAACCTGTGGCTAAATGCAAAGTACCTGACTTTATGGGTGATCACAAACTCAAAAGAGAAACAAACCCTCCCTTCAGCTGTGGACAAAGCACATCCTATGCTGTGGAGATAAACAAATGCTTGGTGACCAAAATCTGGCCTGTGAGCTGGGCTTTGAAATGTGGTCAGAGGATGCTCTTGCCTTGCTCACGGGGAGCTGTGAGCCTTGGGAAGCATGGAACTACTTGTCCCCCACTGTCTTACTATAGAGGATCTGGATTGCTGGTTGGAGCAAACCATAAAATCCCTGAGAGGGAAGGGCCTCACCAACACGTTGTACAGCACCTTGGATTTATTTTGATCCCCTTGGAATTTTTTTTTTTAATTTATTTTATCCTGCTCTTTTGTTAGGGAAACTTGTGAATGTATAAAAGGAGGGCTGCTGGGGAGAGGGTAGGGTGTTTCTTAGGAAGGACAGCCTCAGAGGGCATCCCAGGATGACAATTCGTTGTATTTTGTGAACTTCACTCCCAGCCTTAATGCTCAGAGATGATTTACACTTTGGAGTCTCTCACATGGGCGTGAGTGGTGACATCCCCTGGACCCCGATGGTTCATGGGAACTGGACATCTCTGGATGCAGGTCTCCCCATCCCAGATGGAGTCTTCCCACGTACCACAACACAGAAAGGACGAGCTCAGACCTGGATCCTTCAAAGCTGTTTTGGTGCTCCCAGAAATTTAAGCCCCAAGCCCCTGATGCTGGGGCTTTACTGTGTCCTTTGGTTATCTCCCCAGCATGGATGTGGGGTGGTGGAATCCAGCCATGGCAGGGGGGTGATGCAGCCTGTCTATCACCCAGGATCACAATAACAACACTAAAAATGTAAAAAATAATGTAACTCTGGGGCATTTCAGCCCGTGCCCCAACCAGTTGGGCCCTGACTCAGGCCAGCACTCGCTGAGGGAGAAACATGCTCTGAGGGCAGACATGGCCACAGGGAGCAGGAGGCACAAACTGCTGACAAACAGCAAACAGGCACTTTTTTTGGCAAAATCCAAGAGAGAGAGCAAGCTGCCCATTTCTATCACTTGTTAATTGTTTTAAAATCCATCTGGCATCAGCAGCTAAATAATTTAGCATTTTGACCCATATGTCTGAAGCAATAAATAACAATAAATAAAGTGGCTGACTGGGAGGGGGATGGTGGGAGGAAGCACAAGCATTGCAGTGAGCACTTTGCACCACTCCCAGCTCCTGGCAGGGTGCAGACAGCACCAAGGGGAAGGTCCTCCTTGATGCCCAGGGACTCTCCTCACTCTTGCCACTGAAAAGTGGGCAGTTAGTCAGGCCAGATGGGGAGGTTCTTCCACAGGTCATGGAGGAAATGTGCCTCCAGTGGAGGGTTCATCCTAACTACTGTGAACACCTCTGAGGATGGGACACCTGCCTATGAATACACTTGCTTCATACATAAGAGAGGGAGCCAAAATTGTTAGTGTAGATCAGAAGCTTATATTTCAGCTGGTCAAAGTCATTTGAGTTTTTTGACCTGAATATTAGGTCAAAGCTCTCGCTATCAGCTCCAAAGCACTCACAAGTGGGACGTTCCTTGGGGAATCCCAGGGCCAGAACGGACAGAGCACACGAGGATAAGACGTAAGGAACTATTCCTGTTTATAGTTTTGAGCTCTTCCAAACCACGGACTTGGGAAAGGTGCAACCTGCGGCGTGGTTAGGCCCGGGAGCCTCGCCGTGCGTCACACAGGACTCCTGCCCTGGCTTTGTGTGGCTATTCAGGCACCAATTGGACACAGTCGAGTGTCTGCTTTTTGGGGAATGTGTTTCTCTTGCATTTAAGCTCAGATTTGAAAAGCCTTCGGCTCCCTCCTCCCTTCCTCCTGGAGGCTCATGAATCACAGAGCCGCCAGACGAATGAGTCACCCAGCCAGTTTTTGGTCAAGCATGCCAGTCTGGGAGGCTCTTCTGTGATCAAATGGAAGCAGTGCCGGCTTTGTTGGTGACTGGCCATGTGTTGAGTCACATAAACCTCTCCTAGGGGTCATCCCCATTCTCTTTGTGAGTTGTCTCTGTCAGGTTGTAATTGCTCTTTTGTCAGGAAAACTTGTGAACGTATTAAAGGGATGGTGGCTGGGGAGAGGCTGGGGGGGTTCTTAGGAAGGACAGAGTTCAGAGGCCTTCACAGGATGGCGATGGCAGCCAGAGGAATTGTTCTCCCAAGTCTCAGTTCATTGAGCTTGAACTTCCAAGCAAACCCAGCTCATCCCTCGTGCCTGTGAACCAGTCCAGAGGACTCGGCTCACGGAGCCTCTGAGGATCCCGCCCGGCCTCTCAAAGGGAGCCTGTGAGGATCCCACCCAGCCTCTCAAAGGCTTCCTTCAGGCCTCAGCAGCTCCCTGGAGAGCAGCACACACTGCAGGTGCCCCAGCACTGAGACCAAAATGAAGGGCTCTCTGGTGGTGAGGACTGGGACAGACCACACACAGTTTAATAACTGGAAATATGGCATGCTAAAAAAGAGTTGCCTCAATTTATTCCTGAGTAGGAAACTTGAAATCTGCCACCAGCTTGTCAGAAGTTCTTTTTTGTTTGTTTGTTTTTCTGTTTCAATAAAAGAGGGAATATAGTTGAGGTTCCAGTTCTTCCATGTTAAAATGCACTGTGGGCATTCAAAGTGAGTCTGATCTACCCAGGAATCATCTGTCTCATTATCACTGAATTTGGCATGGACTGTGCTCCCCTGGGAAGCCTGCTTTGCCCTCTCTCACATCTCCTGCTCCAGGACAGCCACAGTGGGCAGGTGACACATGGCAATACAAAGAGGGATGAAGGAAATGGGAACTTCCAACCAAAGTTCCAAAAGCTGTCAGCAATTTGAGCTCTATCCTCAAAGCAAGGTGACCGGTGACAGAAGTCCAGGGAATGGCCTGGAGCTGTGTCAGGGCAGGCTCAGGTTGGATCTCAGCAAAAGGTTCTTCCCCCAGAGGCTGGTTGGGCACTGCCCAGGCTCCTCAGGGCAGTGGGCACAGCCCCAAGGCTGCCAGAGCTCCAGGAGGGTTTGGCTGATCCTCTGGGGCACAGGGGGTGACTCCTGGGGATGGGCCTGTGCAGGTCCAGGAGTTGGACTGGGTGATCCTTGTGGGTCCTTTCCACCTTGGCAGATTCTGTCATTCTGTAATTTGGGATAGTAAAAATGTGGCTTCACCTACACTTGGTCCCTGACCAAAGGATCCAGGCCATGGGATGTCACCCTTCAAAAAAGCAGCTCCAGCTTTGCAGAAAACTCAGGACAGCTCCTGCCTGGGAGCTCCAGCCTTCTCCTTGTTCTGTGCTTTTAGACAAACACAAGTAGCAGGGTTCAAGTAGCTGTTTCAGTATTACCTAGGCAGCTTCAACCAAGAATCATTTCAAATACTAAACGTTGACAGAAGAATTTATCCTGGCAAGGGCTGAGATTGAATTCTTGGTCAGAAATTTGAAAATAGCTCCACAAAAGCACAGACTAATAAACTAACACTGCCTGAATGGCTGCACTGAACTTCTTTTCTTGCAATCACTCGGGACCTTTTAGATATCACTTGGTCATCCAAGGTAAGGGTGACCTCCCCTCCCCTATCCTTCCCTCTCCTCCCCTCTCCTTCCCTCTCTTTCCCTCTCCTTCCTTCCCCTCCCCTCCCCTCCCTCCCTTCCTGATGCCATGCATGGGAGTTCTCCTTCCTCTTCTCTGGGGCTCACCATGAGTTCATATTTCTTAGCTTGTCCCTTCTGGATTAAACCATCTTTTTCAATACAGCATTTTCAAGACTTTAAAAATCTTATGTCTTAACCATAGAAATCACAGAATCACAGAATCACTTTAGGTTGGAAAAGACCTCCAAGATCATTGAGTCCAACCTTTGATTGGTCACCACCTTGTCCCCCAGCCCAGAGCACTCAGTGCCACGGTCAGGCCTTCCTTGGACACCTCTAGGGATGGGGACTCCAAACCTCCCTGGGCAGCCCCTTGCAATGCCTGACCACCCTTTCCAGGGAGAAAGTCCTCCTGCTGTCCAACCTGACCCTCCCCTGGCACAGCTTGAGGCCATTTCCTCTCAACCTGTCCCTTGTTCCCTGGGAAGCAGAACCTGACCTCCTTCCCCCAGCTCCTCCCTCCTGTCAGGGAGTTGTAGGGAGCAATAACACCCAACCCCTCTCCATACATTTTATCTAATCCAAAATCTCCAGTTTGCCTTCAGCACATCCCAGAGACACCACGTAACAAATTGTTCATCTAGACAAGAGGTCTGATATTCAGGAGTGCTTTGCCTAAATCCCCTTGCTTGTTGTCCCTTTTGTTAGTTTTATGGTCTTTGCCTGTCACCTAACCCTGAAATATGCTGGAATGGGTGTTCAAAACTGTCCAAATGCTGGGTATTTGTGTTCCTGCCTGCTCCAAAAGTGTGGGTAGTGTGTTTCCCACAACCAAATCTACTCTTCCTCTTACCATCCTTCATATCTCTGTCTACCAGATATATTCACTTCCTCATGACTGAAGTTCAATATATATATATATAATGG
>NW_016690358.1:264545-270393 GCF_001604755.1 Lepidothrix coronata
TGCGCTGAACTGAGCCCACCCTTTAATCCTGAGGTTCATCTGCCGGGGCCAAGCAAACTTGGACAGTGGCAGTGAGATCCCCAGGACGTAGGTTTGTTTAGAGTGACCTTCTCTTAGATGGATTGCCTCACAGGGCTAATGAGCTCCATCTGCCCGGGGGGCAGATATATATATATGCAATTAGTAAATATACCTCAATCTGAATATTTTTACCTTGGGAGCAGGCAGAGCTGGTAACGGTGCACTCAATGTATTTCTCACAGGCACCCAAGACAAAAAGATAAAACATAGTTTGGTTCTCAATTATTGAATATAAATCCAGGAGCATATTAGACACTTAAGAACCTGTAGTTGTGATATGAAAACATGAGATGATGAATATGTTCCTACATAGAAAGAACAGTTGTACCTTTATCACTTTCCTAATTTGCTGTTTGTCACATATACATTTTCTGCATCTTAATTTTTATCTTAAATGCCTAGATTTACCTTGGGAATCATTGCAGCTGGGAAATGTGATGCTCCAAGTAGGAAGTGGCAAAGTGCATTTTCAGTAACATCTAAGTGGTGCAGGAGCCATAAACCCCTTCCCGCCTTCCTGACCTTCCCTGGAGTATGTGCTGAGAAGTGAAGTGCTTTGTGCCCTTGTGGCCAAAGAGGCCAAAGGGATCCTGGGGGCATCAGGAAGAGCCTTGGAGCAGGGCAGGGAGGGGATCCTGCCCCTCTGCCCAGCCCTGGGCAGGCACATCTGCAGGGCTGGGCCCAGCTCGGGCTCCTCAGCTCAGCAGGGCCAGGGAGCTCCTGCAGCGGGGCCAGCGCAGGCTGCGGAGATGCCCAAGGGATGGAGCAGCTCTGGGAGCAGCAAAGGCTGAGGGAGCTGGGGCTGTTCAGCCTCCAGAGCAGAGCCTGAGAGGGGCCCTCCCCAGGGTGTGTCAGGGGCTGCAGGGAGGGGCAGAGGCTGGAGCAGGCTCTGCTCGGGGGGCCCAGCAATGGCCCAAGAGGAACGGGCAGGAACTGATGCCCGGGAAGTTGTAGCTGGACAGGAGGAAGAACTTCTTTGCTGGGCAGTGACCCAGCCCTGGAGAGAGAGCAGAGAAGGTGTGGAGTCTCCTGACTGGAGAAACTCTGGAAAACCTGATTACGATGTCATGTCTGAACACTGTCATTGTTCAGGATGAAGCAAAGGGTGCAGGAAAGTTAGGCTAATAATGTAGATATCCACAAATAGTCATTTTACATGACAAATCAATGTTTCAACCTTTCTGCATTTGTTTTCTGTCAACATTAAAGTGACTGAGTTTTACTGAAAAAAGGCATATAAAAAGTTCATTTCAAAATCATAACAGGAATATTCACAGAAAATGGATTTGAAATTCCATACACCAGATACATCTTGGAAGCAGGAATTTGCTCCTCTAACGGAGGACATCTTGTGACTAACATGACCAGTCACCACAAAACAACATAGCAAAGATATTAATGAATTATCTACATGGATTGATTCAAGAATGCATCTGCTCAATAGTTTATGGAAGTCAAAAGCAAACATTTCATGAACAGAAATAAGTGATCACGTTCTCTAAATAGAGAGCACACAGCTGCTGCTGCTGCACATTGCCCCCTCTCCTCTGGGATTTGCTGGCATCTCCCCATGTTACACACCAGAAGTTCCCTGATCACCATTCAAAGAAGTTCATGGATTGGTCCCTGTTTCTGGAATTGACCTGAACATTTACTGTGTTATTTTTTTTTTACCGTCTACTCTGGGCCAGGTTCTAGCTGAAAAAACTCAATTGTGTGCAGATACGGGTGATCACAAAGGATTCTATGAGGCCCTGAAAACAGCATACTGGCCTACATACCAGGTACAAAGCCCTCTACTCAGTGCTGATGGTCAAACGCTTCTCACAGATAAAACCTCCATTCTGAATCGTTGGTCTGAACACTTTCAGACTCTTTTCAGTACCAACCACGTAGTCCAAGACTCAGCAATTCAGTCCATCACACAACAACCAGTAAAGTATGAATTGGATACTGCCCCCACTTTAGGAGAAACCCTCAAGGCCATACAGCAGGTGAAAATCAGCAAGGCAGCTGGGGTTGATGGAATTCTACCCAAAGTCTGGAAACATGGGGGCCTTGCACTCCACACCAAATTTCATGAGTCTGTGGTGCAATGTTGGGAACTAGGCCAACTACCATCAGACCTTCGTGATGCAGTCATCATCACCTTGTACAAGAAGAAAGAAGTTAAATCAGACTGCTCAAATTACCGTGGTATTACTCTACTCTCCATTGCTGGCAAAATCCTGGCAATATTTTTGAACAGACTAATACCCACTATAGCAGAAGGAATTCTACCTGAAAGCCAATGTGGTTTCAGAGCCAACAGGAGTACCACAGACATGGTATTTGTTCTCAGACAACTGCAAGAGAAGTGTAGGGAACAGAACAAAGGTCTCTATGTAACCTTTGTCGACCTCACCAAGGCTTTTGATACTGTGAACAGAAAAGGTCTGTGGCAGATTTTGGAACGTTTAGGTTGTCCCCCCAAGTTCCTCAAAATGATCATCTCACTCCATGAGGATCAGCACGGCCAAGTCAGATATGGCAACACACTTTCTGAGCCCTTTCTAATAACTAATGGTGCGAAACAAGGCTGTGTTCTCTCACCAACCCTATTCACAATCTTTTTCAGCAGGATGCTCCAAAGGGCCACGGCAGACCTCGATGATCAGGACGGGATCTACATTTGATATTGTACTGATGGAAGCCTATTCAACCTAAGGCAACTGAAGGCCCACACCAAGACCTTAAACCATCTTGTCTGGGAGCTGCTCTATGCTGATGACAACGCCCTTGTCGCTCACACAGAAGCAGCTCTGCAGCGTTTAACATCCTGCTTTGCAGATGCGGCTGAGCTCTTTGGGCTGGAAGTCAGCTTAAAGAAGACAGAAGTTCTCCATCAACCTGCACCTCAGGAAGTCCCCCATCATCCCCATATCACCATTGGCCAATCAGAGCTCAAATCAGTCCAGCAGTTTAATTACCTAGGTAGCCTCATCTCCTCGGATGGTAAGACTGATGGGGAGATAGACAACAGGTTAGCAAAGGCATACGGTGCTTTTGGAAAACTCCACAAAAGAGTATGGCATAATAAACACTTGAAGAAAAGCACCAAGATCAGTGTTTACAAAGCCATAGTGTTGTCTACTCTCTTATGTGGTTCCGAGTCATGGGTCATCTACCGCCACCACCTGCGTCTCCTAGAGCGCTTCCATCAACGCTGCCTCCGTACAATCTTAAACATCCACTGGTCAGATTTTGTGACCAGTACATCTGTTCTAGAGCAAGCAGCAGTCACAAGTATAGAGGCCATGTTGCTGAGAACACAGCTGCGTTGGGCAGGGCACGTCTCAAGGATGAAGGACCAACCACCGCCTCCCTAAGATCTTGCTCTGTGGTGAACTTGCCACTGGCTGCCGCAAGAGAGGAGCCCCGAAGAAAAGATACAAGGACTCCCTGAAACAACATCTCAGCCTTGGCCATATTGATCATCATAACTGGTCTACTCTGGCCTCCAATCGGGAGGTCTGGAGACACCCCATCTATAACGCAGCTGTCTCCTTCGAGAACACACGCAGGATCACTCTTGAGGAAAAAAGGCAACGCAGAAAGAACCGTGTCTTGCAGAATACACCATCTAAGGAGTCTTTCTGCTGTGCCTTTTGCAATCGGATATGTCTGTCTCGTATTGGCCTCATAAGTCACCAACGTGCCTGTAACAAATGTGGATAGAGCCTTCCCAAATCTTCGTTCGTGAAGCCTAGCCATGATGACTCTGGGTCAGGTGGCAAAAGTGGAAGACTCATCAAGAGGAGTATCACTGGATACTTTCCCGAGCGAAAATCCAACCTCTGAGTCTTAGAAATCAAAATAAGCAGATGAGAGTTGTGTTATTTGGGTTTGTTATTTGGTTTTGCTCATCTTTTTAAATGGCTTCTGCTAATGGGTCTCACCAGCACGCAGCCACTGTATCTTCAAACAAGCAGCAAGTATCTTCAGGAATTTTAGTTACCTGTGTGAGCTGAGGATCCATGCAAGATTATTTTCCCTGTAAGGTGAGACTGCATAAGCTGACATGTTCAAAAGGAAGATAGTTCATTTGTTTGTCTGCAAATATGATTAAACTTTGGACCTTCCACAGAGCTGTATGGAGGCCAAAAAAAAATAAATAGGTTCAGAAAGGACATAGTAACATAGTTCCCAAAGATGAAGGCTTTGCCCACACTAGGCAGGATGGCTAACACTGCTACATCAACATCTTGAGGTAAATTAAAATTAAAAGCAGTGCCTTAAGCACCTCGCATTTCATGGAAAAGATTTCTCAGCCCTCAAACCTTGAACCTTGACCTCTATAACACTGGGAGAATGATCAATCCTGTGCTCCTGGCATACATTGATGCCATTGATTATTCCTGCCTCTTGCTGCTCAACATTCACTGATGATTATTCACTTCTCACGCACTCTTTCAAAATGAACCTTTAAAATGCAAAGGCCACCCATCACCTGAACCATAGAGGGAGTCAAAGGCCTGCAAGGACTATCAGTATGTTGTTTTTCATTCTCAGAAGGAAAGGCAAAGCACCCTCAGAACCTTACAACACTCTACCTCCACTCCCACTGCACCTGGCATCTGCACTCCTCCAGTCGCTCCAAAGGTGCAATATAGAAAATTATTTACATATATCACAGAGGAAGAGGAGACAGAAAATATTTAACAATTGTCAACTTATTGCAGCTGTTAATAAATACACCGAAATTGTTAACTGAGGGGAGGTACATTGTGAAATAAAAGTGCTATTGCTGATTGTGAGATGAATCTCTTTGTGAGGTAACAGAAGCACTTTCATGGATATTTAGATCAGATGCAAGATCTGCACTGCTTATCTGGCATTAGATTGTCTTATTTCTTTACTCATTGTTGAACCAACCAGATGAAAGGATG
Source organism: Lepidothrix coronata (assembly GCF_001604755.1). Taxonomy (NCBI): domain Eukaryota; kingdom Metazoa; phylum Chordata; class Aves; order Passeriformes; family Pipridae; genus Lepidothrix; species Lepidothrix coronata. Next base: position 269,555 of record NW_016690358.1, read on the forward strand.
AGAAGTAATTTTGGCTGGTGTGCACTTTTTGTCCTCCTATGACCAATATTTAAGAAAGTACTTATGGCACAAATATCACCATCCAGCAGATGGTCATGAATATAATTTCTTGTAAATTATTTTTCAAATCCTTAGTCTTTACTTCCTCCTAAGTCTTCGTCTGACTGTGTGACTTTGATAAAGCTTCACAAATATGCTGAAAACTTGTCTTCTTTTTCTATTCCTTTTCAAGTTTATTTTTTAGGGTGGGAAAAAAAGGGGCTGGACCATTTTTATTAGAATCTTCTTGGCATTAAATAATGCAGTTAAATAATCTTTTGGTGTCAAAAGGGTAAAATCCTAGTTTCAAGGAAATTATGCTTTTGATTTTGGTGAGATGAGTTGTTTTTTTTTTTTCAGTCTTTTTAATCTCCCCTCACAGGGTGTAAAATTGTAAGAAGATCTCACACTGTGTGTGAAGAATTATTTAAATGCACACCACTTAGCGAATAAGTTTTGTTAAACATTTTTGGTCCCTCTCTGAGTTATTTTATTCCCAACAAAGATGGGACTGTCTCATTGCTGCAGCTGGGCACTGGTACTAACACAGAACTGAGGAAACTAAATCAAACTGAGAGCCATCAGGGACCTACTTGTAACAGCACTGGAAGGTCTATCACAACTATTATAGCTTCTGATGAGTAAGATGATGAAGGGCCTGGAATACCTCTTTTACGAGGAAAAAAACCCCAAAACAAAAAAACCAACCAAAAAACCCCAAACCAAACATGATGACATCCATCAGTGGTTAGGGTGCAGGACTCTCACCGCTGCGACCCGGGTTCGATTCCCAGCCCCCC
>NW_016690358.1:270553-279576 GCF_001604755.1 Lepidothrix coronata
AGTTCAGCGCACGCTGTGTCTCACCTAAAAAATCCACTGCGCAGGCTCGAAGGGTTAATGACCTTTCCCAAATCTTCACTCGCGAAGACTGGCCATTATTATTACTATTATTATTATGATCTGGCTAAGTTTCTATGTTTATTTTTGCTGTCATATGCTACGAACTTCTCCATCTGAATTTTAATGACCATGAACAGTGCTATGAATTCTGGAGCACTGAATGTGCATATAAAACGTATTTAACTGGTTTCACCCAAAACTCACTTCACTCAGAATGTGAGTGAGGACAAGGTACCAAATGAAGCATTACTCCTGATGAAATGACAGTCAGTGTAATGTTTGGGATGGTCCTTGGGCATCAAGAGGAGCCCAGCAGCCCATCAGGAGCCTGTCTGGATAGCACCATGAAGTCACAGGCCAGCAGGAATGGACAGTGGCCTCATGATGTAGGAGACAGACTTGCAGTTTTCTCCAGCCCCTGCAGTTCTGTTGGCAGTCACAGGCAGCAGCAGTGCTCTGTAGAAGATAGGTTAACCCCCAAACCCTGAGGGAGGCTGAGTCACCTCTGGGGGTGCCAGCTATGGAGGGAATCCAAACAATTTGTTCAGACTGGTTTCTTAACTTTCAGATTTCTAAAGTGAGGGGAGGTAAATCCCACTCTTTTTGTCTTTCTGCACCAAAACCTGCAAAGGGATACAAACGAAATGCTCTGGGAGGAAGGATGTGAGTGAAGAGCTGGCTTGGAAGGCACAACACCTGGGTTTTATTCCTGGCTCTGCCACTGGCTCCTTTCAACAAGCTGCACTCTCATGGTGCCTAAACACTATGTAAATGGAATAAAGAGAATTTTCTTGTCTCTTGGAATTATAAGGTCTTCACTGTAAGGGTATGTGTGAATATTACAGCAAGACGAAAACCCCCACACTTAAGAAAATGTTTTCATGACTGTGGGAATCAGAAGGACAGAAAAGATAAGGAACCAAAGATGCCCAATGAAAAATGAGAGTCAAAGTCTTGTCCTAATTCAGCAGTTCACAAACTGGCAAAAGGCAAAGAAACGAAGCCTGTCACTATTCCACCACTCCCCTACAGCCCATATGTGTGAGCTGCACAGTGACCCTCATGCAGCTCTTTCAAGCCCATGATCTCATTTGTAGCTTATAATTTGGGTTTTGTTAAGATCTTTATTATCTCAAGCTTCTTTACTCAGTTTCTTTTCTGAAAAGAAATTCAGAACAGAAGAGTAGGGATGAGACACCTGACACTCCAGGAGCTGAGACAGCTGCTCGAGCCATAGCTGTGCCACGGACAGGGATGGACCCTGTGTCTGCTGCATGTGTACTTCCCCCAGGTAACTGGGATTTTAAAAGTCTTGTGAAACCAGAGATTTCTGCCTGTAAAAGCAGTTCTAATGGGCAAATGGTTTATACTAAAGAGTGAGCCAATCCAAATTTCTCTCTGTAAAAAAAGGAAAGGGATGAACCACAGCTATCTGAGAGCAACATTTGGGATTGCTGGACTCCAAACAAAGCACTTGCAGGTGCCTGAAGGAAGGATATTATGCACCTTGCTGACTTATCATACCACATGATTTACAGGGATGTGGTCAGACACTTCTTGAGCCATCTCAAGTTTAACTGGGCTGGGCCCATCCTTTTTATCTTTTGAACAAACTCTATCTTCGAGTTTCATTCCCTGCTAGGCACGGTTTACACCCTGTGGAAAAAGGGACGGATCCCATCTCCTCCATTTGAGCTTGCTCATAACCAGAATTTTAGTAAACTGGATGCCTCTGGCCCTGCTGGGGTAGAGCCTGGTGCTGGAAACAGGCGTGGAGAGGAAGGATTAAATAAGGCATTGGAAGTACAGAAAGAGAGGAGGATTAAAGGCAGAAGTTCAGCCTCCATGAGTCACGGCATGGAGAAAGGGAGGACACACATTTCCTAAAAAGAAATTTGATGTGGTAGATAACCCAGGATTTGAGTACCATGGCTGTATTTGACCATTTTATTAGGATCATTGTTTCCTGAACAAACTTGCCACCTGCCTTTTTTCGACACCAACCAAATGGGGGGTGGAGACTGTTGAGTGACTGCTCTCAGGAACAACCGCAGCAGGTTTTGATCTGTTATTGTGTCAGCTGCTGCAGACCAAATTGTCCAGTTGATAATGGTGTAGACAGTTTTCCTACTTGTGTTCCCAACACAGGATCTCAAGGCCAGGCTGTTTGTCTGTTTTGTTATTCTCCTCTATGCCCATATAAGCCCTACCCATATCCTCAACTAGAGGTTCTGGTTCTGCACAGAGGAGAGGAGCTCCTTGATTTTGGAGTTTTATTGCATCTGATGGGATAAAAGGAAAAACAGCAAATGCTCACTTCTGTCAACAACCTGCCCAATAGGAAAGCATGGAACAAACCCACACCAGACACTGAGGCAACTCCTGTTCTCATTCTGCTGCCTGCACCTGTACTTCAAGTCACCATTGAATGGGGCAACCCAAAGATAATGTGACTTTTAAAGCACTTTTCTGCTATACCTTTGGCCTATACCCATATTCATCTATAAACCACTGTACTTTCCACATTTGGCTTGTCTTGATCTCCACATTGCTACTGAATCGATGTCTGATGGCCTCTGGTTACCCTCCTCTGAGTCATCTCCACATTCTCCGGGCTGCTTAGAAACTGGGTGGGATATTGTTTAAGTTGGAACTAAATAACACAAATATTATGTATAGAAAAATTGGGCTACAACTATTTCTGCTTCTTTACTGGATTTTCAGAGGAGTTCAAGGGTTAATTTTATAAGCAGCAGCAATTCTGTCCTTGCTTTACAAGACCCCAGACCAACGGTTGCGTGTTCTCTCTCCACGGCCGGTGCGTCGAGTGCACAGATTTGTTACAGCCCTTTGCTGGAGAACAGAACTGTTCAGCTGCAGCTTCCCAGGTCTGCTCCTCGGTGAGTCAGAGACCCAACACGGGGGGAGTTTGCACCGAATTCAGAATGGGGGAGCCTCAGATGTTCGGAGTAACCCAGTGGGAACAAGCCAGTGCTGACATGGAAGTCACCATCCAGCCCTCTGCTTAATGGATTTCGTATTTGTTTTCTTTAGTTATTTTATTAAAGAGGAAAAAGATTCAGGGTGCAATTTGGTATTATTCAGTGATATTCACCATTCTCTTGCCATCAATCCCTTTTTCCATGCTGTTGCTATTTTGAAACAGTGAAGAAGAATGGCTTTCAGATCTACCTTTGCTTATAAGATGACACCTTATTTTGGTTCTTTCCAGGGAAAATTAAATCCGGGGACCATTTTCCTGATATCTTTGTCTTGTTAGAGAAGGATTTTCTATTTTGATTTGTTGTTACCAAACCTAGAGCTGAAAGTAATGTCTCCAATAAGGGCTACGAGCAATGGTTCTAACAAAGGCTGTGGCTTTCAAAGGTGACCCGTCTGTGTGAGGACACAGCACCCACAGTACTGAGCTGGGACCTGGGACCACAAGGGAACCACTGTTGGCTCTCAGGCACATGGGGTGACTCTTGGGGATGGTCCTGTGCAGGGCCAGGAGTTGGACTCAATGAACCTTGTGGGTCCCTTCCAACTCAGCATATTCTGTGATTCTGTGATTCTGTGAAGTGGAACCAAGAAGAGGGTCAGTGTGAGCAAACCCTACACAAAAAGAGGATTGCTTAAAATCCTTAAAATCTATTCCAATTATCTCCTCAGATGCTAATTAAGCTCTCTGCTGATTTCTGTTGCTACAACTTTTGTGGACTTTCTTAACAATGAAGTTGTGGGCAGAGATTCCCTGGAGCTTGTACCAAGACTCAAAACATTTTCAAATCAAACTGGCAACACCAGTGAAGACTCAAAGACAAGAAACAGGAATTTCCTGAGCTAAAGCAACAGGGAGCAGAAACTGCACTGTGATACTCACCTTTCAGTGGCTTGGTTAGTTATGAGAATTTGACTTTTCAGTGAGATGGACTTTCAAGATTTCAGTTTCAGAGACAGCGAGAACTTCCAGACTGAAATCATCATCGTTGCATGTGCAGAGTAACGCGACCTGCATTACTCAGTTTATTTTTAGAATAAATAGCTGTTTTCCTGTTTCCATCTTAGCAAAGCCACTGAGAAATTCTGCTTTTCCTGTGGAGGGCACTTTTCACAAAATCCTTATGGTAATACCTAAATATTCTTATTACCTTCATAACTTCAAGAAGCCAAAATTTCACCCACAAGGACTGCAGGCAGTACTGTCTAGGTGGGGCAATGCTCCTTTCTGTAGACTGGAATATTTTAAAAGTATCATCTTTAATCTCCCAAAGAACAAAGCAGCCAAAAATTAAATAAGTAAAACTGATGAATACTTTTCCAAATGCTTTTAATACTGCTGTTGAGAAAGGGAGGGTGTTGGGCATGATTGGTAATAGTAGGTAAAGAAACAAGTCTTTGCTTCAAAGAATAGTTTTTTACACTATGATCAATTAGAGTGACATGGCGAGATGGGGACGGATGCTCAGCCTTGTCTGTGGGATCCAAACATCAGGAGCTGAACGCAGTCACTCCCAGATCCACAGCGGTAGTTTCACCTCGTAAAGAGTATTTGTCTACTGACACTATCTGCTAGAAATTCATCACAATATTTAGACTGGATCCTAAAACAAAATTGAAATTCCCACAGAATACTGTGTTACCTAGAATAACACTCCCCGTGCCAGGCAAAAAATAACCATACATTATAACTATGTATTATTCAGATCACCTAGTAATGTTGTTGAAGTACAAATACCGGGGAGTTCCATTCAGTAAAGGAAGGTTATAGTCTGCTTTGGGAGGATCAATCTGTAGCAAGCAGCTTGAGGTTTTTCTTTTTTATCTCAGTATTTTCCCACTCATTATTTCCTTCTCTTTGAATGAAACCAACTTGACAAATTGGCCTGCTCCTATCCAAGCCACATGCTCCTTGACTTCACGGCACTTGTGGTTTTAGGGGATTCATTGTTTGCAAAGAGAATATCTTTTGCCGGGAAGATCAGACTTCTGATGCAATCCCATGAAAGCCACAAACCACCTCCCTGTTCAAACCTTCAGGGTTGGGGGAATTTTTCTCTTTTTGCTGAATTCTTGGCAAATGTTTCAGATCACAGGCCCTGACTAGAATACTGAAGAAACCTGAAAAATTTGTTTGGCAGAACCTCTGGAGGTTGTTCTGTTTAATCTGCAGAAGGCTCGTTTCAGATCCTTTGCTACTGTGGAAAATGGCTTTCCTTTGATTGGGGTCCCCACCCCTCTCACCAGGGATACACTTGTGAGGAATGAAAATAGATGTGTGCCTGGAATATCTGAGAACTCCAAGAATAATTCTTACCACCTGTATCATGTACATTCCTCTTCAGAACACTTAAAAATCAAAGAGGCACCTAGTTCTCTTTCCAACGTGCCAAGCTGAGTTTAAAATGCAGAAAGTTTTATATTCCCCAATAAGGCTGGTTGTAGCTGCTCCACCTTGACCCCACCGATTGCAAAGATGCTCCATGTTTACCAGAGGAATCAAAGTGTCTTTATGCCAATATAAGAGATGTGGGACAACTTTCACTCCTGAAATCGTGTAGCACACCCCACCTCATCCCTGGTGTTTGGATGGCAGTTCACTTCTGGATGTAAAGCTGCAATGTAGAACAGGACTTTGCTTTTAATTGGTACCTGGAATCAGCAGCCAGCAGGGATTTTCACACCATAATCTGTGTCCTTCCTAGACATTTCTGGGAAAAGGTGTCAGGTACTGGTGAGTTCAGTTATCTGAGTGCAGCTATCTAAGGACATACAATCATAAAATCACAGAAAGATTTGGGTTGGAGGGGACCTTAAAGTCCATCTCATTCCACCCCCTGCCATGGGCAGGGACACCTTCCACTAGCCCAGGTTGCTCCAGGCCCCGTCCAGCCTGGCCTTGGACACTCCCAGGGATCCAGGGGCAGCCACAGCTTCTCTGGGCAACCTGTGCCTCCCCACCCTCACAGGTAAGGAATTCTTCCCAATATCCCATCTAACGCTGCCCTCTGGCAGAGTGAAGCCATTCCCCCTTGTCCTGGCACAACATGCCCTTGTAAATAGTCTCTCTCCATCTCCTTATGAATTTGATTATTGTCTCTGCATAAACAAGGTAGTTATATTTTGATTCCTTTTTATTATTCTGGTATTCAAGGAGCTCATTTATCTAGTCAGGTAGAAGAAACAAATCCAGTATTGTTCAAGAAATCAGACATATGCAAGAGATAACAAATAACACATGACAGAGCTCCCCCCTAATGAATAACTGTGAGCAGGGGGTGCGTTAGCACACACTCTCTTGAAAAATGTCATCCCAGCAGTAGAAACAAAAAGCTCTTCAGAAATCATTTGCTATCCAGGAACCAGAAATTATAAATGTGGATCTATAGCATTTTAAGAAATAGCCTGACACCGTGTAAAATCTCCCAAAACTCCTGTTCTCCCCACCCAGATTTTAATTTCCCAAGCTCTACCTGACATGCACTGTAAGAAACAGCATCAGAGAGAGGGTTCAGTGAACAAATCCAGAATAATGGCATGTGTGAAAAGCTACTTCACAGCATGGCATTGTTCCAAAGTTACATATGGAAATTAATATCCTAGTTAATAAGGGTTCAGGAAGCACAAAATATTAAAGGCAGACAGAAATAGCTGGAGTGCTTCTAGGACATGACACACTTAGGGCACAGAAATTGGCAAAGATGTGGTAGATGTACAAAAATATTTAGAAAATTTTCCAGTCTCTCCAGTCCAATCTTCTGTGTGAGGGTTATATGTAAGTGTCTCACAGCACTCAAAGCCAATTTACAACGATGTGATAAACCAAGTACCAAATCCACTCTGTCTCTCCATCTCCAGCATTCTTAGACGCTGAGGAAGCAAAGAAACCAAAGGAGTAAACTGATAAACATGCCAGAAAAAAATTTTTGAGGGCTCGTAATTCAGATCTAGTGAAAAAATTCTTTTTCATCCCTGTTTTCTAGTTTCCACCAAGAGGTACAACACCCTGTAAGTTTGAACACATTTGGTTGAGCAACCCCTGAGCCAGGCAAATGCTGGCCTTCCACTGGGAACACACCAAACAGGTTACTGGAGCTCTCAGTTTCTTGTGTACCCTCGTTCTGGCTGGTTTTCCCTGTAAGAGGAGCAATGCCAATTTTTAAAATAGGAGGATTTAGCCCAGACAACTTCAAAATGAAAGATAGAGCCAGATTGTTTGGGATTTTGTTTGTTTGTTTTGGTGTTGAATTTGTCATAGACTGATCATGGAAATTTTTAATCCTGTAAAGCTTTGAGAAAGCTGCAGTTAGAATAAAGAAATCCTACGGCTGCTCCCAGGAGTCAAACCAAAGAACCAAAACTATCCTTCAATGGCAGCTATGGTATCCGCCCAATAAAAATTATATTAGACAAGCCAAAATCATGACTAAGAAGAGACTAAAATCACAAACATGTTGTATGTACAAATATTAATCCCATGGTATAATCCATCTTCCAAATTTGGATGTGCTTTGCCAAAGCCCCTTGAGGCAGGAAGGCTTTTGAGCAGTTGCCCACTCAAGGTTTCCACCCAGCACTTGGACACATGACCATGGCTGGGGAAAGAGATGATGGGAAATGAGAGGTACAACAATCCCAGCCCACTGCCTTTAAAATCTCTGTGAGGGCAGAAGAGCTGTGAACAGCAAAACTGCATTAGTCAATGGTAAAGCAAAGGAGTCAGAGCTGTAATCAAACAGCAGTGTTTGAGTCACTGGCACCAAACCTGAACAAAGGAAATGTCCTTAGAGGGTGGTCAGGAAAGCTGAGGTTGGAATTCTGAGCTCAGTGCCTGTCATCAGTGGCTCCCTTTGAGCCTGAGCATGAAACCCTCAACTCCATGCCCTGGTCTTCAAGAGTCACAGAAGGCTAGAACTGATCTAATGAGATCTGTGAGGCAAATGAGCATCAAAATGCAGGGGTTTCTTTGTCATATTGGTGATGCCAGCCCTGGATTAGCTGGATTGGTGTTACCTTCTCTCCTGCTCAGTGGGTTAAATGCACCAGGCTCATGGTAGGAGACACTAAACCTCACAGAACTCGGTTCCCGTAACAGACACCAACTAAGCCTTATGTTATTTACACAACTTTCTATTTTCTTTGAAAGTTTGGCTGCTTCCTAGACAGATCTCACAATAAGCATTTTTAAAGCCTCTTTTCATGTCCATTACTCATTCACCAGTCTTGAGAACTCTACAGTATGACCTACATCATCAGTGTCCTCACTGTCCAAGATCTGAACATGTCTTCTGCGAGATGACAGGAATTTCTGGGTAGCTGAGTGTTTCCCCTCTCTCTCAGAGCCTTTCAGAAGAGAAGAGTGCAAAAAGTTTGCATTTGAAGAGAAGACTGGACATCGTCATGGAAAAGAAATCCATGGAGAACTGCTAGATACACAGTGCATTCCAGCAAGAGGCTGCAGCTGAAGTTGTAAGAGCACGGGAGGAAGTGATGTGTCTTGATACTCCTCTTCAACCCTTCTTAAAGTTCAGCTTTGGAGAAAGGGACTTTGGTCTGATGTGAAATGAGCAGAAAGAACACGTTCATATGTTCTTAGGTTGCTTCCTCAGCTCCTTAAGAAAGGGCTGTGAGGAGGCAGCAGTCATTAACCTGCCCACCATCTTATTTGATGTGCAGAGGCCACCAAGTCATCAAGAAATGCTACCAAGAGCTTTCCCAGAAGAAGGAATCACAGAATTACAGAATCACAGAACATGCTGAGCTGGAAGGGACCCACAAGGGTCATCCAGTCCAACCCATGGCCCTGCACAGGCCCATCCCCAGGAGTCACCCCCTGTGCCCCAGAGGATCATCCAAACCCTCCTGGAGCTCTGGCAGCCTTGGGGCTGTGCCCACTGCCCTGGGGAGCCTGGGCAGTGCCCAACCAGCCTCTGGGGGAAGAACCTTTTGCTGAGATCCAACCT
>NW_016690358.1:280956-410073 GCF_001604755.1 Lepidothrix coronata
CAACCAAATGATTCTGTAAATCTAAGTTAATCCATATGAAATGCTGCAATGTGTCTGCATCTGAGAGACATTTTACTTCTGCTAGAGCTAAAAAACAGACAGACCTGGGTCCAGTTGAGTCAACTCACCCAACCCAATCATCCCTAATTCTTCCAATGGTCCTATAGTAGAAAGCAGCATTTTTGTAAGCAAATGTGCTCAGAAGACTCTTTCGTGCTTCTTACTCTGAAGCTGCTTTTTTACTTCACTGTTAAAGCTCAACAGGTCCAGTATTCATGGATCAAAATCTCAGATAGTCAGTGTATTAGATAAGGCTCAAATGTTTTACCAGCTTCTGAGAGCAAAACAAGCAACAGCAACAATGGAGGGACACAGGTGCCATTTTCATGGCAAAAGGGCTCATGTTAAAGGGCCCATTCCTCTCAGATAACTTAATAAATGCTAATAATAACCATTATGCAACACAAAAATGTCATAGAAAACAAGTTGGTTTACTAAATGAAAAATGTTGGAATTCAGCTGCTTTCCCTTTTTTGGTTGGACATTTCTTGCTGCTAAGGAATTTGTTTCCTTGTTTTCCAACTGGTCAACATGAGGTACCTTCAAGCAGATTGAGGATGAGATGCAACACTTGGTTTCTTTTTATTGGGGAACAAAATACTTTGGGGGTTTTGTTGAGTTTGGGTTGGTTGGTTAGTTGGTTTTTGTTTTATTTTTTTCAGAAACAAGTCTTTGTAACTTAAAATAAAAGTGCATTCTAAACTTGTTTGGAGAAGTTTTTTCTCCCTCCAACCTTGTACAATGGAGAAGATGGCATTTAGCAAGAGTACTTACAGCTGAAGGGAGAGAGGGTGGAGGTGTGAAGACATAGAAGAAGTGAAATGGGGGAAAGCAATCTTTCTAATGCATCCAAAGCCCTCCAGTTCTCACGTTTAATTTTCCTATGTTCCATCTCTTCTTCATGTGCAGCTCTATTCCCATGTTCACTTATTTGTTTAATGTACCACTGCTCAGACTGTATTTAATCACGTGAAATGAAGCAGGTTGTCGTTCCTCCTTGTCATGGATGCTGCTGGGCAGGAAAACAGGGATACAGTGCAAGTGATGTGGCTGTTGGACTGATGTTTCTACCACCACTATGCTCACCAACTCCATCAGTATTGTTCAAATATCATCATGTGTTAGGAAGGACATATAACAGAATCACAATCCCAGACTGATTTGGATTGGAAGGGACCTTAAAGCTCATCTGGTTCCACCCCCTGCCATGGGCAGGGACACCTTCCACTGTCCCAGGTTGCTCCAAGCCCTGTCCAACCTGGCCTTGGACACTTTCAGGGATGGGGTAGCCACAGCTTCTCTGGGTAACCTGTGCCAGGGCCTCACCACCCTCACAGGGAAGAATTTCTTCCCAATATCCAGTCTAAACCTACTCTCTTTCAACTACATGATCTGTAAACAGCCTCTCTCCATCTTTCATGTCATCATGGCTGGGCTTCACGAACGAAGATTTGGGGAGGGCTCTACCCACGTTTGTTACAAGCGCGTTGGTGGCTAAAAAGGCCAATATGAGATAGACACGTCTGGTCGCAAAAGGCACATCAGAAAGACTCGTTAGATGGTTTATTCTGCAAGGCATGATTCTTTCTGCGTTGTCTTTTCTCCTCAAGAGTGATCCTGCATGCTTTCTCAAAAGCATCAGCAGCGTTATAGATGGTGTGTCTCCAGACCTCCCGATTGGAGGCCAGAGTAGACCAGTTATGATGATCAATATGGCCAAGGCTGAGATGTTGTTTCAAGGAGTCCTTGTATCTTCTCTTTGGGGCTCCTCTCTTGCGGCAGCCAGTGGCAAGTTCACCACAGAGCACGATCTTAGGGAGGCGGTGGTTGGTCCTTCATCCTGGAGACGTGCCCTGCCCAACGCAGCTGTGTTCTCATCAACATGGCCTCTATACTTGTGACTGTTGCTTGTTCTAGAACAGATGTACTGGTCACAAAATCTGACCAGTGGATGTTTAAGACTGTACGGAGGCAGCGTTGATGGAAGCGTTCTAGGAGACGCAGGTGGTGGCGGTAGATGACCCATGACTCAGAACCATATAAGAGAGTAGGCAACACAATGGCTTTGTAAACACTGATCTTGGTACTTTTCTTCAAGTGTTTATTTCGCCAAACTCTTTTATGAAGCTTTCTGAAAGCACTATAGGCCTTTGCCAACCTGTTGTCTATCTCTCCATCAATTTTACCATCCGAGGAGGCGAGGCTACCCAGGTAATTAAACTGCTGGACTGATTTGAGCTCTGATTGGCCAATGGTGATATGGGGATGATGGGGGACTTCCTGAGGTGCAGGTTGATGGAGAACTTCTGTCTTCTTTAAGCTGACTTCCAGCCCAAAGAGCTCAGCCGCATCTGCAAAGCAGGATGTTAAACGCTGCAGAGCTGCTTCTGTGTGAGCGACAAGGGCGTTGTCATCAGCATAGAGCAGCTCCCAGACAAGATGGTTTAAGGTCTTGGTGTGGGCCTTCAGTTGCCTTAGGTTGAATAGGCTTCCATCAGTACAATATCAAATGTAGATCCCGTCCTGATCATCGAGGTCTGCCGTGGCCCTTTGGAGCATCCTGCTGAAAAAGATTGTGAATAGGGTTGGTGAGAGAACACAGCCTTGTTTCGCACCATTAGTTATTAGAAAGGGCTCAGAAAGTGTGTTGCCATATCTGACTTGGCCGTGCTGATCCTCATGGAGTGAGATGATCATTTTGAGGAACTTGGGGGGACAACCTAAACGTTCCAAAATCTGCCACAGACCTTTTCTGTTCACAGTATCAAAAGCCTTGGTGAGGTCGACAAAGGTTACATAGAGACCTTTGTTCTGTTCCCTACACTTCTCTTGCAGTTGTCTGAGAACAAATACCATGTCTGTGGTACTCCTGTTGGCTCTGAAACCACATTGGCTTTCAGGTAGAATTCCTTCTGCTATAGTGGGTATTAGTCTGTTCAAAAATATTGCCAGGATTTTGCCAGCAATGGAGAGTAGAGTAATACCACGGTAATTTGAGCAGTCTGATTTAACTTCTTTCTTCTTGTACAAGGTGATGATGACTGCATCACGAAGGTCTGATGGTAGTTGGCCTAGTTCCCAACATTGCACCACAGACTCATGAAATTTGGTGTGGAGTGCAAGGCCCCCATGTTTCCAGACTTTGGGTAGAATTCCATCAACCCCAGCTGCCTTGCTGATTTTCACCTGCTGTATGGCCTTGAGGGTTTCTCCTAAAGTGGGGGCAGTATCCAATTCATACTTTACTGGTTGTTGTGTGATGGACTGAATTGCTGAGTCTTGGACTACGTGGTTGGTACTGAAAAGAGTCTGAAAGTGTTCAGACCAACGATTCAGAATGGAGGTTTTATCTGTGAGAAGCGTTTGACCATCAGCACTGAGTAGAGGGCTTTGGACTTGGAATGTAGGCCCGTATGCTGTTTTCAGGGCCTCATAGAAACCTTTGTGATCACCCATATCTGCACACAATTGAGTTTTTTCAGCTGGATTGATCCACCACTTGTTCTGGATGTCACGGAGTTTCTGTTGGAGCTTGCTGCATGCAAGGCAAAAGGTTGCTTTTTTTGCATGACAGGATGGCAGTGCAAGGTGTGCTTGGTGGGCAGTTCTCTTCTTCCTCAACAAATCCTGGATTTCTTGATTGTTTTCATCAAACCAGTCCTTGTTTTTCTTGAGGGAGAACCCTAAGGATTCTTCAGAGGATTGCAGGATACTGTTTTTAATATGGTGCCAAATTGTTTCAGGAGAGGAATCTGCAGAATCTGTGGGATGGTTTTCAAGCCTCGTTTGAAGGTTTGCCTGGAAACTCTCTCTTACTGTGGCTGATTGGAGATTGTTAACTTGGAGTCTTCTCCTTGGGATACTACCCCTTTTAGATTTGAATTTGAGATTGAAGTTGAGTTTACAGCGCACAAGTCGATGGTCTGTTTGGCATTCTGCACTGGGCATTACGCGGGTATGGTGGACATCGTGGACATCTCTCCGTTGCACCAAGACATAATCGATGAGGTGCCAATGCTTAGCTCTGGGGTGCATCCAGGTTGTCTTCAGACTATTTTCCTGCTGAAAGATAGTATTAGTGATGGTGAGCTGTTGCTCTGCACAGAATTCTAGCAGAAGTCGACCATTATCATTGCAGTTTCCAACACCATGCTTGCTTGATATTCCTTTCCATGCTTCAAAATTCTTACCTACTCTGGCGTTGAAATCACCAAGGATGATGATCTCATCATCTGCAGGAACCTTTTGGGTAAGGCAGCGCAGGTCGGTGTAAAATTTATCTTTTTCGGCAGGGTCAGCTTGGAGAGTTGGGGCATATATACTAAAGAGGAGAATGTGTTGCTTGTTGTGTAGTGGAAGGTGTAGGGAGATAATGTGGTCACAGTGACCTGTCGACAGATTTTTAAGTTTAGAAACAACAGTGGTTTTGATCATGAAACCGACTCCTGAGAGATGGCTTTCGGTTCTGGGTTTACCAGACCAAAAGAGGGTGTAACCGGCACCATGTTCTCTGAGGCTGCCTTCCTTGTGAAGACGAACTTCACTGAGAGCAGCAATGTCGATGTTGAGACAAGGCAGTTCATGGGCAATTAGGGCAGAGCGACGCTCAGGATGTCCGCTATCCGCAAAATCAAGGATGGTTCTGATGTTCCAGCATGTGAGAGTCAGTTTGGTTACACCTTTGGAGGCAGGTGTGTGCCTTTGTCTTTTATCTTTGTGTGACCGCATTAGTGGAAGATGCCTGTTGGCCGTGGTTAACCAGTCAGGTGAAGGGGAAGATGAGCTTTGTTTAGGCCACCTTTTCTAGGCCCCTCTCCTAGTGGAGCAAGCAGTGCTGTCCTTGAAAATGCTGCTTGGTCGTTCAGGGTGCTGCCCCAAGAGACTGTCATCTCCGGTCAGTCTCAAATGACCAATATCCTGAACCTCCTGCATGCAGGGTTGGGTCTGCGGCTTCCAGTGCACCTTTCACCTGCTGTTTCGACCCTCACCCCTCGCTACAGGACTTTTTACATGTGAGTAAAGCCTTCAAGCCTGCGTAATGGATTTTTAGGTGAGATGCAGTCTGTATGGAACTGAACCCACCCTTTAATGCTAAGGTTCATCTGCCAGGGCCGAGCAAGCTTGGACAGTGGCAGCGAGGTCCTCAGGACGTAAGTTTAATTAGAGTGTCCTTCTCTTAGATGGATGGCCTTACAGGGCTAAGCGAGCTCCATCTGCCTGGGTTTGGGATCAGAGTTGTCCTTCTCCTAGGATGACTGCCAGAAGGCTAATGAGCTCATCCTGCCCAAGAATGTAGTGTATCTGATCCTACGTTTTTGACCTGTCTGGCACGGGCAACCCTACCGAAGGCATGTACCATCGCCAGCGTAGCTTGCAACCACATAGGGGTACACAGGTTTCATTCCTATTAGAACGATTTGGGCATATCTTACATTTCCTACTTTGCTATCACCTATCTATATACAATCTCCAGGAGATACTCAGAAACAACCCTTTGTCCTGACCACCCTGTCAGGATGTAACAGAGCAAAGCAAATATATCCAGAACATGCCAAACCTGGGCAGTAGCCGCAGGTGAGCCAAAACCAAACAGACAAACCATTCTGGCCCCTGTACCCATCCAAGGCTTCGGTGCCTTTCAAGGCCAGCCGGGACCCCCAACATTCTAAATGAACCCATTATCCACCCTGACCTTATCCTCACCCCACCGTCGCATATCTACAGGCGCACTGCTCACCTGCAACATTTCATACAGGATTGCCCCGCTCGCACTCCCACCAGTCTGAGGACCCCCATGGCCCGCTCGACACCCTTCCCCTCCCCCAAACCTGGAATGGCAAACCTCTATGTGCTCCGAAGCTCCCCATTCCTCTTCCATGGGGGTGCAGCACCCACTGCCGAGGCTCCGCCTCTTTCTCTCCTCTCTCCCGCCGGGGTCCCGGAGCCCAGCGGGCCGCAAGCACGCGGGGGTGGCCCATCTTTCATGTAGGGTATCACAGAATCACAGAATCACAGGATGTGCTGAGCTGGAAGGGACCCACAAGGGTCCTCCAGTCCAACCCATGGCCCTGCACAGGCCCATCCCCAAGAGTCACCCCCTGTGCCCCAGAGGATCAGCCAAACCCTCCTGGAGCTCTGGCAGCCTTGGGGCTGTGCCCACTGCCCTGGGGAGCCTGGGCAGTGCCCAACCAGCCTCTGGGGGAAGAACCTTTTGCTGAGATCCAACCTGACCCTGCCCTGACACAGCTCCAGCCATTCCCTGGCTGCTGTCCCTGGTCCTCCCAGAGCAGAGCTCAGTCCCTGCCCCTCCTCTGCCCCTGCTCAGGCAGTTGGAACTGCAGTGAGGTCTCTCCTCAGTCTCCTCTTCTCCAGCTGAACACTCCAAGTGCCCTCAGTGTCCTCACATGGCTTCAAATCAAAGCCCTTCCCCACCTTCGTTGCCTCCTTTGGAGCTTAGTAGTTATGACATAAGCCACACAAATGTCACCTCTTCCTGAAGTCTCTTCAGATCTAGTCTTTCATACAAAGCTCCAGGTGACAGAGCCTACTCAAGCTGGACTTCCCTCCTCCTGGGCACAGCCTCTGAAGAACTGGCCTTTTCAGGCCCTGAGTTACACGCTGCCTAGTTGGAAGAAACTTCTTCTTGGTTTTTTTTTGGGTTTTTTTTTTTTTTTATTTCTTTTTTAAAATTTATTTTTGGGGTTCTGTTGAGCTGCCAGAGGAGACAGAGAAAGCAGCTAGAGAGGAAGAGAGAAATACTGGCAACAGCATGTGAATATTGTGCAAGAGAATCTATAGTTGGAGTCAGTTTGTAGCACAGACACCAAGCACCCCGTAAAATGTTTCAGATCTCCTGAACACAACCCCAATAGGCTTTGAAGTGTTGACATCACACAAAATAAAATGCATCGCTGTCCAAATTATCGCATTGGTTTTTCCCCCTCTCCTCACTTTGATGGCTTCTACAAAGCATTTTATATGGTTGAATAAATTTGAGTAACTCTTTACAAGTAAATCAAACCAAAATGATTTTTAAAAAAATGTTGGATGCTTGCTACTAAGCTCTTTTGAAAAAATAAATGTGTTTCCAAATATGCTGCGTACAAGATGGTGTGATGCAGCCCAATTGGTAAACAGCCCTGGGGATGAATACCTCTCAAATGCACGGGGCTTTTTCATCCTCAAACAATCACTGCTTCCCAAATTAAAGATCACCTTGTTGATTAATTGACAGCCTCTCTTGAAAAATCAGTTCTTTTTCCTCTGACTCACAGTTCTGCCTTTTTGTGCAAGTGACTGTGTGAGGTTTTCAAAAATAAAATTTGCAAATTAAGATTAATTTCTAACGGGAACCTTGGCCAGATCTCCCTCTCTGTTGCAGCAGATGGACTTTTGTGTGAAATATTTTTCCTTAGTTGCTATAGAAACATGCCAACATATTTCTGCTTAAGTGATTTGCTGGAGAGCTGTTTGTTGTGTTGCGCAGCACTGACAGGAGTGAATCATTTTTAGTCCTCAGTCAAGGCTGATTAAAATCTGGTCTCTGGGTGTCTTACTGCTGCAGACTGCTACTTACAGGAGGGACATCATGGTAAAGTCATTATGGCTGGGACATTTGAAGTATGCCTTGAAGTAAACCAGGTAGGTGGAAGGTTAAAGCTACAAAAATGACTAAAAACTGAGAAAAACTCAAGGCTTAAACACAACTGTATGTAAAGAAAAGGCAGAAAATTATGACGACCTTTAAAACCAGGATTTATGGGATAACTGGTTCTAGAAGCCAATTATGATGGAAACAACTCCCAAAAGACATTTTTACCTGCAAGGATAGATCATGTGCTTTTCAAAGAGTTGTTGTTTGAAGGAATGAACCAAGTTCCTCCATATCAGGCACTGGCAGGGACCCTGCCCACAGCAAACAGCAACAGGTCTGGTCCATGCAAGTCCCACATGACAAATACACAGCTCAGGGTAATCCCACCAGCGACGTGTTTTATATCAAATCAGTGCCAAAATGCTTTGCTGTTCAGACTACAGAGAACTTAACCTCAAAGTATCAGGCTGAAGATGCTGGAGGCAGAGCTGCCTGTGCCCATGCTGCTCGCAGGGTCACAGAATCATGTAATGGTTTGAGTTGGAAGGGGCATTAAAACTCATCTGGTTCCACCCCCTGCCATGGGCAGGGACACCTTCCACTAGCCCAGGTTGCTCCAAGCCCCGTCCAACCCGGCCTTGGACACTTCCAGGGATCCAGGGGCAGCCACAGCTTCTCTGGGCAACCTGTGCCAGGGCCTCACAGGGAATAATTTCTTAAGTGAGAGCCAATGTGCAGGTCATGGGAATGATCCAAGCATTTGCCCTTCTGTGACTATTTCTGTTCCAGGGCAGATAGAATAGACACAGCCTTGGAAACTGAAATAAAAACTCCTTGCCCCTCAGTTTCTAAGGAGCTGGTACTGGAGATCATTTCACCTCTTCTGCCACGGTCCTGCTGCGCCTCAGGGCTTCCTCTGGTAAAGCTCAGCAGAAGACACTGTCCCCACACTGATGGTGTGGGCCCTCCTGATTCGAGTTTTCTGTAAGAAGCAGATGTAATCACATGGTGATTGGAGGCTCACAGCATTTCAGGAAGCTGCATTAAAACAAGCAATCCCTGAGATTAGACAGAGGAAGCAATTCCCAGTTTCCTCAGAAGCCAATCTGTGGATACGGCTGTGTAATTAAATTGCTTGTTAAGCCCAGAGATAAACTTCCCTATTTTGGAAATCATCTGATGTAATTGAATGTTAAGAAGTATGTTTCTTAATAAACTTTTCTCCAGAGATGGCTGCAAAGCCTTTTGTTAGCTAGCCTTGAGATCTGCTGTGCAGAGTTAGCACTGGGCCCTACACTGGGGAGCCTTCAGAGGTGTTTGTATCAACCTCTTTAACTGGCATTTACCCTCTGCTTTAACATTTTCCTCATTTCTGTCCCTATTTCTGAAGTACACTCCCACGGTGGCAGCTCTCCAACTCCTCTTACCTCCAAGAGAAGGGCAGGCTACCAGCTACCTTTATAGTTAAAGCCAAGTTTTTTGCTTGGACAGCTTACAGGGGATCTTGGTCGATGGAATAGTTGATTCTCTGCCCATGGCAAGCATGTGAGTCATCCCTCCAAAAAGTATAACCTTTGCTGTCCCTCACTGAGTCGTCTAGGAGGCCTGAAGGGCCAAAAGGCTCTCTGGATGTGTCCAATGTTATTTCAGCATGCCTAAAGCTTTAAGATTTAAAGGTAATTTGCAGGAGGTGCAGAACTAGGGAAGTTCACCTAGAAGTAGTTTGGTTCTTGGTCCCATGAATGCCCTCAAGTAAGCCCATGAAGTTATTAAGTAGATATTCTAGAAAACACAGGCAGAAGGAGCAAGCACTGCTCTCATTCAGGTTCCTTCACTGCCCAACTTGAAGCCCTCAAGGAGTTACTTGGATTTTCATCATGTAGTGCTACCATGTCTCTCAGCATGTGTACAGTCAACCCTCCACCCTCTCTGCCAATTAAAAAAGTCCATTTTATGCCTGAGTCATAAGAATCTGAAGCAGAAGACAATCTCTTATAAATAAATTATATGATGTGTGCCCCACTGCCTTGCTGAGCCTGCACATCCAGAGGAGGACACATTCTTGAGAGCAGTAACTTCACTTCAGAGTTTGTAAAATTACAGCATGGCTTCAAACTTGGGAATTCAAATACCCCCTGTCTGGGGGAAGAGGCAAGTTTTGAGACATTTGTTAAATCTGTTCTCCAGGTACTTCTAAAATAGTAACAGTAAAGAAGTCAAAATTCCCTTCCAGTCATCATATATCTCTGTAGTTGTGGAGCATGAACTTTTCTGGAGGCTCCAATACTGGAAACTGTTATGCCTGTTAGTTTGGACAGGTAGATAGCACCACTGAACTCAGTGAGATATCCTGCAGATTGATGGAAAACACTGCTCTGCTTTCTTTGGCACTGGGCAACAGTTTAGGAGCATTCTTCAAGAATTAAAACAAAATTTGTTGGCTGGATGTCCTATTTGTGAAAAGAAATGAACTTGAAATATTCCTCCTCACCAAAGATTCCTCCTCTGTTAGAGAACAGGAACTAGGTACACCCTTGGACTGATCCAGAGTGGGATTCTCATGCTCTTAGGTTCTTAAGTTTGCTACAAATCAATGTGTCTCTTCCATGAGTTTCAGGGACCCTCTGCCTTCGTCAAAGTGTGGTTCTGTTTTCATGCTCTTTGCCTTTCAGCACTGATGGAGATATGGATGACAAAAGACAGATAAGGGGTAGGCACAAAGCAACAGGCTCCAAATTTCCTATAATTTAATAGCAGAGCATTTGGAAGGGCTATACTGCTCCTGTCACAGGAACACAAAGCATGGGTTAGGTCTCATTTTGATTACCATAGGATTCAGCTTGCTTTTAAAGGCTTTTATTGAGAGAGACAGAAAATACCAAACAGAAATATTTGTTGAAAACGTTGAGGTTTCTCCTTGCCACAGGTGGCAGTCCATCTTGGGGAGTTAAGTTCTATGTGATCTTTTCTTCACTGAAAAAGTGGTCAGGCTCTGGAAGGGGCTGCCCAGGGAGGTGGTGGAGTCCCCATCCCTGATGTCCAAGGAAGGACTGGACATGGCACTCAGTGCTCTGGGCTGGGTGGCAAAGTGGGCATCGGGCACAGGGTGGACATGATGGTCTTGGAGGTCTTTTCCAACCTTAATGATTCCGTGATTCTCTGGTTCTCTATCTTGTGATGCTGGGCTTTATCTACCATAGCTACAGGATGTCATGAACTTCCAGGCAAGTTCTGACAATTTCCATCTCCAGGCCCTCGGTACATTACCTGTTCCTTGCCAACACTATGAGAAAGAACTGGCTGATGGCTGGGCCCAGGGAGTGGTGGGGAACGGTGCTGCATCTTGTTGGTGGCTGGTCCCCAGTGGCGTCCCCCAGGGATCAGTGTTGGGCCCAGTCCCGTTTAATATCTTTATCGATGATTCAGATGAGGGGATGGAGTGTATCATCAGCAAATTTGCAGATGACACCAAGCTGGGGGGGGTGTTGATGTGCTGGAAGGCAGGAGGGCTCTGCAGAGGGACCTGGCCGAGCTGGATCCATGGGCTGATTCCAATGGGATGAGGTTCAACAAAGCCAAATGCTGGGTCCTGCCCTTTGGCCACAACAACCCCCGGCAGCCCCACGGGCTGGGACAGAGGGGCTGGAGAGCAGCCAGGCAGGAAGGAGATAGGAGTGTGGATTGACAGGAAGCTGAACAGGAGCCAGAGTGTGCCCAGGTGGCCAAGAGGGCCAATGGATCCTGGCCTGGGTCAGGAGCAGGGAAGTGATTCTTGCCCTGGACTCAGCACTGGTGAGGCCACCCCTGGAGTGCTGTGTCCAGCTCTGGGCCCTCAGTTTAGGAAGGACATGGAGGGGCTGGAGCAGGTGCAGAGAAGAGCAGTGAGGCTGGGGAAGGGACTGGAGCACAAGTGCTGTGAGGAGAGGCTGAGGGAGCTGGGGGTGTTGAGGCTGGAGAAGAGGAGGCTCAGGGGAGACCTCCTCACTCTCTACAACTCCCTGACAGGAGGGGGCAGTCGGGGGGGGTTGGGCTTTTCTCCCAGGAACCAGCAGTAGGACAAGAGGGCTGGGTCTTCAGCTGTGCCAGGGGAGGTTTAGGTTGGATATTAGGAAGAAATTTTTTACAGAGCGAGTGATCAGCCATTGGAATGGGCTGCCCAGGGAGGGGGTGGATTCTCCATCCCTGGAGGTGTTTAAGGTGAGACTGAATGTGGCATCAGTGCCATGGGCTGGGAACCACAGCGGGCTTGGATCAAGGGTTGGACTTGATGATCTCGGAGGTCCTTTCCAACCCTGTTGATTCTATGATTCTATGAAAGGTGAAATGGTTTCCCATCTTCTTCATCCTTGCTCCTTCCGGTTCCTCCCCAGCTCTCAAAAAAGCCAACAACAACAATAACAACAACAAAAATCCAAACAAAAAACCCCCTGACTTACCATACCTAGAACATCATGAAATCACACCGCCTACAGTCCAGTTTCTATGTGGAAGAGGAAGACACTCATCACACTAAAAGATGCACTATCCCAAAGAATTTTTTCAGTTCTGGCAATCCTGCAAAGTGAAGGAGATCTTTTCATCGTCCCAGAAGTCCTTCGCCTGCTCTCAGTAGGTTCCTCCTCTCCAGGTTTCTGTGGAAGCCATGCACGTCATGAAGTGCGATTTCACTGCCAGGAGGAATGTCACCTCTTTAAACACACATCTCTGTGAAATAGCTGTGACTGTCTCTCCTCCAGGAATATTTTTGGTGTAGGCAAATAGGAAGCACGATTCTAGGCTGATTTTTTTCCGTGAACACACGGGATTGTTGAAGACGAAAATACCATCTTTTTCCATGTTTGTGCCTATCGTGGTAACTTTTAGCTGTGAAAATGGCAGAGGAAATTTAATTTGAGAGAAATCCATAAACAAGAATGACCTTATCCAGGGCAGAATTACACAAATTTGGAAGTGTTTTGGAGGTAACGTGGTGACTCTTTACACCTGTAACTTCTTGTAGTGTTAGTGGTGGCTGTGGCAATGCTGTCCCACCACACAGCCCATCTGAGAAGTCTCCCTAGGCTGAGAACCAGCCATTTACAGTGACCAGCGGAAGGGAATCCTCACTTCATTTTGGGTGGGAGGCTCTGCTATAAATACAAGTACTAATTATTCCTGTTTTCAGAATTACAGAGATGAAGAGGAACAGTGCAGGAGGGATTCAGGAGCTTGGCAGCAGTAACACAAGGCTGTAACTATCTGAACTGGGAAGTGTTTGCAGAGCCAGTGGGACCTGCCTCCTGAAAGTCACAGACAGTGTAGCCAAATGGTTATTAGGTCAAGCTCTATGTGGAACTGCACAAAGACTACACTACAGAATAATCCCAAATCCCAGTAATTACAGGGAAGCTCTATCCAGAGGTTTCTGTCAGTCTCTTGGAAGCAGAACCAGTACCAAACTGCATATAACAGAGTAAATATGTACTTTAAAAAATGTTGCTGAGAATAGATGATGCTCTTAAAAATGCCAGTGTGCTCAGAGTCACACAAACCATCACAATTGATGTCACATGCTGGAGCACCAAGTAGGCAGGTAGATTATCAGGAAAAAAATGCAGTGTTCCAGTGCTGAGGGCTCAGGTGTGCCAGAACCTGGGAAAGGAAAGCCAGAGACCCATCTCAGTGCTGGCAGGTCCTCTCCACTCGCCTCACAGCACATGTGAGACAGATGTGTAGTTGGTGGGTCTGCAGTCGAGCAGTGCCTGGCACTTGGCCACGTCTCTCCAACTAATTTTGATGCATTTAGATGCAGGTTGCCACTACGTTTCACATATGTCATCCAAATGAACATCTGACAGCCATGGCAAGAAGTGCAAACATTATTTTCTCCCCTTCCCCCTCCTTTTCCCCAGTTTACAAGTTCATTTTGATTGTTCTTATGCTACTATTGGGTTTACTTTTATATTCACTCGAATACTCATTCAAAGCATATTTTAGTTTACTGCATGATTATGCACATGAAAAATGTGACAGGAGATGCTACACCAGGTTGCACCAAACCTGCTGCCAGACTCTGACACAGAGACAAACAGTCCAGACAGGGGCTTGTCCAGAGCTCTCCCAACAAGAGCCATGTATATATATGCAACTACATTGTGTGAAAGCAAAACCCACCAATTTATTTTAGGCTTTGCTCCAGCCAACAAACTTTATGCTATTAGTGTAATTTTCCTGGATACCTCTAGGGAAGACAGCCTACTTTTTTGCCAGTGCCTTCTTCCAATTCTCTTGGTTATAACAATTAAGCTTTATCCAATCTGGGAGCAATGAGCCCTCATTTGCATTAATCACAACTAACCAACGTATGCAAAATTCCAAAGGCAGTGTGAATCCAAGAAGTTATCCTCTTGGAGAAATACTGCCTAATGAGGCATAGAGAGGGTGCTTTTAGTCACTACGTGTTCATATGGCAGAACAGGTCCCATGGGATTATAAAAGGGATCTGAGCAGTCCCTGCACCAGAGTGTGCAGACAAGGCCATCAGCACTGCTCTGGATTCTATAGGTGATACAGTCACAGGATGGTCTGTGATCCCACAGGGATCACCAAGTCCAGCTCTTAAGTGAATGGCCCGCACAGGGGTCAAACCCTCAACCTTGGTGTTATTGGCACCATGCTCTGACCAACTGAGCCAAGCTCTCTCTGTGTGAATATGGACTGAGCCCTTGTTCCCTGGCTGGTAAGGACAGCCCATGCTCCTGATGGTGGTTAGGGGAAAAAAGTCAGCACCTGATCAGCTGCGGTAATGAAGAACACTTGTGACAACAAAACCTGAAGAGTTTTACTGGGTATCTTGGTTGGCATTTTGTCTTCAGCACTTTGGGCAACTGTCCAATGTGCAGCTGTATCCTCATGGCCGGATCCCTTCCAGACACAATCCTTCCCAGCCTAAGCTGCTGGGAACCACTTCTACGTCAAGATACAAGGTGCTATTCCCATTTTTCTGTTTTGACAATGTAACGTGACCTGCTGCTCAGGTAGAAGCACATTTGAACCACTTCTGCTCCAACAGGTGAGAGAAAAAAATGGTGCAGCGGGTGCAACAAGGGCTGCAAGGTGCACAAACACAGAGAAGGACCCAGTGCCCTGATCTGTGTTAGAGCTGCACTTCCAGGGATATGCTGTATAATTTCACCACAGGCAGCTCAATGGCACCTGTAAGGCTGCAACTACACCTCTGCATGGAAATGTCCTCAGTGAAGAATAATTTTAAGACAGAATACAGATTGTAAGTCCTTGGATTTGTGTTAGGTTGAAAGATTTTCTGTTAGTAAAAGCCATTAATTCATGTTTAACAATAAAAAGAAACACTAAGACTCTCTTCTTCCACTTGTGTTCCCCCATTTGACACCATTCCATCCCTTTAATTTCGGTAAATTCTTGACTTTTGATTCTAGGAGATTAAAACTGAGACACTCAACATATATTCTCCATATGCTTTTGACATCTCACCATATTCAATGCTTCAGAGAAGAGAATTTGGTTCCAACAGCACATCCCACCATGTACTCAACACTTCAAAGTTCAGTCAAACAAACCTTTAGAAATCCCAACACCTTAGTAATTGATTTTCCTATTTTTAAAGTGAACCATGTTTAAAAACATAACGTAGCCTGACACTGTTGTCCACTGCTATGCACAGACACCCACTGCAGAACTCAGATGGAGACATGCTTGTAAAAGATTCAAGAGAAGCCTCAGTGAAGAAAAAAAGCTATTTTTTGGAGGTAAATTGAGTTGACGATGGTGCTCCCTCTAGAAAGAGAACAAAATCACAAAAAGGAGGATAGTGTCACTTTCCTCATATCCAGTGGGCCTCAATTCCATCTGTGAAGAACCAGCTCCATGGATAAGACTTGTCTCTCCACGTTAGCCAAGTTTTTCTGTATGACAATACTTAATGTTGGTCGCCACTAGTGTGCTAAATAGAGCCCAGTGTCTCTCCATGTGGTCCAAAGCAGACCCTGCTGTCTCTACCAGCAGAGTCAGGCCCTGACCCACCTTTCAGTACTTTGGGGACACTCCAACAACTCTGATTTCCTTCATAGGCCAACAATCTCAAAGTCACCAGGACATCAAGATGTGCCCTACTGAACTACTCATACTTTTTTTTCCCACGAGTTTTTTTCTAAGCTAAACATAATTATTGAGCAGGAACAGAGGGTCTCATTGTCTCTGGTTCTCAGAGAAGTCTCTTTTTTCTCCAAGAGGAAGATGTTTAGAAAAGTGGGGGATTGGACTAGGTGGCCTTTCAGGTCCCTTTCAACCCAAACCACTCTGTTATTTCTCTCTTAAATTCCTCTCTTTCAGCTTCAGCAAGTTAAGCCCTGTGTAATAAATGGACTCACAGCATCAGATACTGTTAAATACCCACTGATCTCTCTGCAAGGGAGTCAGGCTTTCATGAAGCCCAGCTGTCCTGAGGTCTCAGTCCTCTAAACACCTGAGAATCTCCTTCACTGAGGCACCTGTGGTGGACTGGCCCTGGCTGGATACCAGGTGTCCACCAAAACCACTCTATCACTGCCCTCCTCCATTGGACAGAGAAAAGAAATGTAATGAAAGGCTTGTGGGTCAAGATAAGTGGAGGGAGAGATCCCGCCCTGATTACTGCAAACAGCCCCAGCAGCACCTCCTCCCCCTCCTCCCCACTGACCTGCTGGTGCAGAGTTGTTGCTCTCACAGTCTCTCCTCTCCCCACCTGCCATCACCCAGTAACTTTTTTCTGCTTCTTAAGCACACTATCCCTTTGGCACTGTCCCCATTGCTGCTGGGCTTGGCCTTGGCCAGCAGTGGGTCCCTTCTGGAGCTGGTGGCGTTGGCTCTGTCAGACATGGGGGCAGCTTCCAGCAGCTTCTCACAGAAATCACCCTTGTAGTCCCACTACCAAACCCTTGCCATGTAAACGCAGTACAGTATCTCAGTCCTAAAGATTCAGAGTTCTGCACTGGGATGGCCCTTGTGTGCAGAAGGGACACATCCCTACCACAGGATGAAGTTTGGTTCGTATGCGGAGGCTGATACATTCAATTGTTTCTTAGCAGCTGCAGCTGGAGTTGTATTAATAGTCCCTGAAGTTAAAAGATGCTACGCAATGTGGTTTACATTGAATATGGAAGACAAGTTTGAGATAAATCCTCAGCCTGTGTGAATGCCCATGGCCCTCCTGACCCCACCTAAATGGCTTCCCTTCCTCCAGCTGAAGATCTTCCTCATCACTTCAGGAAAACTCAGGAGTTGGAGCTGCTGTCATTTACTCTCCAAAAGCCAGATTATTTCTGAGGTAAATCACTCTTCCACCACAAGAATTTCTATCAGCAGAAATCTGATTGACTTTAACTTATATCTCTCATGTGTTACCTACATTACTGAAAACTGAACCCTCAGAGTGTCCCAAGGTGTTAGAGCTAAAGTACTAAAAAATCTGGGGTTTTAAACTTAGCCCAGTTCAATGTTCTGTATTTATTAGTCATCCCCGAACCCACCATCTTCAACTGGTTTTCAGAGAACAGTGAATTAAAGACGGTGATGATACGAATATGCTTCCTTCAGTCTGGTCCTTAAAATTCCCTACTCAATCCTTGGAAATCTTAGATTCAATATTATTTATGAGGTTCTGCAGTAAAAACACAGTCTGAGTGTAATAAATTACTAGCAGCAAGCTCATGTTTTAATTTTTTTTCCAAACACAGAATCCCTCCTATGAACTCTCTCCTCTATGGCTTTGTTGGAGAGGGCTGTCTGCAGGAGCTGTTCCCCTCCATCAGTCTCTGTCTGCCAGCAGAAGATGCCAACAGCCTTGAAGACCTGAGTCACAGCCCCAGGGGAGCAGCTCTTGTATGAACATTACAAAAAGACTTCAGAGCAAGAGGGGTCATAAAGCAGTGAGGGAACAGCCAGGGGGTGAAGGAGGGGGGATACTACCCCCACTCAGAAAAGGTTTCTCCTCTGTTGCCCCAATACGTAGAACCACGGAATCATAGAACAGTTTGGGCTGGAAAGGATATTAAAGACCATCTTGTTACTAGCCCATGTTGCTCCAAGCCCTGTCCTACCAGGCCTTGGACACTTCAGGGATGGGGCAGCCACAGCTTTTCTGGGCAATCTATGCCAGGGCCTCCCCACCCTCACAGGGAGGAATTCCTTCCTGCCATCTATTCTGAATCTAATCTCCTTCATCTTAAGGCCATTCCCCCTTGTCATATCTCTCAATCCAACATATAGACAAAATCCAGAGGCAATGAACACATCTGTGAGACAGGTTTGGTGGCCGTGGCAAATGTAGCTGCTGGAGAAGCCGCGACTCTTGAAAGCAGCTCATACTCTGATCAGTTTATAGAACAGGAACCAGCAAAGTGTCAGGATCCATATGTGCCAACACTTTCCCCCACTGTCACAAAGAAGTTAGGGTCTGCATAACTTTTCAACTCTTATGTTAATGTTAAAAACAGTTTGCATTCAATACAAACGTGAAACCCTTGCTTGAGAGGCAACACAAAGTTCAGGACCATAAGCAGTACTGCATTTAACACCACAGAAGCATCCACACTTCTCAGTGGAATTCTCCCTGATGTCTTAGCACAAGATGAGAACCAAAGCTGATTGTTTGGTTCACTGTGACAACAGGAAGAACAATTCATCATGGTGAATGTTCAAAATTCAGGGCTACTGCCATCTCTGAACCAACTTTGATGCTCAATTTTCTGCCTTCTATAAACCACAAGTTTCATCTGTTGTTGGGCTGACTCATGATTTTCTTCCCTAAAAAGAAAAGGTTTTCATGTTCATTTTTTATTATTTTAGTATGGCTAGTATCCATGTGTATATAAACTATGAATCCAGGTAAGAAAACCAGGAACCTTTCCAAACACAGACATACTTCATATTTCATTTATTCCATGTGGTTATGAAGTGGTTTCAATGGAAACTGTATGGGAACTGAAAGCGGATCACATATTCTGCACCCAAGTAATTGAGAAAATATAGGGCTGGAAAAGGACAAATCAGACATACGATGTTTACATGTTCTTGTAATATAACTTTGTCTAGAGACTATAGAGTTGCACAGTCAAGCTCTCCAGAAATCAGCTTAAATTCATTAAGCCTGTTAAAATTTTCCTGTGTATAAGATGCACTAGTAGCACAGATTTATTGCTGGGCAACCAACTCCTAAAATACCACCTCCTCTTCTCCCTAATGAGAGACTACCTGAGACACTCACAGTAACAAACTCATAACTGAATAATACATAATTGGCATAGCTTTTAACATTAAAAGAATTGGTTTCCATCACTTGAGTTATGCAGACGAACTGGTAGGAGAAGATAGAAATTCACCTCAGGTCTGGCATGGGGCAACAGACATTGAAGCAGGAGAGTTTACACCTGAAAGCATCTGTCCTGGGAGAGCCTGTTTCTGTGTCAGCAGGGTGACTGGCTTAAGGCTGGGCTGGTCCTGAGACCCAGGAGAGGAGAAGCAAACCCCCTATTGCCACAGAATTTAATGAAAATACTTCTTCCTCCAGAAAAAAAAGGTACTTTTCTAGGTGGTCCTCTTCACAACCCTATTTGGTTAGTAAAAAGGTCAGGTCACCATTTGTTCTGAGTATTTAGGGTTACAGTCAGAGGGGACACCAAAAAGCTAAAGAATGGAGTTACACAACTGCTGCTTGCATGTAATTTGAAACAAAAAGGAAAAAAAAAAAGAAGGAAGGAGACACCATTAGTGACAAGTGAACGGTGAATGGAAGCTGCAGTTTGACAGTGATCCAAGCTCTGCATCAGCACTGAAGAAGCAGCCTGAGAGTCTCCCAAGGACAAGTGAACAGAATGAGACCCTTTGGTTTCAACACAACTCCTCTGGTCTGTGTCAGGAAGAGCCCCAGCTCAGAGGCAAACGGTGCCAGCTGCCTTTCTCCAGGCGTCTTGCCTAGAAATGCTTTGTGTCTGCCAAGTCACCTCCTTGGCATAATATATTCCTCCAAAGGAAGTCAACTCTCCACAGACACGTAGCTCTTCTTAGAAACACTTTTTTAAAAGAAGCCCCTGCCCCAACACTCACATGCACAGCTAGGATTTCAGTATCCCATCTCTGTCAACACAGATATCATCCAGGAGAAAATCTTTGCTGAAGTGGAATTGTTTTGCTCTCAGAGACCAAGAGCTTTTCTGGAAATTTCTCTTTTCTCTTACATTGACCAGGAATCACTACAAACATAAAATACCCTGAACCTGGAAACCTTACTGCATGAGAGATAGCCATAAGAGATACCCAGCGTGAGCAGTGGCGAGTCACAGCTGCTGTACTCTTCCCTAACACAGCTCTCTCGTGCCCTGGTGGCTCAGTAGACGGTGGAAATTAATTCAAATTATTTTTATTGGCCTGCTTGTTGCTATACAACACATCCTTCCATTAGAAAGAGGAACACTGTAGTTCCTCTTATCCCCTTCCAGAGACATTTTCAAATAGGTGGAGGTTTAAATCCCACAAGTGAAAGCTACGGACATAAATTCCATATTTGTTTGTGTAAATCTACACATGGCCAACCTAACAGAATGCAAACCAAACCCCAATAATGGGACCCAGATTGAAATGGAAACCAGCTCTGCACAATGAGATACAGATTCTCGTGTCTGAGAAGTTTGTAGTCAACTACAATAAAAATCAAGCGCTGCAGCCTGGCCAGCCCCCAGACCTCCATAAATATCACTTTTCCCTTGTTTCATTGTTAGCAGAAGCAGCTTGGCAGGGGCATGGCACCACACTATTAGTAAACACACGTCACTATAAACACAGAACAGAGAGCATAATCACCACAAAGGAAAAAAGAGGAAGAAATTACACAACCCACCCACTCCTAAGAAAAGAATTTCAGGAATACAAGGCAGTTCCAGCTGGAACTGTCACTATGGCACCCCACACCTGCCACCCTCTGCCACCCCTCCCTGAGGAGACACTACGTGTGAAGCCAGAGGAGCTGTGAAAAGGACCTGGTGGGTTTCTGTATTCTCTGGAAATGACTCCAGATCAAGAGGCAATTAACTGCCAGACTGGCAGATACAACCAGGTTCACAGGAATCTGTGATCTTTCTGCCTTTTAACCACAAATAATAACAACACATGTTACGAGAATTAAAATGAGATAGTGCTTCTGTGGCATCCACCCATGTGGGGGACAAGAAACTCTTGGCTACCCAAGAATCTGAGGGAGCCTGTTGATTCCTGCAGAACATTATTTCAGTTCAGCACTCCAGCGAACTCCCCGAAGCTTATAAAGGCCAAACCCATGCACTCCTGATGCTGGGAGAGGAACAGAGGCAGCAGAGGCAGCCATAGGCAGCAGCACCGTCACCACAGCTGCACCCACCTCATTCCTCTCCATCACTATCACCTCCTTTCTCTCCACGAGTGGGGAGCCACGGGAAGCCTCAAGTACAAACGTGTCTGAGGGAACAACCCAGAGCCCACCATTCCATTTGTAATCCTGTACCCATGGCTGGCTTCAACATGGGCAACAGCTGCTCTGGGCTTTGCCAACACTATGTGAAAGGATAACTTCCAAACCTTGGTTTGACTTATTTTAGGAAGGACTGCAGGTAAGACCACAAAAAAAACGCAAGTATAGATCAGAAAGTGCAAGGAAACAACATGGATGATACCACTCACTGCTACAGGCTGTTGCACCGTGCATTGATAAATATTCTTAGAATTTTTGTAAGCACTAAAGAAAAGCCATTTTCTGCAGTCAGAGAGGGTGTGAGAAACTGCAGTGTCCTCCACAGATAAGCAGAGAAGATCCCACAGGGCTCGCAGTATGGGTGGATCAAAGTGCAGTCAAGTAGATACTGGGCAATATCTCTAGCATGGAGATGTTCTGCAGAGGGGAACTGCGTGATTTTTGGCAACTAGAGTGAGAATACAGAGTGAGCAAGGACCAAGTACAATGGTAGATCAAGAAGAGTGATGATGCACCTCTAAGTTTCAGCCAGAAAGTGACCTCTAAAGATATGAGACTGTACAAGCAGAAGCTGGAAATGACTAGACAAAGGCCAATTTGAAAAGGAACTCAAAACATATTAGGAGCCTTCAATGTAAATAGCCATGGAAAACTGAGGAGTTAAGAGGGGAAAAAACAGAAGACAGAGTAATCTCTACTTTTGTCCAAAGGAGGCTGAGAAATAAAGCTGTATCATGGAGGTAAAAGGAAGGCTTAGAAGAGGACAATACAGTGGAGCTCCAATTTCTGAGTCAGAAAAGAAGCAGAAGAGACTTTAAAGGGGGAGAAGGAAAGATACCCCAAAGGGAGGCAGAGATCATCCTGTAATTTTTCAGTCGTCTTTGAATTTATCAGCAAGGTCATGAATAAGAACATGTAGATGTGACACTGAGGGACATGGTTTAGTGGTGGACCTGGCAGTGCTGGATTAATGGTTGGACTCAATGATCTTAAAGGTCTTCTCCAACTTAAATGATTCTGTGATTCTAATAAGAGGAGGGCAAAAGTAGAAAGTCAGAAATTCCTGAGAGGCGTCTGGGATGATGCAGATGGAAGCAGTGGAAAGACATGTTTTTTGGGGAAAATCTACAGTGACTTTCAGTATGACAATTAGAATTTTTCTTGATAAATAAAAATCAGTTCTAAGGTTTATATAGGTGGTAAAATAACTTGCTCTCATTTGGCACCTGGCAAGCAAGCAAAACGGGTGTGATTTATACAGCAAGACAGAGCCAAATGGAGTAGAACAGAAAGAAGAGTGTGTGGTTTGTACTTTTGGTATTGTTCAGAAAAGGTTATTCTTGCCTACATGTTTCAAAGCCCTTTTGGATCTGCTTTAAATAGATAGCCTGGCACAAAAGTGAGTGAATGCCTTCATTTCTACGGAAAGAGAGAGGAAAATATGTCTGAGAATCCTCTCCACTCTCTGCTGGGGAGGAAAAATTATTCCACAATTTGTTAAAGTTTGCAATATTGGATGCAGATGAGTGAAAATTTCTCAGCAATTTTAACAACATCCCTACAAAATCTGGGAAAAGGGCTCTAAGTGGTAGCTCACAAGAGAAGTTGCTGGATACAGCTCCCAAATCCTTCATCTGCAGTTCAAAAAGGATGTCACTACTGGAACACTCTAGACCACTGCTACCTCCTGCTTCTGTCCTCCTGCTGGACCATGCTGGCAGCAGCAATTCCCTCTGGAATGTCCATTCAGTGGAAGGAACATCTGGTATGTCCATATGAGGCTGGACAAGACGTGCATTTGTTGGACATCTTGTAGCAGTAGAGGTTGACACTAAGCCTTTAAGTGGTCACACGTAGACTTTGAATTTAGCAGTCTATTAAGATGAAGGAGGGGAATTCACACCTCTTGGTGCTGTTGTTTTGCTTGGTCTCCAGACTCAAGGGAGACAGCAATGGGTTGATTACATTAAGAAGCCTCCAGTAGTGCTGGTAACCAAAGGAACTTTAAAAAAAATAAATTAAAAACTGGAAAACGGAACAATATCTGTCCAGGATCCATAACTTTTCCAG
Organism: Lepidothrix coronata; assembly: GCF_001604755.1. NCBI lineage: Eukaryota > Metazoa > Chordata > Aves > Passeriformes > Pipridae > Lepidothrix > Lepidothrix coronata. Next base: position 304,176 of record NW_016690358.1, read on the forward strand.
CATGGAAAACATGGGTGTCCTTAAAAAGAAGGACTAAATAATGTACACAGTTGTTCAGCGCATGATTTGAAGTTGATACAACTCACTAATAAACTGGCTGTCACAGTGTCTCGCTGAGTGGGCTGGAGTAATAAAGGCAGATGGCAACAGATTAGCAAACGGGTTTTACTACTTAGCAAATGGTATAAACTCTCTGCCCAGCTCAAGAAAACACATCAGTTTTTCAGTTTCACATCATTTTCCACTCTCATTCCCTTTGCTGACAAAAGCATCATATTGTCAGGAGAGGGGTACATTCATAGGTCAACACTGACTCTGAATTTTGATAAAAAATCTGAGTCAAACTTAGAGAAACTGAATGGAAATACAGCTTATAGAAAGTGATAAATCACAGGAATTGAGCCTCAGTTTGGTGTTTATTGATCTATTTATAGTTATCTGAATCTTAGATCAACAGTACAATACGACATTATTTAGTATTAATTCTGGATTCAAAAAATCTGATTTTTTTCCCCACAGTTTTGCCTGGATTTATCTATAACTGTTTTGAATTGATTCCCAGCAGAATTCAAGCGATGGTGTGAACAGGGAACAAATTCAGATGAGGTTCCTTGTCTCTGAGAAGAGCTGGCAGACAACACACACACGCAGCTGGCCCATGAAACAGGGAGTAGGCCAGAGGAACAAGTATGAAAATATTGGGGCAATTAAACATAAAGAAAATAGACTCATAATTTAAAAAAAGAGTATACTTATGGTTTTGGTGAGTCACCCAGAATAATATACCCAAGACACCACCAGTGGCAGGCAGCATGTGAAGACAGTTTGACAATCTCAACTTAGATACAGAGTTAAGCTGAACCAGCCTGCCTTAAATAAAATTAGGTCAACATATGCATTTCCACAATAATTTGTGAATTAAGATGTAATTTTTGTACGCATTTCCCATTTAAGAGAAAAAAATTTAGCATCCATATTGAAAACCTTTGCCTACATTAAAGATCCTTTCCCATTATTTTCATATTATTCTGGTTAGCAAAAATAACATCAAGAGCAGGAAAAATTATTTCTGGACCATGAACATTCTGCCCTTTTTCAATGAAGCCCAGATTTCCCAAACACAGCCCCTTATCAGCGATGCCCCAGGCAATGCCCCAGCATGTGGGAATTCTGAGAGTGGCTGGCACAGGCAGGTCCCAGCAATTTTCGCTGCAGTGAAGGTGCCTAAAGCCTTGGGACAGCACAGCCAAGAAAAAGGTTTTTAGGCAGAAGACAACAGTGTTATTTCATTTATATGGGTGATGCTGTGTTAAGCTGAGCTTAGGACAAACTAAAAACACCTTCTACCTTGCCTCTTTCCCATCTTCAATACATGAACAGCATAAGGATTATGGAGACTTTCTTTATTCTTTGACATCACTTAATTATTTACTTTCTCTATTAAGAGATTAAGATATGAATGGAAAACCATATTTCTTTCGAGAAAAAAAATTAAAAAGAGAAAGAGGATGTTTGTGAGCATGGGGTTGGGAGCAGCCTGGCAGAGCAGACAGGATCTCTAATGCCTTAATGAAGATAAGCAGATGAAAAGGGCCACTGCGGATTGCCACTGCCTCGCACTTAAGTGGTGGGTTTGTAAAATAATTCCTTCTGATTTATTTTCTGGTTACGTTATGGTTCTTCAGTCAATTATGTTACCACACAGGGTTTGAGAGCAGATTCCTGAGTAAACAGCCAACAGCAGACAAATTAGTTGAGAAACCCAAGCAATGCTCTTTATCACATGAGTTTTGATGAGTATTGTGGCTGATCCCAGACAATCCCTCGACTTCTCACTGGTGTGTCCTGCCTTTACAAATGGTTTGTGTGCACAGACCCCCAAGAGGATTTCATGGTAACTATTCCCAACATGTTCACAGCTGCAGAACCCCCCCAGAAATAAATCACAGAGTCACAGAATGTGCTGAGTTGGAAGGGATCCTCGAGGATCATCCAGTCCAACTCCTGGACCTGCACAGGTCCATCCCCAAGAGTCATCCCCTGTGCCCCAGAGGATCATCCAAACCCTCCTGGAGCTCTGGCAGCCTTGGGGCTGTGCCCACTGCCCTGGGGAGCCTGGGCAGTGCCCAGCCACCCTCTGGGGGAAGAACCTTTGGCTGAGATCCAACCTGAGCCTGCCCTGACACAGTTCCAGCCATTCCCTGGGTGTTGTCCCTGGTCCCCGCAGAGCAGAACTCAGTAATTTTTTTTCTGCTCTGAAAATTGTGGAGTGAGGGACAAGAGAAAAAATGCAACCATCAGCTTGTTCAAAGATGTGCTTTGGTGCTGGAGCAGCCAAGTGAGCTTCTCTTTGGGGGAAAAGCCAGTGAGACCTCACAGGACTTGGAACAAGTGTCTCGCTGGCTTTGCTCTCAAAGACCCTCATGTCCATACTGCCAAAGCTCCTTGCTTGGGTCTCTGGGAAGGAGCTTTTTCAGAAAGAGAAATGATCTGATTAGTGTAACTCACTTTGTTTGAAGAACTTTCTCTCTGCTCTAATCAGGGTGTTTAACCTGTGCAGTCTTGTCCCTTGCAGGCTTTGTAGCGTGAACAGGCCAGGACTAGGGATAAGGCAAGGAATGCAGACTAAGGGAGAGATCTCAGCTGATTTTCTTTATTCCCAGGACTGCCAAGAGAGAGAGCCTGGGCACCTGGAGCCGTGCCAACCCATTGCCTCCAAAGCTTGAGCATCGACATCCTTTGGGGGCTCAGGCACCTCCATTCCCTGCAGTGAACCCCCCTGCCCTGTCTGGTTATGGGAGCTTTGTGGGACAAGGAACTTGCCTGCACAGAGCCTGCCGGAAAGAAATAAAAGCAAGTACAAGACAGCTCATCCAGAGCTCCCACGTAACATGTTAGCAGTAATTCCAGATCAAAGCTTTGGGGCTTGCGCTGAAGTATTCCATTTTACAGCTGATAAAAGGAGAAGTATAGGTGTGCATGGATTTGTGTATGAAAAAAAGGAACTGTAGAAGGCAGTTTTTCTCCATATTATTCCTTATTATTAAGTCTACTTACTAATAAAGGTCCACCAGGGACCTTCTGCTTCTTGCAAAGCCTTAGTAGAGCTGCAAAGCCCATGGTTCAGCTCAGGAGATATTCTCTGTAATTAGAGCTCTAAGCTGAAGCCAGCCAAACTGGCATGCCCAAAATATATTTCCATGGTTCCCAAGGGATTTACACGGGGCACTGTATGGACATCCCCCTGGCACGGGGGCACCTTGCCCTGTGCAGCACTTGGTCCCTCCACATACCAGGTCTGGTGGCTATTATTTTATCTTCTGCTCCCTGGGGAACTATCTCAACACCATGTTGTAATCTACTCTGAGTTTCTGAGATAATTTTTTGAGGGTATATTTTTCTTATTCTTTTGGGAGTTAACATCTCATCCTTATTAAGAAAATAATTTAGCATCTCATTCAGCAGGTTTTATTTATGACTTTTATTCTGAAGCAGAGAAGTGCTGGTGCACGCTTCTAGCTTAAACCCTGGGCTTAGTTTCATTATTATTCAAGAAGTTGCTGCCCTTTAGTGGGTCATAATGATACGAAAGCAGACCCGGTTCCTGCTGGCAGCAGGCACAGCCTGGCCGTGGGCAGCGCTGGCTGCCTGCCTGGCACACGGCGGCTGCGTGGACACGGGCAGATGCTCCTTCAGCAGAAGGGATTGCTGCACAAAGCTCTGCTCCCTCTTTTCCTGAGGACTGCAGAATCGGTTTCACAAACAGCTTCCACAGATTTTGGCCCAACAGTTTCTTTGGTGGGATACAGTTCTGGGTTCCACAATATCAGAAAGCTGTTGGAAAGTGTCCAAAGGAGGGACACAAGGATGGGGAAGGGCCTGGAGGGGTCACACAAGGAGCAGCTGAGGGCACTTGGTGTGTTCAGCTGGAGAGGAGGAGACTCAGGTCAGACCTCACCAGGGTCTGCAGCTCCTCCTGAGGGGCAGCTCCATCTCTGCTCTGCTGATCAGGACCAGATGAAACACCTGGAGCTGTGTCAGGGAAGGTTTAGGTTGGATATTAGGGAAAGGTTCTTCCCCCCGAAGTTGGTTGGGCACTGACCAGGCTCCCCGGGGCAGTGGGCACAGCACCAAGGCTGCCAGAGCTCAAGAAGCATTTGGACAATGGTCTCGGGGACAGGATAGGATTGTTGGGGCTCTTTTTCTAATATCCGACCTGAACTTCCCCTGGCACAACTCCAGCCATTCCCTGGGTGCTGTCCCTGGTCCCCCCAGAGCAGAGCTCAGTCCCTGCCCCTCCTCTGCCCCTGCCCAGGCAGTTGGAACTGCAGTGAGGTCTCCCCTCAGTCTCCTCTGCTCCAGCTGAACACACCAAGTGCCCTCAGTGTCCTCCCACGGCTTCAAATCAAGGCCCTTCCCCATCTCCATGTCCCTCCTTTGGACGCTCTCTAATGGCTCAATCTGTTCCTTCCATTGTGTCCCCCCCAAACTGCCCCAATATTCAAGGTGAAGCCGCCCCAGGGCAGAGCAGAGCGGGACAATCCCCTCCCTGATGCCCCAGGACAGGGATGTCCCTCCTGGCTGCCAGGGCACTGCTGACTCAGGGCCAATTGGCACCCACCAGGACCCCCAGGGCCCTTTCCTGGCACTGCTTTCCAGCCTCTCATTCCACAGTCTGTCCGTACATCCAGGGTTGCCCCATCCCAGGGGCAGAATCCTGCACACTCCCTTTTTGAACTTCCCATGATTGGTGATTCCCAGCCCTCTGATCTGCCCAGGTCCCTCTGCAAGGCCTCCCTGCAAGGCCTCCCTGCCTTCAAAGGACTCAACAGCTCCTCCCAGTTTTGTGTCATCTGCAGACTTGCTCAGTGTGCCTTCCAGTCCTGCATCCAAGTCATTGATGAAGACGTTGAAGAGCACAGGGCCCAAGATGGAGCCCTGTAGAACCCCCTAGTGACAGGTCACTAATTTCCTTGGAAAAAGAAAATTATAAAAACCACAAAATTGCCTCCTTTCTTAACAACAGAAATGCTTCTTCTGTGGAGCTGATCTCTCCTCCCTCCGCCCAGGAGTCCAAGCTCTCCATCAGGTACCCAAGGACTGTGGGATGAGAAGAGGGCGATGGCTCTGAGGAGCTGCTCTGCCCCCCTGCACAAGCTGTTCCCACAGGGAAACAAAACAGAGGGATGGACACCACACTTCTAGGAAAATTTCTGCAACAGTTGGAGTAAAGACTGCAGAGTGTGTATTGATTCCAAAATAATATGCTTATGCCTCTGGTGGGGGCCATTCATTCAAAGTCCTTCAGGAGAGTCACTGTGCTCCTGCCAGGCACTATTGGAATGTATAAAATAGACCCAAAGTGAAGATGCCTAAGAATGAGGGAGGAAGCCTATGGATGTAAGCACCTTATTATAAGTTAGTAGATGATACAGGCCACAGGTTAGTGTTTACAGAATCACAGAATCAATTAGGATGGAAAAGACCTCTGAGATTGAGTCTAATCTGTGACTGATCCCCACCTTGTCACCCAGCCTGAGTGCCATGTCCAGTCTTTCCTTAAAGACCTCCAGGGATGGGGACTCCAGCAATTCCCTGGGCAGCCCCTTCCAATATCTAGTCACCACACAGTCTGAGTGATCTCCTTTCTTACTTCAACTGTATTCTCTCTTTGATAAATTGCACAGATTGATAAATCTTCCATATAAATACTTTCATGCTTTGAAGGGGGGTGAAGAAATATAGAGATATCTGTATTCATGTAAATTATTACCACTTCCCCCACCCCCTTGCAGTAATAACTCAAAATAACATCCCAGAAAAGCCAAGAATCTGTTTTTGTCATTTGCTCCAACGAGGGAGGGGTCATTGGGATAAAAAAGTTGGAAATCTCCAGGAGACTGAGAGTTACAGGATAGCTCATGGCACAGAAACCTGCTCCAAAGATACTTCTGCTTATACACACTGTGCTGTGTATATCTTTACATCTGAGCCACTGTATCTGCCCAGTGTGATTCTCCACCCAGGTCCTGGTTGGCACCAACCCAGGCACAGACCACCCCACAGCATCTTTTCCCTCATTTACATGTGTTTTGCATTAACCCAGACAAAGCATACACACAGATCTGATCTCCAGGCATTGCCCCTGGTAGTAAACAGTGATTGTAGCCTCAGCACAACCTCCTGCTCAGATGTCATGTTCAGTACCCATGGAGTCAGATCCTCTGATGATGGGATGCACTTTCAGATCACAGAAACACAGAATGTGCTGAGCTGGAAGGGACCCAAAAAGATCATCCAGTCCAACTCCTGGACCTGCACAGGACCATCTCCAACAGTCACACCCTGTGCCCAGAGAATCATCCAAACCCTCCCTGAGCTCTGGCAGCCTTGGGGCTGTGCCCACTGCCCTGGGGAGCCTGGGCAGTGCCCAACCACCCTCGGGGGGAAGAACCTTTGGCTGAGATCCAACCTGAGCCTGCCCTGACACAGCTCCAGCCATTCCCCGGGTGCTGTCCCTGGTCCCCCCAGAGCAGAGCTCAGTCCCTGCCCCTCCTCTGCCCCTGCCCAGGCAGCTGGAACTGCAGTGAGGTCTCCCCTCAGTCTCGTCCTCTCCAGCTGAACACTCCAAGTGCCCTCAGTGTCCTCACATGGCTTCAAATCGAGGCCCCTCCCCATCTCTGTTGCCTCCTTTGGACACTCTCCAATGGCTTCGAGGTGAGGTTGTCCAATTCTGTGTAAACCTCGTGCCCCCTCACAGCCACTTGTGCTCACCCAAGACAGCGATACCAGCTCAGGACCCTCAGTATGTTGTCCTGAAGGACTCCCACGCTGCAGCCATGTGGCATCACCATATCCTGCAACATTTCTTGAAGAGGGTTTGCATAAACCCAGGGAGCAGATTCCAAGATTTAAAGCTTAAAAGAAAGAAGAAAGGGAGTTACATTCCAACTGCAATTAAATTAAAAAAAAAAACAACAAAAAACCCCCGTCTTTCAGGAATGCTGGAGAAATAAAAAGTAAAATAAGAAGGCCTAGAATTGTTGCTAAAAACTTGGTGTGACTTAAGCTCCCTCACAGCTTTTCGACTTTCATTGCAGAATGTATTTTGTGGATGCTTTTCTGGGCCGAATGGGAGGAAAGGGTCAATCCCAGATGTCTGTCCCGCAGTAAAGGGTGAGTACCTGCCACACCAAGTCCACTTGCTGGAAAGCAGTGCCAGGAAAGGGCCCTGGGAGTCCTGGTTGGTGGTCACTTGGCCCTGAGTCAGCAGTGCCCTGGCAGCCAGGAGGGCCAACCCTGTCCTGGGGGCATCAGGGAAGGGATTGTCCCGCTTTGCTCTTCCCTGGGGTGACCTCACCTCAATATTGGGGCAGTTTGGGGGGGCACAATGGAAGGAAGGGATTGAGCCATTAGAGAGTGTCCAAAGGAGGGACATGGAGATGGGGAAGGGCCTTGATTTGAAGCCGTGGGAGGACACTGAGGGCACTTGGTGTGTTCAGCTGGAGCAGAGGAGACTGAGGGGAGACCTCACTGCAGTTCCAACTGCCTGGGCAGGGGCAGAGGAGGGGCAGGCCTGGATCTCCAGGGTCTTCTGCAGAATCACACAGGCACCAAAACCATAGGACAATGCAGGAAGAGGAAGGTAATAAATACACACATGGTTATGTCTGTCTGCTGTGTATCAGACTCCTGAAAACATTACACACACACTGTGCATGTGGGAAACACAGAGGTGAGGGAAGAGTGTTGGAAGAGCTCAAGGGGGAGACAATTTTTTTTTTAAAAAAATGTAATTGTAAGAACACAAATGTTTGTGGAAGACCACAAACTAGTCACCCAAACAAAGAGGAGGTTGGCTATGCCAATTCATTTAGACTGCTGTGGAAAGCTTAAGTATGATTCCAATCTACTTCGTAAATCTTTCCTTGGTGTAAAGGCAGATTTCACATAAATAAATAATTAAACAACACCGATGAAGGATACTCTGCTAATCCCAAAATTCTCAAGACTGGCATCACCAGAGCTATGCCCTTTACAAGCACAGGAACTGGCTTAGCATCGATAAACTCACATATTTATGGGGGATATACAGGAAAAATAACCAACTCCAAATCATTGTAGAGACTAAAATCCTGAACAGAATTTGGAAAAAGTCACCTATACTCTTTCCAGCATCTTCAACAAGTTACCTGCATCTTTGAATCTTCCCATACATCAGACTACTCTGACTTCAATAAAATATCAGGTTAATCTAGTTATTTTGTTTAGAATAGAACCCCTCCACTCAAAATTTATAGGATTGGACTAGTTAGAAATGAAAACTTGTTTATCATAAAACATTGTCATGAGTCTGACAGTGTATTTCTGGTAGTTGACGGCTTGACATAGTCCTCTAGGAGTAAAGGTAGTAGGTAGAGACTCCTTTGTCCTTGTTCTGTCCATGTCCTGGTTTTCTTCGTGGTTCTGAACCCATCACATCAAATTCCCTAAGCTTCTTTCAGACAAGGAAATTCTAGGCAGCATTTTTCTTAAATAAATATTTTTCTTTCTTTGTAGAGTCAGTATTCCCTTCTCAGCTTGAGATTTTGTGACTTGCCTGTATCAGCCCTTTTATGAAGCCAAAGCATTTCATCCCCTGAAGGTTTTATCTGAATCCTCAAACAATTTGAGCAATCCTCAAACATTTGAGCAATGACAGAAAGGAGGCAGGAATTGCAGAGTGCCTCTGTCATTACTAGTCTGGCTGTGACACTCAAAGACCATTAACCAGCCCAGCCTTGTGCCTAGAAATATAATCTAACCACCTGGAATAATTTGGCATCCTTAACTAAGCTTTTCTTCCCGAAAACATTCAGTGCAGAGCTCGTCCCCATGAAAGGAATGTACCTGACAGAGAGACACTTTCAGCTGCAGAAGGGAAAGGACACGTTAGAGCAAGATAATCCAAACATCACTAAAATATTGCAGTCACAGAGCTCACCAACTGTTCTCAGCAGCATTTCAGTGTACAAATGGAGGGCAAAAATGATGGGTTTTACCTCTTGTACCCACCCAGACACTTGGACAATTTCTCTTGTTTTTACAAGGGACCACTTAAAGGCAAGAGGGGACAGGAGAGGGATGTGTTGCAATCATCAGATACAAGTGAGACACTTCAATGGCTATTGGCTTCTGAGCCAATAGATCAGTGTTATCCATATACACAGAGTTTATTTTTCTATGGCCCACACTCTTCTGGCGAGCTGGCTGATGCCGAGGATAGGCTGGGAGAGATGAGGCCAGGGATTCGTTGGCTTAAATGCACAAATGAAAGATGCTTTCAGTCAGCTGCAGCCTGGGTGCCAGGTTTTATTTTTTCAGTGCTCTCACTCTGTGGTGGAGAGGGCTGGCCCTCTCCTTCCCCATGCTTCCTTTGCTCTCGCACAATCTTTGTGGATCTGCAGAAAAGAATTTTCCCATAAATAAACAAAATATTGAGTTACACACCATGTAAGTGACGACAGAAGAGAGCCCCAAGTCATCTTCTTAATTTCTATGCACAACACAGCGTGCCAACTCTCAGATAAAAGATGCATGAAAGAAAATGACATTGCTTCCAAGTCCACATAGTTTTGAACTAAAATCACCAAGTCGTCATTTTCCACGTGCTCATGTGCACATTGGGGCACAGGGTTCAGCCTGCCCACCTCCTCCAGCACACGGAGTGCCTCGTGGTGCCTTCCCCTCTGCTGCCACACCCTTGTGCTGCTCTGAGGCTTCACCGTGTTCACCACTCCACTGATCTCTCAATTTTAACTCTTGCAGGCCAGCAGGTGACTTTTTTCCAAAGGTCAGAAAACAAAGTGCTAACTTGAGACCTGGTGCAAGGCAACACCCACATCCTGCTGAAATTGCAGCTGCAGCTTTTCTTCCCTTGTTGGAAATCAGGACTTGGCTCCAGAAACTTTAATTGGAGATAAATTGCTGCAAAGGTCTTTGTAAAGCCCTTTTGCATAGAGATGGTTTCGTCAGATTCTACTGGACAATTTACAATTAGGCTACTTTTTAAAAATAATTTGATAGCAGAAACATTTTGCTGAATAATTTTAAGGCTCACTATAGACATTATTCATGAGAAAACGATTCAAAATATTCAAGACAGAAATATAACACGCCCCTGGTGGATTTGGTTGTCTACACAGGCCTTGCTGCTTTGCTTTGGGCTCTGATGGGGACTCTCACACAATTTAACTGGAAGGAACCATCCTAAAAGTCAACTTTTCATTTGTGGTGGGAGGGGCTGGGATAACACTTTGTACCCCATTACCCAAATGCCTCGAGCACAGGGCAATATACGGTAACAATGTCACTGCACTGGAATGTCAGCCAAAAGTCCAGAATAAATCCAGGCTGAGAGGGAAAATGAATACCTGGAAAATGAAATAATTTTCCAGAGATCTCAGGCAGCCTTTGGAGAGGCAAAGGACTGAATCTCTGCACCCTCAGGTCCAGTGCAGCATTTAAAAAAACCATGCCCTGCTTTCTGCTTAATTATACCTCCCTGTATCTCAAATCACAAAGCGTTTTGTAAAATCTTTAATAAGGCTGTTCTGATTAGGAAACTTTCTGAAACATCAGGCACAGTTTTGCTCTCTCTTCTCTTTAAGAGGCTCCACTGCCAAGCCCTCACTGCCTCTCTTGAGCAGGCAGTTGGGAAGGTTGTGCTGCAGTTCTGCCCTGCACGTTCCCCCTCCAGCACAAGTGTGGCTCTACCAGGGAGGGAAAACCATACACACAGGGCCAAGATCTCAGAATTACAGACTAGTTTGGATTGAAAGGGACCATAAAACTCCTCCAGTTCCATCCCCTGCCATGGCAGGGACACCTTCCACTAGACCAGGTTGCTCCAAGCCCTGTCCAATCTGGCCTTGGACACTTCCAGGGATCCAGGGGCAGCCACAGCTTCTCTGGGCAACCTGTGCCAGGGCCTCCCCACCCTCACAGGGAATAATTTCTTCAGTACCCATTTTGATCTTTCTGCTCAACCCATCCAATGTTAACTGGAATTAATTGAACCCACCAGAGGATCATTTGTTAACTTAAATAAAACTCCCCAANGGCCTTGGACACTTCCAGGGATCCAGGGGCAGCCACAGCTTCTCTGGGCAACCTGTGCCAGGGCCTCCCCACCCTCACAGGGAAGAATTTATTCTCAATATCCCATCTAACCCTACCATCTGGCAGTTTGAAGCTGTTCCCTCTTGTCCTGTCAGTTCATGCCCTTCTCCAAAGTCCCTCTCCAGCTCTCCTGGAGTCCCTTGAGGCATTAGAACCCAATTTTCCAGTTTTTTCATGAAAGGCGTGTTTGTATGTATGTATAAACATATGTGTATTCTGCTGTGCTGAATTTTAGCTGTGGCCTAATTCAGTTCTACAATATTCAGCTGCAACTGCAGATGAGCTGTTCATGTTTGTGACAACAAAAAGCAAAACTATGTTATCCCACAGCAGTGTAGGGAGGTCTGGGACAACAGCCCTCAGCCAGAGGTTTGAAGATACAATCTATATTCATACTATTCACTTTTAACTATCCAGAATGTGCAGGTTGCATAGTACAGAATTCATTTTCCTGTAGCTGCATACACATTAATTTATATTCTTGGAAAAAAACCCAAGCCCAAGCCATAAGGTGAAATAAAAACCCTAACAAAGATTAATAGACAAATACGCATATAGTTGCAAATGAACTCATTCTTCTACTTCAAATATTCTTACAAAAGTGGTCTTAGACTGAAAGATTTTATTCATACTATTTAATCTTTTATCAATGCAAAAATGTCAAAAAGCAGTGGCTATAGGTAGTCACAAAAGATCTTTCCTGACAGCAGAAATTTTTAGATTGTGTCCATAGTGTAGGGACGAAGACAAAGACGAAAAAGTGGGGGAAAAAAAAGCTTTTGTGCAGAATATAAACTGGAGGGTTACAGCAAAGTCTGTAAGGAATGGGGCATTTGGCTACATCAAAGCTGGAACAGTTGCATGTTTATAATTTTTTCATAGAATCACGGAATATCCTGAGCTGGAAGGGATCCACAAGGATCATCCAGTCCAACCCCTGGCCCTGCACAGACACCCCAAGAGTCACACCCTGTCCCTGAGAGCATTGTCCAAACCCTCCTGGAGCTCTGGCAGCCTTGGGGCTGTGCCCACTGCCCTGGGGAGCCTGGGCAGTGCCCAACCAGCCTCGGGGGGAAGAACCTTTGGCTGAGATCCAACCTGAGCCTGCCCTGACACAGCTCCAGCCATTCCCTCAGGTCCTGCCTCTCATGAGGAAGCTGCAGACTTACAGCAACACAATGTGCTTAAACGAGTCCTCTGGAGCACTGAGCAAAGGTATTTTGTTCCCATTAAAGCCTTCTTCTGCATGTCTCTGTCTCCCCTCACATTGCAAGGAGAGACAAATCTTCTGGTCAGACTCCAGTGTCCTAATGAGCCAGCTCAGCCTTGCTGGTCCCAGCTGCCAGCAGCCACTCAATGCTTGCTGACCTCTGTGAGGTCACTGTGGGGGAAATCACAGGGGTCTGATATAAAACATGGCCCCCGAGACCTGAAGTGATGAGGAAATTGCTGTTAGCAATGTTTAGGACCAAGTATCTGTCGTGTTGAGACTCTGATCTGTAGGTGGCCTGCACAGCCAGTCTGCTCAAGGGCAGGGCCAGCTTTCCCTGCTGAAACAGAGCCACAGCTTTGGTGAAGAGTAAAGACCTGCTGTCTGCCCGAGCTACCCACCTTTCCAGAGGGCTTGTGTTGCTCTGAGCTTTTTGTTGGGTAACAGTTATGTGTGTCCCACGTGTGTAGTTGTCTTCCTGGTGAGAGCTCCTGGAGAGCGAGGGGGTCACACCAGACCTCGACAGGAATGCATTTTCTGCATAATCATAGAATCATAAAATGGTTTTTGTTGGAAGGAACTTTGAAGCTCATCTTGTTCCACCCCCTGCCAGGGGCAGGGACACCTCCCACTAGCCCAGGTTGCTCCAAGCCCCGTCCAACCAGGCCTTGGACACTTCCAGGGATCCAGGGGCAGCCACAGCTTCTCTGGGCAACCTGTGCCAGGGCCTCCCCACCCTCACAGGGAACAGTTTCTTCCATATATCTCATCTAAATCTCATCTCTTTTAGTTTGAAGATATTTCCCTTTTTCCTGTCACTATCTGTAATGGTGGAGAAGCAGCTTAATTTTCTGTATAACTTCTATTTTATTTGTTTGGAATGTAATTTTACCTTGACAAATTGTCCTAGTTAGGACAGCTGAGTTCATCATGGTATGGGTGTAACCCAAAACTGTGTATTCTATAGCCTTCCATGCCATTTCCCAGAAACTGTTGTCAATAGACTATTAGCACCTCTGCCCATAAGAGCCTAACTCCTCAGGCTATAAACTAGGTGTTAAGAGGCCTGTGAGATAAGAGGATCCTCTTACCTTTTATGGCAATAGACTATTCGCACCCTCTGCCCATAAGAGCCTGACTCCTCAGGCTATAAGAGGCCTGTGAGATAAGAGGATGCTTTTACCTTTTATGGAACTCCCTGAGGGAAGAACTGACCATTCCTGCCTGAACTGAAGAATATATAAACCTGGAGTTCCAGAACTTTGGGACCTGCTCGTGGGATCGAGAGGAAGACTGCAGCTCGTCGCTCTCGACCTTTGCTGGACTTCGATCACCGCTTCTGACCAGCCTGCAACAGCTCTCCCACCAGCAGGTTTCTCCCCTCTCCCTTTACTTTGGACTCAAGCGGGGCCCAGGGAACACCACTTTGTTCATGCCCCAGGGTACCAGGTTGTACATGTGGGTTTTGTGGGTTAGGACCAATTGTTTGTTTGTGTGATTGTGCTTGCTGTGTTGTTTTAATAAATTGTTATTCTGACTTGTGGTCTCTCCTTTGAGTTGAGTTCATTTCCCCTGCTGGTTGACAAACCAGCACACAAATGAGATCTCTTCCTTTTCTTACTTAGGCTGCAGTTCCTTTCCCCATGACCTGCAGGAGTATCATCACCTGCTGCCTTTTCCTCTCCAAAATTTCCCCTGGAAAGGCACTTGCACCTTGCTGATGCACTCTCAGTATCCATTTGTTCTTCACAATGCATCAGAAGCTGAATGTACTTCTACTTTTTTTCCTATCCCCTATTTCAGTTTTTTTATGTCTCCTTTCAATTTTATTAAAGAGAGGAAAAGATAATTCTGGCATTGACTTGATTGAAACAGGAAACTGAAGCCTATTGATTTAATAGATGAAGTTACCTCCCTGCCCCTTCTTTTCTAACATGAAAATTGTCACTAATACTTTGCTATATTCTTATAAAATTTAATTTATGAAATATCCTTGAAATTTGAAAGAGCTTGCAGTGACTGAAACTCAGCAAGAAGTAGAAGTTTATGGCTCCTAACAAGAACAAACAGGACCAGAAAATCCTTCATGTTCTCCCAGCTAACCATAGAAACAGTCATTTTTTTTCTTTTAAATAATCTCAAGGAAAAGTTAGCGAAACATAAATTAGACCAACTGCCACTGATTTATTTTTCTGAATAAAAAGGACATTCACTAGCAGGTCATTTGTTTTTGTTTTCTTTCAGAGAGTAAATGGAAACATATTCTTACCTCACTTTTCTCACAAGTACAGTAGATTTCCTAGGCTTGTGTCAAGGTTTTATTGCCAGGAAAAAGTGGTTGAATATTCAGCATTTGTAATGAGGCCATCATCAGACACAGAATACAGCTGCCAAGGCTGGGACATTTGTTTTCTGGGCATTGGCTGATTGGGTTCTGATCGTTAGTGCCACTTTGCTGGACAGTTAATTCTGAACCTATAATGTTCCTTTGCAGGTAATTTTTGGAGAAGGTGTATTTTTGAATAAGAAAGTGCCAAGACCTGATGAAGAGGCTTAGAAGCCATGTCAGTGTTGGAGAGAACAGGGAGTTTTACTTGCACACAAGCACAGAATGGAGTCAACTGTACCAGATGGGCCTGTGGGTCTGCTGAGCCTGGGGTCTGCTCTGTGGTAGGATCAGCTCCTTCAAAGGAAATACATGTCAGAAGGTTTTTCTGAGTACTAACAGGAGCACTGAGCATTCATCCCTCTGACAAATTACAAAGTCAGTATGATCAAGTGGATTACAAATAGGACTGGAAACTCCTGAGTTCCTGTTCTGGCTCCGTCCTTGATTTTCTTCTGTGACCTTAAGCAAATAATTTGAACTTCTCTGAGCCAGATTCATTGCTTCTGTAATTCCATTTGATATAGTAAATGAGGAAGTGTATGGCCCCATATATCTTAATTTTCCTATCTGTAAACGTGGGTGAATGCTTTTGGTATGTAATTATTACCCACAGGTTCTGAGATGTTTCAAATCTTTACAGCTCTTTGATGTCAGCAAACTTATTTGTTGATACATGGAGTATCTGTGTGGTAAGAAGTTTTAGAAAAGTTTTAAGCTTTCACCCGAGAGTGGGTGGGAAAACATTGTATGTATATTATATATGTTTAATCTTGTTTTCAGCTTTCTTTTAAGTGTGAGAATTTGCCTATAATTTTTTGCCCAATAGTTACCTATGTTCTGCTGAAAGACTTAATAACTTCTAGAAATTTGTCTGCCTTCTTAAAAAACAACAAAAGGTTGGTTTCAATACTGAAAAACCCTTAAGAACGATGGCTGGACTGTAATACCCTGGTTATCTGCACTATGATCAACGAGTGGTGACAGTGCTAAGGGTGATGGCCATGATGCATTTGGAATGCACAAAGCACTTCACAGGCTTATTGCAAGCTCATTTTAATTATTCTCAACTCTCTTTTCCAGTTAGGAGGTAGTTGGTGTTTATTTGTAGCTAGAAATCACTTGCTATTATCTATATGCTGTTCGGGACACACGTCCTCAGCTGGGCTTACCTGTACCAGTAGGTCAGCTCCGGGGGGCTGTTGGGTGGTGGGTGCTGTTGGGGTGCACAGAAAAGGCTGATGGGGCCCTTGAGGGCTGTTTGTCCTCCCATGGCTCTGGGAAAAGGAAACTAGGGGCTGTCAGAGCACATGCTGGCAGTCGTGCTGACATATGAAACCTGTCTTGGTGGAACTGGACAGATCCTATGGAGGCAGTTCCTTCATGGGAACGTACAACACACACGGTGTATCAAGTGATCAGGACTTACATTCATATCTGTGGCAGACAGGGCCACTGGAAAGCCATTGAGAAATGTCCTCAAGTCCATTGTTCATTAAAATATAACACTTCTGGAAAGATACTGTGCCTAAAAAAGGCCAGTGTGTACAGTACATGTACTCAGCAACTCTGTGTGGATGTGGTTACTCAGAGCTTATGGCACTAAAACTCCTCTCTAGGGCCTGGAAAGAGTGGCCTGGATGCTCTTCTGGTGATAAGGGCTGGTGCAGTGAGAGGTGGCTTGGTGGGGTGATAGAGGAGGTGGACAGTCTCACAAGGCTTTGATTCTCTCTCAGGGTTCCCAGTGGCAAGAGGAGACTGAGGGGAGACCTCACTGCAGTTCCAACTGCCTGGGCAGGGGCAGAGGAGGGGCAGGGACTGAGCTCTGCTCTGGGGGGACCAGGGACAGCAGCCAGGGAATGGCTGGAGCTGTGTCAGGGCAGGCTCAGGTTGGATCTCAGGCAAAGGTTCTTCCCCCAGAGGCTGGTTGGGCACTGCCCAGGCTCCCCAGGGCAGTGGGCACAGCCCCAAGGCTGCCAGAGCTCCGGGAGGGTTTGGCTGATCCTCTGGGGCACAGGGGGTGACTCTTGGGGCTGGGCCTGTGCAGGGCTGAGGACTGGACTGGATGATCCTTGTGGGTCCCTTCCAATTCAGCATATTCTGTGACTCTGTGATTCTGTAATTAATATGTTGCATGAGAAGTCATTTTTTTCTCTTTCCCCTCTCCCATTGTGTGAGTCAGGCAGTCTCTCAGTGTGCAGTGGCACGATGCTCACTGCAATGAGGCTTAGATCTCAATTAAACAACCTAGACAAAGAAATAATAATAATCCACCATTATGGTGTTTGACTCTAGTACTGCTGCAGGGTTGGAGACCTGATTATAAGCCAACCTTACCAGGGTCTTTTTTTGGGTCTTGGAGCACGCGGTCACAGTGCTGTGAGCAGCAAAAGTGTTTCATGTGCTGAAAATCTGAAGTGGAAAAGAGACCTATTAGGTCATTCATTCTTTTGGCTCTTGACAGAATTATTCCTGGTGCCATGTTCTCACCAGAGCCTGATCCTGTCTAGTTTGGAATAACTCAAGCCCTAGTGCTTCAGCTACCTTTTACTTGGAAAAACCATTTCGGTGTCTAATAGACCTCCTGGGTAGGAAACTCAGACATGGTCAAGCTCAGTAAGTGATTCCTTGAACCCTCTGAAACAGTTCCATCTCTATCTTGGGTGGCTGTGCAACTGAAATCCCTTGAACTTGCTAAACCAAGCTTTAGTGACAGTTCTGGCCCAGCTCCTTTAGTGTTTGATCTTTTCCTGTGAACCTGCCCCTTCGGCCCAGAGATTCCCACACAGCTGTCAGGAGTGATCAGTCAAAAAATTATGGAGTGAGACTGGTCTTCATTTGCCCTAAGCCCTTTTTAATAGTTGACTGACTGTGTAAGGGGTCCTTAAAAATGAGTGTTTTGTGCTGTTTATTTAATATCAATTTATAAAGGGAGTATTTTCACAAAGTACAGTAAACACCACTTCATTAAAGTTACAGCTTAAATCCCCATCTCCTGGATTCGTTTGTTTATCAACAAATGTCTCTCTTACTTTTTCCTTTTTTTCCTAACATACATATTCCCATTCTTCACTGCTGTAAAGGAAAATTTTAAAGAGAAGAAAAAAATAAATTAGGTCTTGAAAGCTCAGAGGCCATTAGAAGAAATCAGAATAAACATGTTGGGTTTTGCTCTTTTCCCTCTGCTGTGTTTCATCTGTCACAAGCTCTGCAGCCTAGGCTCTCGAGGCTGGCAGCACTCACTGGCTTTGCCAGTGCTGCAGCTCTGTCCCAAAAGATTAGTAAGAAGCAAATTACTGGTAAACATGGAAGGGGATGAACCACATGTATTTGTCTTTGGTCAGAAATTCATCTTCATCTCTGTATAAGGCCTTGGGAAGAGCATGAAACTCCCTTCCCAGGTACTTTATGTGTTCCTGCACAGTCAGCCCTGGACATCACTTATGGAGCCAAGGCACAGAAAATCCTAAAGAAGTCCTGCCATGGAGCCATACTGGGAGGAGGAGTGTCTTGGGCAATCCCAAGCACAAATGCAGGCTGGGTGGAGAGCAGCCCTGGGGAGAAGGACTTGGGGATGCTGGTGCACATGATCCAGCCCAGAACCCTTGTGCCCTGGGCTGATCCCACAGCGTGGGCAGCAGGGCAGGGGGGATTCTGCCCCTCTGCCCCTCAGGTGAGACCCCCCTGCAGAGCTGCTCCAGCCCTGGGGAACAGCACAGGGAGGACATGGAGCTGCTGGAGAGAGTCCAGAGGAGGCACCAAGATGATCAGAGGGATGGAGCAGCTCTGCTGTGGGGAAAGGCTGGGAGAGTTGGGATTGTTCAGCCTGGAGAAGGGAAGCTTTGGGGTGACCTGACTGTGGCCTTCCAGTGCCTGAAGGAGCCAACAGGAAAGATGGAGAGAGACTATTGACAAGGGCCTGGAGTGACAGGACAGAGGGGAATGGCTTCACACTGCCAGAGGGCAGGGTTAGATGGGATATTGGGAAGAAATTCTTGGCTGTGAGGGTGGGGAGGCCCTGGCACAGGTTGTCCAGAGAAGCTGTGGCTGTACCTGGAAGTGTCCAAGGCCAGATTGCAGCAACCTGGTCTAGCAGAAGGTGTCCCTTCCCATGGCAAGGTGTTGGAACCAGATATCTTTAAGATCCCTTTCAACCCAAACCATGCTGTGATTCTGTGATGGGTGTCAGCCATTTACAATGTTTTTTCAAGAAGAACTGGGTCTGAAGTTTCTATGATTCCGGAGTTAGCGGTTGCTCATAATAGAAAAACAGCATCATGTTACAGAATACCTCTCAGGTGGCAGGTACAACTGTATCGTAAATATTCAAATGTAATTTTTTTTATCTGAAAATGTTAATTTAATCACAATGAAACGTTTTTCTTTATTAAAAAACCATAACTTTAACGACTGAAAAAAACCCTTTTCTTCTACATTTTTCAAACAGGAAAAAAAATAATTTCTTTATCAGTTATGTTTACCAAGCACATAAGAGGTTTATTAATTGCAAGCAGTCAGTGCAGAACTGAATTAACAGCCCCTGTACTAATGGGAAACTCTGGAGACCCAGGGGTCTGAAGACTCTGGAGACTCCAAGAAACCTCGTGCCTTTATGGGAAGATGGTTTCCCAGCTCCAGTTCCCCTTATCCCAGCTCATTCTGAGCCCTAAGCCTTGATTATGCTTTTAGGGAAGACTAAGATGAAGCAGAGCCATAGCTATAGCTCCTAAAAGAAGTGCTGGCTTGGCTGTTACACCACCACCAGGTCAAGAACCAGGAACAGGATGAGGAGCAAGAGCCAGAACGTGGAGAACCTCTCCTGAATGTACACCCTGCCTGTCATCTCCAGGGCTTCTGTCCTTCAGGCTTGGTGACTCTGAAGTTCCTGCACACATTAGGCTTTCCAAGGGAGCATGAACTTTCCCACAGAGTGCAGTCAAGTCTGACAGCAAGTGCCCTCTCTTGCAATGTGGCTTCAAGCCTGTGTGGACATCCTAACAGGGCCAGATGGCTTTAGCTTAATTAAGAAAATTCACACAATGCCATGTGTATTGGATCTGGCTGAGATGGAGTTAGTGCATGTAAAAGAGGTGTCAATATAAAGCAGGCCATATCAACAAAGAAAATTCCTTGAGTTTTAAATCCTTTGTCAAGTACATCCACATTTATCACAGAATCACAGAATATGCTGGGTTGGAAGGGACCCACAAGGATCATCCAGTCCGGCCTGCACAGGCCCATCCCCAAGAGTCCCCCCCTGTGCCCCAGAGGATCATCCAAACCCTCCCTGAGCTCTGGCAGCCTTGGGGCTGTGCCCACTGCCCTGGGGAGCCTGGGCAGTGCCCAACCAGCCTCTGGGGGAAGAACCTTTGGCTGAGATCCAACCTGACCTGCCCTGACACAGCTCCAGCCATTCCCTGGCTGCTGTCCCTGGTCCCCCCAGAGCAGAGCTCAGTCCCTGCCCCTCCTCTGCCCCTGCCCAGGCAGTTGGAACTGCAGTGAGGTCTCCCCTCAGTCTCCTCTTCTCCAGCTGAAGACACCAAGTGCCCTCAGCCAGTAACTGCACTTGGGCATTCATGACATCCAACGTGGATGTCAGAACAGCAATAGTTGTGTCTTGCACTCCACCTGTTCGCGTCTTGCCTAGGGCATGGAGAGGAGCTGAGCCCTCGCTGTGAACAGCAGCACAGGTTACAGGCTGTCCCACACGGCCTCACAACCCTCCTGACTGCTCCCTCCACGCGACATCGAGTGGCAGGACACAGCACAGCACCTGACCCACAGCCCAGCAGGATTCACACAATATATGGCCATGTGGGTCTGAAGAGCCCTTGCCATGGTATGTCAGCTGGCCACCTGCCCCACTGCTGGCTTATTCCAAGGGAAAGCACTGCAGAGAAATGGCAAGGCTGACTTCATTTGTTTTTGTGCAAGAGAACAGATGATTTTTGGGAAATGGTGGTTCAGAACCGTTTGGAGTAAACATTAATGAGCCCACCGTGGTGAGGGACAGCGTGGGACCTGGGATTCCACATGCAGGACTGTTTATGATCTTACAGCATTTACCTCTCCTTTCTTTCCTCACCTTTGTCTTCAGCCTCTTTCAGAGCAGAAAGCAAAGGAACAGGGCCCCCAGGCCCCTGACCTTGACACTGAGCTCTCAGCAGCGTTCCCTCCCCAGCTCCCAGGAACGCTGCATTTCCGCTTTGAAGGGGCAGATTTGAAAAACAGAAAATATATTAAATGGAAAACACAACTGGTCAGAAAAGTCATTCTATAAATTATGAGCCTGGGCAGAGATATTTTTCTTTGGGAATCAGTCACTTGCAGTCTCCAGGCTACACTAAGTGTAAGAAACAAAAAAAACCAAACAAAGAGAAAAAGTGAAGAATTTCTAAGCTGGCTCAGGAAAGGAATCTTTTTCTTTCAAAACTGGGGAAAGGAAACTTGAAATGCAAGGGAAAGACCAACAGCAATCAGGCCCATCTGGGCACTGAAACATGGTGACAAAAAGGAGCAGCCCTTGATCTCCGGAGGACACGGGGGATCTCCATTCCACTTCCACTCCTTTGGTAGAGATTATCTAACTACAACACAGCTACCTCTCCTCCTTAAACTAGACCGGTGTTATGTCATTGCTGTGAAGGAGATCATCATCACAGCTGACAGCATCATCTCTACTCCAGATTTTCCATGGCCACCTCTTGCAGAGTGTGGTAGAGCCCTCCAAACCAGCACCCCCTGCCCTGTGACTCAGTGTCACTGGGCATCCTCACTCAGGCAAACCAGCTGGACTTTAAATAAAAATTAGTTTTCCGTTGTGCCAAAACTCACAAGCCCTGCCAACACAGCAAAGCTTGATCTCTTGCATACAATCCTGTATGAATAGCGTTACTCTGAATGGGAGGGAACTCATGGAGAGTCTGCTTGGTGCCTCTCTAAGCATGGTCTCATAAATATAACAGGACTGGGGTTTTCAAATGACTTAAAGGCAGTCAGACATTCAATATCCATTACATTTTGGTATTATGAAGATGTGGAGGCTTCTCTGAATCCCTTAGTATTTGGCTTCTGGAGGCCATCCCATCATCTGAACCAACTGGAGATGTTCCAGAGCATCTCAGGATACAAGTTACTCCTCAGACTCTTTGCAGGAATTTGCTCATGCCTTTTGAACTGCAGCCACCTGTGCTGCTCGGTGATGACTGAACTGGCCCAGGGATGGAGAGGACTCAGACAGCACAGAAGTGCAGTGTGGCCGTGTGTGGTCTCTGCCGGTGACCAAGCAGGTTTGTCTCCAGGGCAGGATGCAGAAGGTGTAGCCTGTTTGCAGTTATAGACACCAGCTTGCAATTGGTGACATCTTCCTCCTCTGACATCCTCTCGTTTTGGTTTATGCCACTCCACAAAGTCACCAACATCAAACACTAACGACCCAGCAAGTCAGACACTTCTATGAAAAGGACTCCTTACAGTACCATTCCTGAACACGGTCACAAGTCTTGAGTATGAATTATTTTATCCTACTATGCATTCCTTTGAATATTTTTAATTAATACTCATTCAACAAAGGTAAGAATTGATTTTTTTTTCCTGTCTGGTCTTGAAACCAGAACTGAATACATCAAGTGTGTTTCAACACACTGTACGTGCCTCTGTAGTTCTCCCAGTGCAACAGTGAGAGCAAAGGCTTTCTGAGGGTTAAGTTAAAAAGGCTTTGTGTTGCTTCACTGCCCTGAAGTCACACAATAATCCAGCATCCAAATGAAAGACAAAACATGCATCTGTTGGGTTCCACTCTAGAAATTTCTCTCCATGAGCACAGAACCTTGCCCCACTGTAGTGACAACAACCAGAGTTTTTCAGTTCAGAGCAACAGTTCAGCTTTGAAGCAAATCACAGAATCCCAGAATGGGTTGGCTTGGAAGGAACATGAAAGATCATTTTGTTCCACCCCTGTGCCATGGGCAGGGACACCTTCCACTAGACCAGGTTGCTCCAAACCCCGTCCAACCTGTCCCTGAACACATCCAGGGATAGGGAATCCACAGCTTCTCCAGGCAACTTGTTTCTTCCTTCCTGAAGGAAGCCAGACTAATCCCAGCCTAACATTAATCCCCAAATACATTTAGTGGATGTTTAAAGGCCTGAACACCAACTATTTTTATGGAGTGATGTGCTTCTGTTGCACCAAAGCCACTGTTCCTGCTCCATTTACTGGCTTTGATTCCTTCTGCTGCCAGATCTGAGATTTAACCTCTTCTCTGACTGACAGCAGTCATTGTGCAATCAATTTGGGAGCTCTGTTCAGCATTTGAGAGGAAATATTCCCTCCACAGCTGGAGTCCACTCTGCAGCTCTCAGTCACAATGTCTAACCAGGTTTTTCTCTTGTCCTTCCAAATGCTGCTCCAGAATTGTACTTTGGAAGTACTCAACAGCTTCTCCCAAGTTTTCTGATTAAACCACATCAAGTAGGTGCTATAAAACAAAATATTCAGTGAAGGCAGTATTGCAATGGATCTGTGCACAGGGACAACTTCAGTCTCCATCAAAACTGGAGTTCCTGGTGGAGTTATTTCTAAATAATTTCTTGACATTTTTAAAGTGATTTTCAAGATTTTTTTCATCCAACTTTCCTTAACTCACCTCTGTGATTATTATTTTACTGGATAACAAGACAATGAAGAACTGAAAACAGACCTGATCTCTTGGCTTGGTAGTCCTGGCTTTCCCAAGGAGAGCAGTAAGGTTTGTTTCACTTCAAGCACTGGCTGGCAGAGCCTCTTCAAAGGTGCTACACCCTTCTCACGTCAGGGCCCTCCAGGAGCTGCACACCTGGAGCAGCTGAAAGAAAAGCTGCTGCTTTCACCCTTGCATTTATCAGCAACAACATCAATACCAACACTTCCTTTCACTGCTGTCTTACAAGGTCTATTTATCAATAGGACACAAGGAAAGCACTTAGGCATTAGACACTTTTGGTTGAGTTCCCTTCCCCATGACAGCCTTGTTCCTCAGAAATCAATGCCGGCATAAAACTGGAGTAACGCAGTAAAAAAGGACATCCTTGAGCTTATTTTGGGGCTGTTATCCCTATGGAACAAGGGGGAATTTTCCATAAGTTCACTGAAGATGCAGAAAAATAACATATTGCAGAATTTGGCCTTATTTTATTTTTTGCAAATGCATCTTTTCAAATTGCGCATCTGGAATTTCAGTTCTCTTCCAAATGCTCTTGCCAGACAAGCACACCTGGGACTAAGAAGGGGGTTTAGATAAGTGCCTTTCCATATGGCCCGCTGATAAATGATTCATTCTGCACAGTTTAACTTTGAAAATAAATTCAGTATCGTTAAGATATTAAGATACCAGCTTCATATTTCACCTCATAATTGCACTTCACATATCACAAAAAGAGTTGGGCTGTTGTTTTCGCTGCTGCTGTTTGCAGATGCAGCCTGCAGAGCCCATGAGGAGCTCTGAGTATTGCATCACAGCTCCCTCCTTCCTATTCCAGCACACATTTTGCTCTTCTTCAGAGGATAATTTTTAGGTGGATTAATACCAAAAAACCAAACAACCATTTTCATCTTGTGAAGTACAAATCCAGTATCCTCAGATGAAGAAATATATAAATACAACTCTTAAGGGTAATGTTTCATTAAATATGCTGATGGGATCAAAGATCATCTCGGATAAAAACAAGATCGAATGATGCAACAGGCTTCCTTGGGAGGCAAAAAGCTCAGTGCTCCTCAACCCACCCTCTTGGCACTCATGGTAATGCCAAGGTTGTGCAACTGGTCCTCCATTTGCTACCCCATGGTCGACACAGAGTCATCACTGTCCTCGCAACTTTTTTTGCCCATGAACTTCCAGTGTCACCATTGGCACACCACAGTCCTCTGGAAGGGTGAAACTGGTCAGAAGATTTCCCAGGCAAAATCAGAACATCATCACATTTTACATTTGACCCCTAAATACAAAGGAATAGGTACATCCAGCCCTTAACAGCCCCTGCAGTGGGTGAGGTTCTGATTTGCTTTTTAAGGGAACCAGTAGACAAAGAGAGAGACACTGGGGCAGGAACCTACAACTCCATCTCCCAGTCCTAGTCATCCTAGTCCATCTCTCTAATCCCCACAGCAGCCCCCCCTGGGGAGAACACGCAGTGTCCCACAGTCCAGGAAAGAAAAGGCATCATGGAAGTGTCACATGTAGATAACAATAATCATCACACTGCACCTCTGGATCATACTTGAGTACTGTCATGGCAAGCATGGATGAAACCAGGACTATATATCAGATTTACAAGTGCACTTGGTCTGTAGGTCTTGAGATACCAGTTGGGCCTTCCCACAGGCAGGTGAGGAGCACTAACAGACTGACAATGATGGAAGGACCCTGCTGTAAGCCAGCAGAGCTCAGATGGCATCAGTCAGCTACACCGGCTCTCCTCCTGAGGACCCAGTTGTGCACAGAATGAAAAGCCAGGACAGACACCAGAGGATGCCCTGAGTTGCTGCAGTGCACACAGAAGGTTTCTGCTTGCTCATCGGATTTAGGGGCCAGACGAGTGGAGTTTCTGTTCAGGAAAAAGAACCAGTCTCCAAATGCTTCCAGCTCCTAATGGGCAGCAATTCCTCCCAAGGGTTGTTTTGCATTTTTATTTTCTTCGGCCATTAATTCTTTTCAGAACTAGTGAAAATATTTCCTTTGGTCCTATCGGGCTGCAGCACTTTTGCTGAAACACATCTTATGTGAAAATCATACTCAGAGCCTCTGGGTACAACTTGGAACAAAGCAGGGGCCAGCTCAGGCTACACATCTGGAAAATATTCCTACTGGTGAGACCTGCTGGAGCAGGGATGGGGCTCCCCAGGGAGCCAGAGGTGACCTACCATCGGCAGGGTTGGGAAGTGGATGAGAGCAGAGCCCACAGGGAGCTGTGGCAGGAGCAGGAGCTGGTTGATATAGTAGGTGCTGTCCCCAGCTCTGCTACCCATGG
Organism: Lepidothrix coronata; assembly: GCF_001604755.1. Taxonomy (NCBI): domain Eukaryota; kingdom Metazoa; phylum Chordata; class Aves; order Passeriformes; family Pipridae; genus Lepidothrix; species Lepidothrix coronata. The sequence continues at coordinate 329,942 of NW_016690358.1, forward strand.
CATATTTCCTTGCCTGGTGCCCAGGGACAGGTACAGTGTCACTGTTAAGAAGGATCATTTGAAGGAAGGTCAGGACACAAAAGGCAGCATCCCAGCCTGGGACACAGAAGGGATCACTCAGGGCACCCCTTTATCTGGCACAAAGGAGTGGAATCCCCAGAAAGCAGATCTATGCCAGCAGTACCCACAAGTGGTGCCTTTCTGATCATTAAGCAAAAGTGAGAAATAGTTATTTCATGCATATTCCAAGAGTTTATTGTAAACAAAATGCTAAATATTATGTTAATTACAAACAAAAGCCCAGGGAAATAAATATATGACAAGTCAAAGTTTGACCTTGCATGCTCCTTTCAGGGACAGACAAGTGAGAAACACAGATAGAGCAGAAATCTACTTTCAACTCCAGGTGCAATCTATACAAATTTGACACATGAGATTTTTTTCTATATAAAAGCAGTCCCAGGTGAGTGTTCATAGATGATATATCTAGAAAAAGAAACAAAAAAAAAGAAAAAAAACCCACACCAAAAAAGCCTTACTCTCTGTTCCAAAAAGCTGTCTTCTTTCTTAATTCTATCCATTTAAATTTATTGCTGCTGAAATTCCCAATGTTTGCCAAAATGTGAAGAAAGTTGCCTACAGATGAGTGTTACCAGCAGAACAGAGAGAAGGGTTCAGAAAGGAGCTGGGAAAGGAATACTGAGAAGTACAGATCCATCATTTTCACTGATTGCAGCAATTCTGGGGAAGCATCTTTGGAATTACCAGTAGTAAAAAGAAAACCAGCAAAAAACCCAAGAAAATCCCTGCCAGAGGAGAATGACTCAGGTGAGAGGTCTGTACAGCTGTTATTTATTGTAAGAGTTGTGTGAAATCGCAAATGTGGGAAACTGTGCAAAGCACTGAAAAAGATGTCTTTGGCCAGAAAAACTTTCCCTCTATTTCAACATGGATCAAGAAGAAATCCAAGAAGGGAAAGGCAGAGATAAAGGGATGACTCAGTTCAAGACACTTTTCTCCCAAGCCCACCATGGTGCCAGACCAGAGCAGCATCCACAGTCCTGCTCCTGCTCCTGCTCCCTCTGCTCCTCCTGGGCTCTCTGGGGTGGAACTTGTTTTGATGAACCTGGAAGTTCTCTTGACAACTTCTACTCCTCTTTCCAACTTGAGTGGAATCAACCAAAGGGTTCAGAGGTCAAAGGAAGAAGTGCAAAAGGACTGCAGATACTTTGAAATAGTTAAAAATTTTCAAGAACAAAGTGCACTTGCAAGTGCACAGTTTTTATTTACCAAAAATTCCATTTGAAAAAAAACAAAACATAGAGAAGACTATTCCACAGAGCTGGATCCCAAATGACCCTATTTATTAGAGGTACACTGAAAGTAGTGAGTACCTCCATACACTCACTCTATAGCTCATTTTGTGTGGCTTTTCAACCACAGAATTTAGCATGAGCTCTGTAAAATGCTCTTTTCTGGATGCTGTAGTTCCAGGAATAAACGGGCATCCAAGCAGGTGAGGGAACAGCAGCACAGCCAGAGGCCCCAGTTGAGCCCTGTACTCAGACATTGGATGTATTTCTAGGAAAGCCACGCTGACAGGAAATGGGGGGGTCAGAACAGCTCCAGTAGAGAGGTCTTACGCTCCCATACAGATGCATCTGTATTTTTCCATTATATCGACAGCTTTGCCCATATTTACTGCTCAGGGACTGTTTTTCTCCCTGCTGTTGTGCTGCCAGCACTGTGTGCTCCCGGTCGGAGCTCTGCGGGCCATTGGCACGGAGCACTGGACTTTGGAGCAGGACCTTGCTCTGCTTCTGCACTTGGACTCTGCTTTGTGCCTCACGTCATCAATAATGCTGACATGCATGGCTGGCTGGGAGAAGGATGCTGGAGCACACAGCTTTGGACCTACCAGATCCAGTCATGGATCTGACTTCCACACAGCTCAGTGGGAATGGAGGAAGTCCCAAAAGTCCTGAGAGTCCTGTTCCTCAAGCACTACAGACCTCAGCACAAGGGCATTGGGCATATCAGGAAAATAAAAAGTATAAAGGACAAGGAAAATTAATCCACTAAAGGTGTAAGAGGGGAAGCACTGATCTCTCTGGTGAGCAGCGACAGCAGCCAGGGAATGGCTGGAGCTGTGTCAGGGCAGGCTCAGGTTGGATCTCAGCAAAAGGTTCTTCCCCCAGAGGCTGGTTGGGCACTGCCCAGGCTCCCCAGGGCAGTGGGCACAGCCCCAAGGCTGCCAGAGCTCCAGGAGGGTTTGGCTGATCCTCTGGGGCACAGGGGGTGAGTCTTGGGGATGGGCCTGTGCAGGGCCAGGGGTTGGACTGGATGATCCTTGTGGGTCCCTTCCAACCCAGCATATTCTGGGATTTTGTTGCAGATCGGGTACCCAGGTAATCCCTCCTCCTGTATGCCAGATAAAACAGGAAAGACTGGCTCAAAGAGAGGTTTCCAGGCAGCGTGATGCTGACTGTCCACCTGAGCAGGAATGCCTTGCTGGCAGGACCTGCTGGTCCCCACAGGAGCTAAAGGCTGGGTACCAGAAGGAGTCAGAGCACCTCTGAGCTCAGGCACCAAAGTTTGTTTCCGGTTCTTATTCAGGGAATTCGAAAGATGTCTTGCCTTAGCTGCAAACACGGGTTTTTCTCATACAAAACCTAAGAAATGTGCAGAAATGGATACAACAGTGTCAGGAATGAGCCAAGCTACAAGGCTGTGGTCCATAGAGGTCCTCAGATGTGGGAATAGGTGAAAATCAGACAAGTATTGAAGCACTAAAATAAAAACTCATTAATAAAAGTGACAGTGAAAGCTCTGAGACAGGTAAAGTTACCTGAGAGCAAAACTCTAATTAGACTCGGGAATAGCCTCCCCCAGGAGAGCAGCACAGTCCCACCACTGCAATGGGTTTATAACTACACTCATTAATATTCCCAGGAAGATACTTCAGGAAAAGTGCTTTGCTGGCAGGAGTTGGACAAGGTAACCCAACAGGTATGCTCCATTACTCAGTTCTGTGGCTCTTCTCCATTTACACCTAAGGAGAACTGAGTTTTGTGTCAAAGGACAGCAAATTTAGCACTACCCTGTGACTCCCAGGTGGAATGTCAGATGGATGCTTAGCACAAGTGGCCCCCAGTGAAATCTTTCTTAGCGCAAGAATTTTGGAAATCAATTCTGAGCATGACTAGTATTACTGTTTCTAAGGTTTTGATGAAATATCTGTACACAGGCAGTCACTGCTTTCCCTTGGCCAGACCAACATACCCACCCTTGGGGAAGGACCCGCATTCCAACAGGGAGCACAGGAGCAGTAAAGCACACAGGATGAGGGTTCTGAGACTCAAACCTGACCCCAGCTGGTCTTGGATAACCCATAATTTCCCTTTGCATGGCATCCACCAAACCTCCCAAGCCTGTCTGATGCTCTGACCTAGGCCAGTTCATTTGGCTTTTACCTCTTGATAAAAACCACACCACAGGCTGGGGAATCAGGAACAAGGAATCTGCACCAGGTTAAATCGAGGAAATGCTGAAACAAACTCCTGAAAGAGCCCTCTAGAGCTTTATACACAAAAGAGATGAAGGCCAGCTTAAAACACACACACACCTGCAGGGCTGGGCCCAGCTCGGGCTCCTCAGCACAGCAGGGCCAGGGAGCTCCTGCAGCGGGGCCAGCGCAGGCTGCGGAGATGCCCAAGGGATGGAGCAGCTCTGGGAGCAGCAAAGGCTGAGGGAGCTGGGGCTGTTCAGCCTCCAGAGCAGAGCCTGAGAGGGGCCCTCCCCAGGGTGTGTCAGGGGCTGCAGGGAGGGGGCAGAGGCTGGAGCAGGCTCTGCTCGGGGGGCCCAGCAATGGCCCAAGAGGAACGGGCAGGAACTGATGCCCGGGAAGTTGCAGCTGGACAGGAGGAAGAACTTCTTTGCTGGGCAGTGACCCAGCCCTGAAGAGAGAGCAGAGAGGGTGTGGAGTCTCCTGACTGGAGATCTTGCAGAGCTGTGTGGACACAATCCTGTGCCATGTGCTGTGGGATGGCCCTGCTGGGCAGGGAGGTGGGATCAGATGAGCCGCTGTGGTCCATTCTCTGTTCCTGCTGAGCTGAGGAGCCCGAGCTGGGCCCAGCCCTGCAGATGTGCCTGCCCAGGGCTGGGCAGAGGGGCAGGATCCCCTCCCCGCCCTGCTCCAATGCTCTTCCTGATGCCTCCAGGATCCCATTGGCCTCCTTGGCCCCCAGGACACACGGCTGGGCAGGGACAGCTGGTTGTCCCCCAGGACCCCAGGACCTTCTCCCAGAGCTGCTCTCCAGCAGGTTGGCCCCCAGCCTGTATAGGTGCATGGGCTTATTCTTCTCTGGACTCCTGATCTTTTTATAATATATTGGTCACCCTGAAAGGAAAGTAGGGGGGACCTTGCACAACTGCACACCAAAGATTGCCCACAAGGCTGCCACCATCTGAACAGACTGAGATAAAGACAGGCAGATCCTCGACCAATCTCTGTCACAGGCAAGACAGGTTCAACTTGGGGAACATCATTGCTGGTTAAAATAGAAGCTCTCTTTTTCCCTCCTTCTCCTTTGTCCTTCTTAAATATGTTTTTCCAGAGGTGCCACCAGCATTGCTGCTGCGCTCAGCTGCTCCCTGTAGAGCCAGCTGGAACAGGCACAGCCGGGTCAGTCCAACACAGAGCAGCCCCAACCTCTCCTAACAGAGGACCCCCCCTACCCAAACCTGGACACCCCATTCCCCAGTCTATTACACTGCTGGCTGCCTCAGCAATACCAAGTGAGAACATTTTCCTTTCAGCCAAACATCCTTCACACCCTTTTGGAAAAATGATAAACTAACCAATAAAAAGCCCTTCAACAGTCCTCTGGGGTTATAAGCTACTGAAATATTATTTTTATGACAATAAGATGACTTCAAAACACTTCCATGTATTAAAAAAAGCTATTAAGACTTTTCTTGTCTGAGAAACTTGCAAATGTATTTCTGCTTTCTGCCTTTGGCAGCAACATTCAATGGCCAAGCGTCTTCATAAAACTGAAAGTTTTCCTGACCTTTTCTGCAGCAAAAAGTCACCAACTTCCTCCTGCTGTGTATTTGCATAGGGAGTACTTTTAAGCCAGCAGCAGTTAAAGGAGAGTTTAGTAGTTGTGTCCAGGACTGTATCCTCAACCCAGGGGTTAGTCCTATAGGAGTTCCTTCAGCCAAATGTTTTGGAACCGGAAGATTAAAATTTTGTAAATTTTGCTTTTTTTTGTGTTCCTTTTCCTTTTGTAACTAAATTCAAAGCTGTTGTCACCTTCAAATGGAATTGGTCAGACACCGGTGTGGCCAGAAGAGGATTTGGATTATGCCAGACCTGGATAACGAAGTGTCACAATTATCAGCCTCCTGCCACTGACTTCTCTGAACAAAGCCTGACTAGATAATGCTTCTCTCACACCTACAGGGACTGAGATGCAAGTTTCAGCCAGATTAGCACTCCCCACTAAGCTCCTTTACCTGAGTGCTCTGCTCCTGGCTTTCTAACTTTTCTAGAGCCAAACCACGGAGCATTAATTTGTTGCAGCTTTTGTCATCTATAAACAGCCATTTGCAGGTTTTGTTCATTATTAGAGCCTGAGTCATATACTAGGCCAGTCACTTCTAATCATTTCTATACTAAACACTCAGCTGCCTGAAAGAAAAGCCCAGCCCTGCATGAAGCATTCACTGGTGAACAGGGCCATAAATCACCCTGGCCAAGTTCTCAGAAGCTGCTGGGCAAGAAGTTTCCGAGCTGTAAATGCTCCCCCAACTTTTTTCAAATTCTTGGACTTTTGATAAACATGAGCAATCAGCACCTTTGCAGACATCATTTTCTTTCCCCACTGATGGAATATTGGATACCCAGAAGGAAACTAGGCCTTGAAGAGGGTTCCAGGGAGGTCTTCAGGAGTGTGGATGGGATTATTAACACTGCTTCAACTCATTCAAGGATATGCCAACAGGCTCCTCTCACCCACACCTCCCTGCCCCTGGAGTGACATGTGCTGTGACAAGCCCATTTCTGTCTGATGGAAAGAAAAACAAACATTACAGTGGATAATCAAACAAATGTGGGCTCTTCAGTTCTTGGATGGGAACTCTAGCTAATGTCATAAAACATGGGAAGAATGCTCTATAATTAAATCCTTCTCTGGAAATATTTGACTAGGTTTGGGATGTCCTACAGGAACAACACTGAAGTCAGCAGCAACAGTAAAGGTTACATGAGTATGAGACTGAGGGATTTTCATCAAAATATATACCTGGGAGAAGGCAGAGGTAAGATACTGGGAAGTTAAGCTGAGGAATTTAATGAGGGATTATATACACACCCAAGCAAACCTGTATTTCCTCCTGGTTACATCAACCACCCAGGGGGAAGCTGTGCCTGCAAAGAGGAGACAAGTTTACACCTCTACAGCCACTATCACACACATCTTTCCAATGCAGGGTTCAGATCCTGCTTTCATGCTCCTCCCACCACCTAATCTTCTCTAGCCATGACAGTAGCTGAGCTACAGTGGTTGAAGTGATGCTGCAATCAATGTACAGCTCAGAGAACAGGAGCTCTGGTGTGTGACTGCAGCAGGCCTAACAGTGGGAAGGAACCAAGGCTGGGGACCTACAGGTAACAAGACAGACATTCACAGTGTTAGTTAAACCACGGGAAAACGCTGGCGAGAAGAGGAACAAGTCATGAATCCTGATGGGGCATAGATATACAGGAAGCTGAGCTGAAGGAAACTCTCAGACTGTTCCATTCTGGATCCCAGGAAGATCAGAGCAATCCTCCAGAAGCATGGGACCACATACAGCCCCATTTTGAAATTTTCACACCATCAGACCTGCTTCTCATGTGGGTTCTATCTGGACTCTGAGGTTCCCTTCTCCCCAGTCTACCCCATTACACATTTCCTCTGTTCATCACTAATTTACTTCCTCTCTGGGTGACTGAGAAATGGGCATTCCCCATCCTTTGTCTTTATTCATCCTCCAGAGCATGGATCCCAGCTCACAACAGCCTCAGAGACCTGTGTTCAATATACAAAGCTCTGCTTGCCCCCAGCAGTTTGCTCCAGGTCCCTCAAACCTGTCAGTCCCAGGGGTCTGGGACAGGGTGGCCCAGCCAGCAGATATCAAACCGCACTCCACTGCATGTCGGATACACTGACACATTTGTACTGCCTGTGCATGGCCAGGTTTTGGTAGGGGTGGGGCTACAGGGGTGGTTTTTTGAGCAGCTGCCAGAAGCTTCCCCCATGTCCTGCAAAGCCAGTGTCACCAGCTCCAGGAAGGAGCTGCCGCCGGCCAAGGCCGAGCCCGGCAGAGATGGCAGTGAGGCCTCAGGGATAAGGTCTTTCAGAAGGAAAAGAAAAAGTTACTGCACAGATGTAATTGTGTCCAGAGAAGAGCAGAGTGGGAATATGTGAGAGGAACAGCTCTGCAGAGCCCCAGGGCAGAGCAGAAGGAGAGGCAGAAGATGCTCCAGATGCCAGAATGGAGATTCTCCCGAGATTCTGTGGTGCAGCCCATGGTGGGGCAGCTGTGCCCCTGCAGCCCGTGGAGGTCACAGGGGTGCAGGGGGTTGCCCAAAGGAGGTTGTGACCCCATGGGAGGCCCGTGTTGGAGCAGGGTCCTGGAAGGGATCTGCTGACCCGTGGAGAGAGGAGCCCATGCTGGAGCAGGTTTTCCTGTGGCCCTATGGGGGACCCACGCTGGAGCTGGGCCTGAAGGACTGACCCTGTGGAAGAGTGAGCCGTGTTGGAGCAGTTCGTAGAGAACTCTTGCCCATGGAATGGACTCAGGTTGGAGAAGTTCATGGAGAACTATCTTCAATGGGAGGGACCCCACACTGGAGCAGGGGAAGGACTCCAGCTCATGTCCCTGAGAAGGGGCAGGAACAACCTGGGATGAACTGACTGTGACCCCCATTCCCTTCTCCCTGCGCTGCTGCAGGGGGAGGAGGGGAACGAGGGAGGAGTGTGGGGAAGGTGTTTTTAAGACCGATTTTACTTCTCATTATCCTGCTTTGATTTTGTTAGTAATAAATTCAATTAATATCCCCAAGCCGTCTGGTTTGCCTGTGATGGTATTTGATGAGTGATCTCTCCCAGTACTTATCTCAACCCATGAACCTTTGATCTATTTTCTCTCCCATGTCCAGCTGTGGAGGGCAGTGATAGAGTGGTTTCGGTAGGTGCAAAACCCCTACTTTTGTATCATCAACCCACTACAACCAAGATTTGTAGCAATAGGATGCTGAAAGTAATGCTCTGAAATCTGGATTATTTTTTCCAAAGTCTTAAAGGACATGCAAAATCCACTGGAAGCTGGGAAGGGTGACTGAAGGTGTGTGACAGTTCCTGAAAACCACTTCCATTTTCCAATGTCTTCCTATTTTCAAACACATTAAGCATTCACATGGAGCTGAAAAGCTTAAGAATGAATTTTACCTTTGGCAAACCTTTGATTTTACTGAAAAAAAGAAATATAAAAGGAGGGAAGGGCCAACCACAGATGCTGAAAAGAGGTGGTAAAAAGTGTGGTCCATTAGTAAAATGGAAGAAATACGAGCATGACCCTCCTAAGTGCTGAGCTCTGTTCTAGGTTACAGCCCCTGTCATCTTGAACAAAAGCAACTAAGCTGAACTTTCTATGCCTCAATTTGTCACACATTGAGATAGATGAACATTAATTAAATTTGCAAAATGTGTTGAAGTCTTTTGAGAAAACACACATGAGATGATAAATATAAATTTCAAACCAGGACCTCTGATCTGCAAGGATTCAAAGACAGTGCAGTGTGGATGCCTCTGGCAGAGTAGCAGGAACATGGGGAGTTACAGCTCCAACAGCCATTGAACCCAGTCAAGATCACACGTCTCAATACTCCTTTTAAAAAGAAGTCAAGGCACATATATGATCACTCACTTCTTGCTGGAGCCATCAGGTGAGAACCCAAAGGAAGTCTTAGAAAGTTGTTTGCATAAGTCCACAGGTTCATTAGACAAGACAATGTCAGACTTGGGCTGTTGAAATGATTTTCTAACTGGATGACAAAGCAGAGGAAACAACAAAAAGAAGATGAAGGAGCTGTTGTGGTGACCAACCCCCAGCCTACTTCCTTCTTGGTTTTGAAATCCAAATCCAGTTTGCAAACTAAGTGTCAAATACCATTGTCAAAAGACGTAATTCTTACAGCTGTTAGACTAGAGGCTTGACAAAGAGCAATACAGTACTGGCAATACTGCTCATTACATATTTCAAAGGAGAAATTGAAACCACATTTCTAGACCGCGGGGTTGGATTTCCAGAAGGGCACTGGGGTACACAATGCCATGGACTGCTCTGCCTCCCCTCCTCTTCCTCCTGAGCCTGCCTTCCCATGCAAGCCTTCAAACACCCCTGAGCTGTTGCAGCACAACTGGAGCACCAGTGTCTGCACAGCAGCGTGAGAGAAAACACCAGCGCTGAGAAAGGGTTAAAGAGGACAATAAAACACAGCAGGTGCAAGCACACGAGAAAGAAATAAAGCAAAATTCTCTCCTTATGGGAGCAATAGAAGTGATTGAGAGCGTGGACTCTGTAATCTGCAGAAACTGGGGCGACACTGTTGAGTCAAATTAAATGCACAGAGTGGAAAAATCCAAGCCCAACAATATATCTGTGTCATGTGTCTGCGTGTAATTTACTGCCACAGTTGGAGTCTGCTTTGAATGATTCAGGGAGAGAACTAACGTGTGGGACTTGTTTCCTTACGATGTATGGACATGTGTGCATGTCTGTAACCACACTGAGGAGTGATGAACAGGACAGTAAATTTTTTGCACTCCCCAATCCCGCTGCTCCTGGTTAAGAGCTGTCTCCACCCTGTCACTCCAAGCATTACATTTGCTTATCAAGAGACAGTGAAAAAAATAAGCAGGTCAAAGCCTTGCAAGACAGATTTTGCTCAGGGCAGGAAGGGGCAGAGAGGCAAAGAAGCTCCTAAATGGATGTGCCCTCCCAGGGAGCTGCTGAGCTCCTGCATTCCTGCCCTCAGTTGCCAGCAGACAGCAATGCCACTGGACTAGAGTCCAATATTCCCCCCCCCGGGGCCCTTTCCCCAACCTCCTCATGCAGCCTTAGGTGCTGCCACACTAATAATTTTGACAAAGTCAGCTTCTGAAAACACACACAGAGTAACACGGAGACTCAGGGAGATGTGGCACCTGAGATGCAGGAGCAGGATCACAGAATGTGCTGAGCTGGAAGGGACCCACAAGGATCATCCAGTCCAGTCCTCAGCCCTCCACAGGCCCATCCCCAAGAGTCACCCCCTGTGCCCCAGAGGATCAACCAAACCCTCCCTGAGCTCTGGCAGCCTTGGGGCTGTGCCCTGGGGAGCCTGGGCAGTGCCCAACAAGCCTCTGGGGGAAGAACCTTTGGCTGAGATCCAACGTGACCCTGCCCTGACACAGCTCCAGCCATTCCCTGGCTGCTGTCCCTGGTCCCCCCAGAGCAGAGCAGAGCATCTGTCCTGTCACACCTGCTGCAGGTGAAGGCAGGGTAAGTGCAACTTCCCTCCTGGCTGCAGAAGCCTGGAACGGCTTGAGAAAAGTAAATTGCCTCCCATAAGATGCTCAAAGGCCAGGAGTGACCTCGGCACCAGCAGCTCTGCATAGTCCTGCCTTTGACACAAGTCTGAGCCAAAGCCCCCAGTGCAAATAATCCAAGAAGACAGGTCTCTATTAGTCCCAGCACGCTTTTTAGAGGAGTCCTTCTCATCTGCAGTGATTTTCCCTGCCACCCATCGGGCTTCACTTTGCTGTCAGTGTTGGATTTCAGCTCAGAGCTCTGCGCTGCAGCTGCTGGCTGGGTTCAGCTCCATGTGATCAGTTCTAGGAAACTTTCAGGGTGAAACACAAAACTGGGTCATTTTAGTGCATTACCAGTGATGCTCTGGCACAACTCCTTGATGTTCATTAATGCCAGGCAAGTTTCAAGTGCCCCAGAGCTATATTTTTTTTCTAATCAACTGATGCAAAGCAAGAATCACACTTTGTCTCCTTTCTGTGTAACACACGCACAACCCAGATCACAAAACTAAGCTAAAGGGGCTTGATTAGCTTTGCTTCACTGGCATCAAATGTAAATGGCACCAAAGTCGTGGAATCACCAGTGTGTGAGGGGAAAGGCTCAGCCACAGAGGTTTGCAACTCATTTTGAAATAGGCTGTCTTTACACAAAATTCCCCCGCAGGGTGGGTGCACATCTCCCCTGCCCTGGTGCTGCACCCTGTGCCACAGGTAGCACGGTCTCTCCTACTGTAGGAAGGAGGGCAATGTGCCCAAAGCAGAGATTTTCAAATTCCTCCAGCTCCAAGTCTTTCTTGCACCTCCCTTTGTCTGTTCAATTATCACAAATTTGGAGAGAGAGCGGCAGGCATGCCTTCCTCCTCCACTAGTAATTATTGGATTTAGTTACCTGCCAGCAGTAATCCATGCACTGGTGAGATGGGAAGTAAATATTCCCTGGCTCCTTTCCAGCACCCAAGTATTATTTCATACTCTAGTAATCATACAGAAGCTAATTAGGTACCTAAATAGCCTGCGATTATTTATTCTATAATTTAATGGCCTGACAGTTGTCACGGGACATTTGTTTGATGCTGCTGACTTCAATTTGTGGTCTTTTGACAGCAAACTCTTCTGCTGCTGCTGTCAGGGTTTGGCACAGCAGAACAAAGTGGGCATTTGAGGGGCTTTGACCCCCACAAAACCCCCCCAGGTCAGAGGCTGCAGCTCCAAACTCCCGGAGTGCCCCCCGCACCCCAAGGACTGGGACAAGGCACATGGGACATCTATGCCAAGGAAAGGAAGCTGGAATAAAAACTCCTGAAAGACTTTGACAAACCCCAAATCTAGGGCCCTCCTTTGTATCTGTCTAATAAAACTATCTGCAGGGAAGATTCAAATGCAATTTTTTCTGTATATTTCATAGCAGAAAGAAATCACATTGGAACCAAAACAGTGTTTGATTTCATTCTTTGTCAGCAATATTAAAAGAATATCAAACTGAACAAAGCAAAACTTCACTGACAAGCTTACAAAGCTCAGAAATGTCTTCTAGAGGTGTCATTTTGTTTAGTAAAATGGAATTTCAAAATACGTATGCACAGAAACCTACCACAGGAGAATTCAGCTGGCTGGTCTGCCTTCATAAACAGTCATTCAGGAAGGGAAAAATACTATAAAGAGTTATTATTAAAAGTATTTACAGGAATTTGGAAAATCTGAATATATACAAAACCATTACTCCAGACAGGAGCTTCATCTTCTCAGAGACCAGAGTCACTTCTCTCCCCTCTGCCTCCCCAACAGCCCTGTCACCACCCTGGAGCAGCCAAGGGAATGGTGGGATCTCAGGGAGATGTCTCTGTGTGCCAGAGCTACATGTTATCATAAAGAAAAGCCCAGCAGAGTAAGGCATTATTTAATACACATCTGATTTATCTCTCTTATATAGAACATAGTGCTATGTAAGATACACTGCACACAGGCTAAATTCCACATTCCCACACTGATAAATCCACCCTGGGGATGATGATGAGCACATGGAACCAGAAACACTTCATCAGATACAAGAAGAGCTCCAGCATTTGAACATGAGTCAGCAGTGCCCTGGCAGCCAGGAGGGCCAACCCTGTCCTGGGGCACCAGGGAGGGGATTGTCCCGCTCTGCTCTGCCCTGGGGCGGCCTCACCTCAACATTGGGGCAGTTTGGGGGGACACAATGGAAGGAAGAGATTGAGCCATTAGAGAGTGTCCAAAGGAGGGACACGGAGATGGGGAAGGGCCTTGATTTGAAGGTGTGGGAGGACACTGAGGGCACTTGGTGTGTTCAGCTGGAGCAGAGGAGACTGAGGGGAGACCTCACTGCAGTTCCAACTGCCTGGGCAGGGGCAGAGGAGGGGCAGGGACTGAGCTCTGCTCTGGGGGGACCAGGGACAGCAGCCAGGGAATGGCTGGAGCTGTGTCAGGGCAGGCTCAGGTTGGATCTCAGCAAAAGGTTCTTCCCCCAGAGGCTGGTTGGGCACTGACCAGGCTCCCCAGGGCAGTGGGCACAGCCCCAAGGCTGCCAGAGCTCCAGGAGGGTTTGGCTGATCCTCTGGGGCACAGGATGGGACTCTTGGGGATGGGCCTGTGAAGGGTTGAGGATTGGACTGGATGATCCTTGTGGGTCTCTTCCAACTCAGCATGTTCTGGGATTCTGTGATTCAGACACTGTGGGACTCTGCAGCTTCAGAAGCCCGTTAGAGGACACCCCTGCAGCCCATGGTGATCAATTAGGATGTAACTAATGACCATTGTGTGTTATTTGTGCCATGAAAGGAAAACAGTGGGAGGAGGCCGTGACCCCATCCCTAATGGAGAGGTGTGGACTGTCCTGAAAGGTGAAGCATGCACAGAGCCAGGGACTGTATCAGCCGAAGGACTGACACCAGGATGAACAGTGTTTGCTTGGACAAGAGCTCTTTGTTGGGCAGCCCATTGAGGGGGTTCAGTTTCCAGCCTAATTCGGTGTCTGGTTACTCTCTCACTTGGAGATAAGGTACCTGAATGTCTTGTGCAAACACGGAGGGGCCGGAGGGAGAACAAAACTTTATGGAAAAGGGCTCTTGGTTGAACACTGTCAAAAGGAAGAATGTTCTAAGGAAAAACGAAACAATTCCCCCTGACTTCTGTTAGCACTGATGGAAAGTGGCAACATATAAAAATGAGCTTTACGGCTTGCCAGAGCGTGGCTGGGACTGGAACAGATGGCCAATTCATCTCCACCGAACTTGGCACTTCTAACAAAAGAAACAATATGTGTTTTGCTACCCTAATTTCTCCCCCAGGTATCCCGGCAGGTGACTGGGATGTCTGATGACAAGAATGACTTGACTTGCGCTTCCCAGGAGCACAAGTTACTTGTTTCTGTGGCCTTGCCATTGTTTTGCCCAATCCTCTGCAGCACCCAGAGGGGTTTCTTCAGGTCCAGAAGACAACAGCAAACCTGGATGACACCCACCCACTCATGGACACAAAAGCCACTGCTCACAGGGACTCTTGTCTTCACATGGGGATTCATTTCAGCAGCCCTACTACTGCTCTGCAAACATCTATTTTCTAGTACTGCAGTTGCACACAACACATCCCAGGGATGCTCTGCTGAATGCAACCGGCTGTAAAAATTCCAAGATTAGAACGAGGGACCCAAAACCGAGTTGGCTACCCAGTGTGTTTTCACATTTAACATAATTTCCCAGACATAACCTTGATTTCAAGTTTTATATTTTTCTACACAGGGGATAAACTGCTCCACTTTCCCACAGAGAGAGTTTGAGGGCTGCACCAGGATGGCTGTCACATGGGAATGAGTGCAAGGGAAGGGGAAAGATCCTTCTCTCACTGATGCAACATGTATGGGGCTCATCTATGTACAGCTGAAGGAGAGAGATCTCGTTGAGTCAAACACAAAATTCCGTTTCTGAATAAAATGCATCTTTCCCCAGCTCTCACACTACAGCTGAATCAAAATCCAGTCTGGTACATACCAAGATCCTTAAAATTTGCAAGTCTTGTGAAACCAAAAGGGAACTGTGGATACCCAATGCCTCTGATACTCTCAAGCATGGCAGTGTGTGTGCATTAGCCACCAGCAGGACTCTCAGGCTTGAAAGCTGCACTTTTAATATTCTCCTGCAGTTGCTTTTCTTTGTAACAACAGTACAGGAAATTAGAGCCAAGTCTAAAAGGTTGCCTGCCCCATCAGGAACAGAGAATGAGTGTTCATATGATCTCTGCAAGATTACATCTCTACAAGTCCTGCTCTAACTTAAATTTGTCTGACCACACAAACAATACTCTATCACATCTTAATGATGAGGCCAGATCATCAAGTTGAAGTTAAAATCATTAATGATGATTAAAAATTCATTTACTGGAAAACTTCTAGAGAAATGTTATTAATAGTAGATCAAGTTTAAGTGACACTTTAAAGAAACTGATTATTGTTTGCATTAGTTATGCATTAGGAGAACCTTTAATGGGTTAACTAAGAATTTTATCCATAAGTTATTCTATTAGGAAATACAATGTTATATTCCCCACAGAGCAAAAATTGTTTTGTCTTATTAGTAAATATTGACTAAAAAACACTGATTAAATGAGTGTTTCCATCCTGCTGACTCAACCACATCCGTGTTTGTTCCCTTAAGGGAGCATTACACACACTGAACATACGTCTAGAGGAATCAATCATTACACATATGTTTAGGATATTATCTTTTCCAACAGAAAAGTCCAGGCTTACAGTGAGAAACCAAAAGCCAAGACAAGTTGTTAGACTAGACTGTCTCTCAGAAGCACAGCAGAACAGGGCACATCCCAGCCTTACCAAAAAGCATTGCCATATTCACATATTTTAAGGAATTTCTAAAAGGAGTCATCTCATCATTTTTTCTGCTCATCTGATTGTTTTATTTTGTGGCTATCCATAGGGAAATGGAATAGTCTTGCAAATAAAAATACAAACTTGAATCTGCATGATTTTAGGCAAACAATCTCCAGCCTGGTTTTAAAGACCCACAATGAAGATGCAGAGCAGGGACGCTTCAGAACATGTCTCAATGTTTCCCTGCCACCAGTTTCAAGGGAATTTAAACCTATAACCTGTCTCACTTGAGTCTTGCAGCAGTGAGTGGAACAAGGCCTAAATATCTTTAAAATGCTTGAGTTGGACAGATTTTCAACACAGCTCAGCTCAAATTTCCCCTGCTTCAGCAGGATCTGTGCACATGAAGTCAGCGCGCCGGGCCGGGGCTCGCACAGCTCTCAGAAGGCTGCCCAGCATTTTTGGGAATCTCGCCCCTTTCTCATGTTCCCAAGTGAAAGATGAGCTGCTTGAAAAAATCTAGCTTTGCTTTCTGTAAAATAAGGCTCCCAACACGCTGCTGGTTCACACAGGCTTGGGAAAGCAAGAAGTGCCCAGAGCTCAGGCCCTCAAATGGCCCTAGAGGGAAGAAAAGAAGGTCAGTTAGCATCTGCACTTCCCATCCCATCAATGCTCCTGATTTCATTAAGGCACAGTCTTTTCTACCTTTTTCACCTTTTCTTAGACTTTCTTAGACTTCTAAGACTAGGCAATTTCATTCCAAATATTTAAAACTACCGAGGAAGAAAAGCTGCTACAGACCTTCAAGTGACAGCCTGGGAGGTCACGTTTAGCAACTTTACAGTAAACTATTTCAGACTACAGTGAAAATAGTGGGATCAAAAAGTCCTCAGATCTACTCTTAGTTTCAAATACTGTGGGCAATCACAGTTAGATGTACACAGACTGAACTCTTCTAGCCTCAAATTTCTCTGTGTGATCCGAATCCTGTTAGTTCCCAGCAGGCTTTTGAGAAAGAAAAATTAAGTACTGAAAATAGTTATTGACTAAGAGTTATATTCTTCATTCTGAAAAAATTTTATGACCCTTATTTTTGAAGCTTGTCATGTGTGACGGACCAAAACCAAATTTAAGAAGGGAACACAGGTGGATTTTGACAAAAATGGATGGTCTGAAGGGTAAGCCTACCAGTGCAGACACCAGATGTGTGGCAAAAGAAGAAATACAACAACTAGAATGTTCAAAAATATAATGCAGCAAAGGATGGGTGCTTCTCCAGGGCTGCAAATCTGTGCAAAGGCTGGAACTGTGTTTAGGGTGTGATACTCTTGCTGTAGGTCAATGCACAGGGAAATCACTCTATCCAGTTCCTGCGTGTCCCTATCACTTGGAGAGAGGGGAAACCTGGTCAGCTCCTGGTCAGCCAAAAATGCTGGGGTGGGCTGCCCTTGGCTGGACTGCAGGTGCCCAACAAGCCATTCTATTACTGCCCCTCCCAGCTGGACAGGGGATGGAGAATAAGACGGAAAACAACTTGTGGGTTGAGATAAGGCAGTTCACTACAGCAAAAGTAAAGAGAAAAAAAAGTTTTATTCTCTACTTCTCATTAACAAGTGATGTCAGGTCATGTCCTGGAAAGCGGGAATTCAACACGTGGAGTGGCTGCTCTGGAAGGCAAACATTGCAAACAACGGATGCCCCCTCCCTTTCTCCTCCTTTCCTTAGCTTTTATATCTGAGCTGATGTCACACGGTCTGGAATATCCCTTTGGTTAATTTGGGTCAACTGGCCTGGTTGTGTTCCTTGCCAGGATTGTGCTCACCCTTGATGGGAATGCTGAGAGACAGTGCTGATGCTGTGCCAGCTCTGCTCAGCAGCAGTCAAAACACTGGGGTGTGATTGACACCTTTCTAGCTCCCAGTGCAAAGCACAGCTCTGTGAGGCTGTGATGGGGAAGTGAACCCCAGCTCAGTTAGACCCAATACAGGCTCCACCTTCTTATTCCACATCATTTGTGTCATAGTCAGATCCCACATAATTTATAGATCTTCTCACTATTCCATTGTATTTATTTCTCATTACTGAAATCCCTTCTTAGCAACACATACAACCTGAACTACATCCTTAAACCATCTTTAGACCCAACATACAGATTTATACATTTTTATTCACTACCATCCGTTGTCCTTTCACAGACAGGTATTATTTTCCCATTTTCATGGGCTTCCTCTGCCACTCCAGATCCATGACTTGGGCTCCATTCCATCAGGGTGGGTGCTCAGGACATGAGAAAGAGCACAATCCATTGCTGGGCACTAACACCGGTCCATCCTGGCTCATCGTCACCCTCTCCTTGCCCCTCCCAAAATTCGTTCTTCATCGGTTCCTGTCATTCCTGCTACTTTACTTCCTGCAACACACAACTTACACCACGGATTACATTTCCCCTGCAGGTTGAATCTCCATAAGGCACACACCAGGTCTCCCCATCCTTCCTCATCACCCACCAAGTACACCCTGGTCCCTGAGCAAAGACAGTCCCTCAGGTGGGTTTGCCTTTTCCCAAGGGAGCTGCTTCAGACCTGGAACTCTGCACCTGTTGCCTGAGCAGACAGTAAGCAATGCTCTGGTAGATGGAATGAAGGGGGGCATGTAACTTGTCCATCATGGAGAGCACCAGGCTGGGTCAGAACAGTGTCTCCTTCACTCAACATGTGTCTTGTGAAGCTGCCAGTCCGAGCCTCAAAGGCCATAAAACCTGTGTTTTGTTAGAATGATTATGCTGTCATGGCCCAGGTGTTGTGGTTATAGGTGTTACATGGGGTAATAAATAAAATGAAATTAGACAGTGTCGTGCAATTAAATGCTGGCAGCTGTCCTGCTCAGACTGTACCCAGCCTCGTCAGGTAAAGCACACATTATTTCACTGCTGAAAATACAACCCATGTGCCTGTGTGCTGTTTTCTCTTGATGAGACCTGGACAGAGACCTCAGCTCTCACCCCAGCTTCACACTCCTGGTCCACCCCCAAACCTTCTTTTCAGGTTGGATTCCTCCCTCCCTCACATTAGAACAAGTCAGGACCATGCTGACAGAGCAAGGCTGTTCTAAACTCCTGTCAGTACAAGGAGCATAATCCTTGGCGCCAAGAGTGTCACGGAACTGCTCTGGGAGACATCACAAGAGCTGCAGGAGCCATCTAGCCCTTTGCCTGCAGGTCAGTGGAGGGCTGCTCATCCACAACATGGAATTTGACAACTCTAGGCACTTTAGAGTAGGGATGTTAAAAAACTGCAGTTTGTGTGCTCTTGGTTTTGCTGCTATCAATCAATTTTTGTTGGACAAGGGCTGGGTCTGTCTCCTCCCCTTGCAAATGATGGCTCTGCTCACCATCTGCAGCCATCCCTCCTGCCCGCCCCAGCACTACCCCAATGAAGAAAGGATGCAAACCCAAGTGTTTATGGCCTCGCCTACAATGTGGATGAGCCTTGTGTGAGCCCCTGTTACCACCCTGGCAAAACAGAGACTCCTATATACCAGTCAGCCTATCAAATCCCTTTTTTTTCTTACAGGAATTTTGGGGAGGTTTTCTCACCATTTCGAAGTTCAGGAACCTTCAGGTCAACATTTTTTGTCACTACAAATAGATGCATTCTGTTCACAGTGAAATAAGCAATTTTTAGACCTGGAGTCTTTTTGTTTGGTTGGTTTTTTTGTGTTTTTCCCAATCAAATGAGAAAACATGCAACTAAAAATTCCACCAAATCTGGAAAATTCCTTTTTGAAAAGTGACACTTAAAATATAAGCATTTTCCAATGAAACTTATTAATAACACTCCTTTTCAGAGTGCCTGAGAACTGTTCAGTGGTCTCTCAACCACGTATGACCAGGTAATCTTGCCATTCCCCAGATATGTTGTAGCTGTGGTGGCAGACCCTGTCCAGCTACTTGTGAACAAGAAAATTGTATATCCCACTACACAGGCAGCAGAGCAGCTTTCCAGGTCCCACTGCTGCCAAGACAAGGAGATAGGAGCCACAGCCCCGTCGGACACGGCAGAGTAGCCGCCCCACAGAGCCGGGCTTAGCTCACTGCTGCCTAAACGTGCTCAGCACTGGCCTAGGGCACGATTACAGGAACCCTGGAACGTGACAGAAGTGACTTGTACAATCCCCTGTAAAATATGTCCCAGCTGGAGCATGACATCATGGCCATTGATCAGCCTGGGAGAACCTGCAGTCCTGGTCCCGATGCCCTTTATACTGACCAGGAAAAGGAAACGAGTTTTGCTCTGAGCTGTGACCAGGGACAGCAGCCAGGGAATGGCCTGAAGGTTTAGGTTGGATCTCAGGAAAAGGTTTTTCCCCCAGAGGCTGGTTGGGCACTGCCCAGGCTCCCCAGGGCAGTGGGCACAGCCCCAAGGCTGCCAGAGCTCCAGGAGGGTTTGGCTGATCCTCTGGGGCACAGGGGGTGACTCTTGGGGATGGGCCTGTGCAAAGACCAGGGGTTGGACTGGATGACCCTTGTGGGTCCCTTCCAATTCAGCATATTCTGGTATTCTGTGCCACAGGGAGGCATCTGCCAAGGATTTCTTCTTGTTCTAGGACACTGACAGGCCTCTCTAGAACTTTTCTAAAAAGAAAAACCAATATTGTTGCTTCTTTCCAAGGATACTGGAATACCTTAGCCACAGGTTTGTGAAGTCTCAGGAGCAGATCCTGAGTTAATTAATAGCTGCTATACTTCTACAGGTAGGCAGACTGAGACACAGAATGGTTGAAGTGTGACACTTGAAATTGTCACCAACTTAGAAATTGCCTTCATGTATATGTATAATCTTGAAATAAATATGCTGAGTGGTGAGGTTTTCTTTTCCCACTTATCCAACTTATAAGGAGCTTAAGCAATGAGAGAAATAAAGTCATATAATCAAATATTAAAGGCAGCAAATACCTATAGGAAAGTAAATTATAAAAGCTTCTCTCCTACACATACACAGCAGGAAAAATGCCCTTTGACTAATTGCAGCTAAGTTTTGTAGCTTGGAATTTTTCAAATTCAGATGGCAAATCATAAAGTAAATGAAATACACACAAAAATGTAGTGTTTAAAAAACAAATTTTAGATCCTGGAGATTTCCTGAGCTAAAGTAGGATTAGAAAATACTGTAATGTGTTTGGAAGCAAATTTAAAACTTAGACTATCTTGTCATAATTTTTAAGTCTTTTGATACATAAGAATATTAAAAAGGGGATCTAGAATGGTAGAGCATTTTGCCCACATCAGAATCCCCCCTGCTACACAGATGGCCCCCAGGGTCTCAGGCAGCTTCTCCTCTCTTTCTCCTGTGCAATTCCTCGGCCCCTGGCAGGAGTTTGGATGTGCCTACAAGGGCAGTTGTGCCTGCATGAGGTGGGAAGATGCTGCGATGACCCTCCCTAAAGGGGTCATCACAGACCCCCCCCCTCACATCGGCCCCAGGACATCAACCTGCATTGGGGGTTACTCTGTTACAGCTGTTTGGAGTGTGACAGGAAAGAGTGTTTGCTCTACAAACCCCCCACTCAGCTCCATGTTCTAACCTCAGTGGGGATGGTGGGGGTCACACGACAGACCTGAGATTCCCAAATCCCCTGGAGCAAGACAGTCTTCCCCCTTTCCTCTGTTTTGGGCTCTGGCACTTGCTCACTTACAACCCACTTCAGTCATGCAGGAGCTGAGCTTCTCAGCCTTCCAGTAACAATAAAAAGTGCAATGCAGCTTTTCTGCAAGGTCCTCACCTCCTGATCTGCCTTAGTTGGACTGCAGTTGGAATGGGATTTAGGAGCAAGAGCATAGATTGTGCACTAAGGAAGTTTGTTGTTACAGGTAAAGCAGTATAATGTTTATTAGAACTCAAGGGAAAGGTTGGAAATTTATATAAAGTAAAATTTTGAAACATTTAAGGCCAAGTAGGAATGAACACCAATAGAGAGCATCCAAAGGAGGGACACGGAGATGGAGAAGGGCCTTGAATTGAAGGTGTGGGAGGACACTGAGGGCACTTGGTGTGTTCAGCTGGAGCAGAGGAGACTGAGGGGAGACCTCACTGCAGTTCCAACTGTTCCAACTGCCTGGGCAGGGGCAGAGGAGGGGCAGGGACTGAGCTCTGCTCTGGGGGGACCAGGGACAGCAGCCAGGGAATGGCTGGAGCTGTGTCAGGGCAGGCTCAGGTTGGATCTCAGCAAAAGGTTCTTCCCCCAGAGGCTGGTTGGGCACTGACCAGGCTCCCCAGGGCAGTGGGCACAGCCCCAAGGCTGCCAGAGCTCCAGAAGAGTTTGGCTGATCCTCTGGGGCACGGGGGGGGGGACTCTTGGGGATGGGCCTGTGCAGGTCTAGGAGCTGGACTTGATGATCCTTGCAGGTCCTTTTCAACCCAGCATATTCTGTGACTCTGTGAAAGCTGCGTTGTACAAACCTGTCCCAGCTCCCAGGCTGAGCTAAAGGCCTTTTCCAAACTTGTCCCCCCAGCACAGCACACGCAGCCTCACGTTGCATTCCAGTCAATCAGCAGAAAATCCCATACTGCCTCCTAGATGTTATCCCTCACGTGCTGGATTAGTCCCAAGCTCCGTGCTCTCCAGTAGGCACTGACAGACGGCAGGAGATGATGTAGAGGTGCAATCGTATCAGAGTAGTGAGAGTACAAATCTGTACAGCATAATGAGTCTTCTATTGCATATATCAGAGCCTTGAAACTTTTTCTAGTTAAATATATAGTCTAAAAATTTCCAGCATATATCATATCATCGAAACAACAGGCTCCCATTGTTCACATGGCATAAATCTATCACAGTCTCATAACTGCACACGATTTCCACCAGCTCCAGCCTTATATATTGTCGCACAAGTGGCGAAGGGTTTGGACATGGAAATCGACTTACAGTGTAAGAACAAATTTGGCATTGTTCTGTACCTGAAAGTCACACATTTCCATGATGACCAGTGAACTCTTACACAGATTGCTGGCAAGGGTAAATAATGCTGAATAATCAAATGTGTTCTGCCTGGGGCTCTGCTCGAGTGAACTGCAGCTCAGGGCTATTGTGGCACCACAGCCCCAACAGAGCCCCATCTGCTCCTTCAGCACAACCCAACAGCAGCAGCAGAGCAGCATGATGGCCCAAAGTCACAGTCACAGAGTCACAGAATGTGCTGAGTTGGAGGGGACCCACAAGGATCATCCAGTCCAACCCCTGGCCCTGCACAGGCCCATCCCCAAGACTCACCCCCTGTGCCCCAGAGGATCAGCCAAACCCTCCTGGAGCTCTGGCAGCCTTGGGGCTGTGCCCACTGCCCTGGGGAGCCTGGGCAGTGCCCAACCACCCTCGGGGGGAAGAACCTTTGGCTGAGATCCAACCTGACCCTGCCCTGACACAGCTCCAGCCATTCCCTGGCTGCTGTCCCTGGTCCCCCCAGAGCAGAGCTCAGTCCCTGCCCCTCCTCTGCCCCTGCCTAGGCAGTTGGAACTGCACTGAGGTCTCCCCTCAGTCTCCTCCAGCTGAACACACCAAGTGCCCTCAGTGTCCTTTCACACCTTCAAATCAAGGCCCCTCACCATCTTCACCCCCTGTGAAGCAGGATGATCTTAGGGGTGCTCCAGCCCCACTGACCTCACCACAGCACTGTGCCACTCCATGGTACACCAGACCCCTGCCTGTCCCACACAGAGCCCGATGCCCTCGAACCCCAAAATGTATTTATTGTTTTCTCTCTCAACTCTGCTGGTGAGAGTAGGGCACTCCCTCAGGAGAATCAAGGATCATTTACAACTTAAGGTTCTGTGTCAGGATGAGCAGCAAGCACAGGTGGGCACTCAGTGGCTGTCAGGTGGGAGATATTTGTTTGTCAGGAAAACGTCCACATTCCATCTTTGCTCGCTGAAGTTCCACAGCTGGCAGAGGACAGTTGTTGATCTGGAACCAAGAAGAGTTTGGTATTAGGGCCTCCACAGGCAGTGTCCCACTGCTGGGCAGTGGTCCCAGTTAGGCATCCTCCTGCTCTGCCTTGTGTTCTCTTGGGGCTGAAGATCTCTGTGTTTACCACCAAAGAGATGAAGAGATGCACAGCCCTGCTCTGCAAAGTGGACACGCTTGTGCATCACAACAGGCTGGAGGTGGTTGATGCTACATGGAAGTGTTTCTATCCTAAAACAAGACTCAGCCTCCTTCCCTGTCACACAGATTTGTTTCCATTCCCATACGTATCCCTGGTCACTCTTCTCTGCAGCTGTCTTCTCATTCCTTCTTTTTAGGAAGAAATTGCTCCCTGTGAGGGTGGGGAGGCCCTGGCACAGGTTGTCCAGAGAAGCTGTGGCTGCCCCTGCATCCCTAGAAGTGTCCAAGGCCAGGTTGGACAGGGCTTGGAGCAACCTGGGATGGTGGAAGGTGTCCCTGCCCATGGCAGGGGGGGTTAGAACTGTATGATCTTTATATTCCCTTCCAACCCAAAGCATTCTGTGATTCTATGATAATGATGACACCATGACTATCCATTACCTCCTCCAGAAGAAGACACATATAATTTTCTCAGGGGTCCTTGTGGCAGGTCTCAGAAGTACGTGAGAGATTGCAGCAGATGTAAATCTGCTGGGAACATTTTAAAAAGCCACCCCTTCATGAGAGGTGCTGCTGCAGAGGCACCCGCCCAGCTCAGGTGCTGCTGGGCGGCCTCTTGGGTCAGGTACTGATCCCCTTGCCTGGAGTGCCCCCAGGAGCAGGGCTGGCACATCACACACAGAGGTGGCCAGAGGTCACTTTAAGGGCAGGATGCTCTCATATTCCCCCTGAGGATGTAACAGATGGAGTGCTATGGAGATGCTCTCTAGGGCACTCCTGCAGCAAACAATTGACAAATTTGGCCTCAAAGGCATGTCCATGGGCGAGGTGAGTGCAGCCACAAAGCCTGATTCATAAAGGGAGAGAAAATACACTGTCAAAATATCACCTTTCAGTTCTATCTGGAGGGGGATTAAAGCCTTTCTGCTCTTACCACCGAACCATGTCCTTGCATCTGAGTGCCCATGTGCAAGGAGATGCCCACAATGCACAGAGTCTAATTCGAAAGGACAGTAGGAAATGACTCACTCACTCACTTGCTGCTGGAGGGCTGCATAAAATACTGGCTGTGGTCTCACATCGTACCACACAGGCAGGAGAATTCTATCAGCACACAGAGGCTATAGAATTACATTTTCTCATCAAACCCCAGACATACACCATAGATTACAGGCACTCTACTGGCAACATGCAGCCTTGCAGCACCAGTCCGGGGGAGATTGGCTTGCAGCACACACTACTTGTGTTCTGCTGTCACTCTGCTGTACTTTATGAAATTTGGGAACAAGAGGTCATAAACTACAGCCTAACCAGAGTAGGAGCCAGAGTATAACCATTGTCTTCCTGGCCCACGGTTTGTGATAAGGAGCAAACTGTAAATATATTCCCCAATGGGAGGAGTGTCTGTGTTGGTGCTCATCACAGGCAGGACAGCACCACTGAGTCACTGGCTTCCACACCTTGTCATTCTTAGCACTAGGATTTCTGTCTGGAAGTTGAAACTCTATTAGTGTGGGAAAAGTATTATTTAGACCCAAACAGTGTGTTACGGGTCTCACTGTGGGGACAGTCTGCTGGAGATCTGGGTTATAACGGTGCCATCTTCAGAGTTTGGGGTCTTCCATGCAAGAAATTGCATTACAGTGCCTGAGTAGTCCAAGGGAACAGCTGGTGCCTTAGTTACAGGTGACTGTGAATTTTCTTTTTAAAGCAGGAAATCCCAGAACTCTAAAACTAAAACTGACTAGGACAAAATCTTTTACCTTTAGAAACCTTTACATGGTTAAATCACTTGTTCTCTTTCAACTATTTCAAGCTTAAAAGCCTATTAACAAACTGGTTTTTTTTTTGCTTAGTGTAATCAGTAAATATTTTGCACAGTTTATAATTGCCAATGGTGTAGTTTAACTCATCTGAATAGAGTTTGCTTAATGAACGACTTTTAGATCTCGCTTTCTGTAGATTTAGATCTCAGCGAGGGCACTCTGTGAGTGAAAAAAATGAAATTTTTAATGGGAAAGGAAGCAAATTCCTTGGATAGCACAAACAGAAGAAGTTTCCACATCAGAGTCCTAAAGAAACGTACAACCAGAGATAGCCACTGACCAAGAAGATTCTGGTCTACATGAGCGAGATAAACAGAGCAGAGGAAGCAGCACTCAAAACTGGAAGACAGAAATAATCTAGAAATCTAATCTAGTTCATTCCCTGCGTTAAAACACCTCAAGCTTGGCACAGTAAACCTGCACTGCTACATATTTTCTGTTGTATTTGAATTTTTCAAATGGGACATCTTCTTTGCCCTGGCAGGAGTCACCACTTCTTCCCTGTGAGGGTGGGGAGGCCCTGGCACAGGTTGCCCAGAGAAGTTGTGGCTGCCCCATCCCTGGAAGTGTCCAAGGCCAGGGCTTGGAGCAACCTGGGATGGTGGAAGGTGTCCCTGCCCATGGCAGGGAGTAGGAACTGGATGTATTTCGGGTCCCTTCCAACCCAAACCATTCTGTGATTTTATGCTCCAGCAGGAATCTGGCACCACACTAGAAATTCTGTCACAGTGATATTAAAATCTGCATTTTTAAAGTGGTTTGCAACAAATTTTGTGGGTTATGGGAATGCTACCCATTTTACAGTTCTTTGATGTGTGTAACAAGGATGGTAACACAATTTTAACACACAAAAGGGCATCGAGATTAAATTGACTGTATTTGAAAGTACATCCAGATCCTCAGGAGAATGTACTAGAGATAAGTGGGGCTAAATGTTAGTGTCCAGCAACTGTCATATGATAAGATCATTATATCATTAGCTAATGAAATACAGGCCTAATATATCTTCTGCTGGATATGGAACAGGCAGGATGTCAGTGTATTTTATTAGCTTAATGATAATTTGAAAATCAACATATAAGAGGTGATGGCCAGACCAAGAAACGCTTTTTAAATTAACCCAAGAGGGATAATTTGTGAATTTAACTTCCCAGCTCCAGACACCAACATAACCAACCAGTGCTGGGACATTTGCACGGGCTCTATCACCCTTCCTTTTGTTAGTAACAGCCACACACACATGTTCAAAGGTTTAATACAGCTCAGTATCTCATTATATTAAACATACAGTAGGTATTACATTGCACAAATTTTCCACTCTCCTGGGTCCCTGAAGCACTGATTAGACTATTCCTTCAGAAAGCATCCAGGAAAACTAGGAAAAGGCCTTTAATAGAGGTTTTGATCAGTGTTTCCAGAACAGACCTTAGTTGCTGTGTCCTTATTTGAATGAGAGAAGGAACTGCGTAGAAATTCAAATCTTTAATGCTGAAAGGAAATAACACTCTTAGTCATGACTCGTTAGACAAAAACAAGTCTCATTTATGTTCTTGTTTCCTTTCTATCCTGTTGATGGCTGTTTCTCACTGCTGTCACCTGTTCCTCTGTGTGTCTGTTCTTCACACTCATACACGGGGACCCCAACGTTACCCAGGAAAATAATGTCACTCATTATTTCCTTCTGCTGTGGGTTAAACATCTCTAATGCTCTCTCAGGCCTTCCCTGAGGTTTTGAGGTAGTTCCTAGGTATAACTGAAGGAAAGAAAAATTGCTAAATATTTCTGTCTTCACATTTCTTTCTTTCTTCTCTTATTTCTGCTTATCTATTGTTTCTAATATGCCTCGACCTCCCTGTGTTCATTCTGTCCTGGGAACTAGAGACATACATGTTTTCCTTCAGAATGTTGAAATCAAAGGTTGTTTTCCATCATGTTCTCCCCCTGGAGCAATGTGGATATCAAAGAGCAGTGTTTGTATGCATGCTGCAAAGCAAACACTGTAGACCTCCAGCAAAATTCTGACATTAATAGATTATATTATTGGCTGCAAGACTTTTTGTTGTGTATGTATTCTGCAGTACCTTGATTCCCACAGAGTCTATGTCCCCTAGGACTAAGAGTGTCTCTTGAGACGTGTATTTTCTTTTCCACTGGTTACTCAGCAGTGTTACACAACCCCAGAAAGTAACTCAGAGACTGAGGTATTTCAGGGAGACAGAAGAAATTCAGATGTGAGTATCTGACCCAACAATTGCATGTCAACAAAACACTCACTGAACCAACAAATCACTCACCTGGATTGGTGAAGTCGTTGTCATTTAGATTAACTGACAGCTAGACCAACACAGACTGACCACAGCTACCAAATCCTGGTGTACAAGCCTAAAACCCCTGTTGGAGCCAGTCTACACTTTTAGCTGTAATTCCTAGAATTCAAGAGATGAAGCCTCTCCTGTGAGAAAGGGGAGAACAATCTGTTTAACCTGCCTAGATCCCTTCATAGACAAATGCCTCACAAGTTTCACATTGGCCACAAAAGCTTCAGCCGGAAGCACAACTTCCAGACAGCAACATCCAACAGCATCACGGACAAATCTGCTGGAAACTGGGATCTCGCTGCTCCAGCTTTACCACAGGCTGGAACTGCATCACTCACCACCACACAGGGTCCTCCCTGTGTCTGGACGAGCCCCATCCAGGCTCTCCATCGTCTGCAGACACAGGCAGAACTCCATCAGGGTAAGTAATGAGATGCAAATGTATTCCTTCAGAGGTTGATCCAAAGCCCAGTCAAGTCAATTATTATTAATGTAATTAGTACTGTATAAGCAGTTCAAGACATAATGCAAGTCAGGTCTCCATCAAGCCAGGCTGCAGATATATGCAGAGTAGAATTAAAGGGTTTACAAGCTAACTGAGTGTGACAGACAAAAGGGAAGAGAGGCAAGAGATGTGAGGTGATAGAAAAAGAGCAGATAATCTGCCACAGAAACCCAATCTTAATCCTGTGCTTTGTCTGGCAAACCATGCAACCTTCAGTGGGAATTTCCAATAACTGTTACATCAAAAACATGCTCATTAAACAGTATTTTGAACCTTCATTTGTAAAGCATTTTCTCTCTCCTCGCATTTTTATTCATTTCACCTTCCTTCAGCAAGCATAAGCACACTGTTTATTTCTATAGGAGTGCCTACATATTGAGGGTCATTCAAGCCAAGTCAATGGCATGACCCTATGGTTGCAAGCATGAATGAAAAGCTGAACAAAACCCACCATGAGCTTAGCTTTATTCTGTATCAGTAATTAAAAATGCCTGAGTCACACTGTGCAGCCTCCTCCAAGGTAACCGCTTTGCTCGAGTGTCACAGCCAGATGCCAACCCACGAGCCCCTCGCTGCGGGCTGGCACCTGCCCAAACTCTCTTTTTTTTTTTCCTTCTTTTTTTCTTTTCTTTTTTTTTTTTTTTCCAGTCCAGAAGGGAGAGTTTCCATGTGCGGAGGGAGGGGCTGAGGAGGGAGCGGTGAGGGAGGGAAGGTGGTTCGCGGTGATGCGGGGGAGCTCCTGCTCCTCCTCGCTTTGCACAACACCCTCTCCCCAAGCTCCCGGCGCTGCTGGTGCAGTCAGAGCACCCTCTGCTGCTCTCCTCCCTCCTGCCAACAAGCCCCTGGCATCTGTCAAACCCTTCCAAACGTGTGCGATGGGATACTCCTGGTACCCTCCGAGCTTCCACCCTGCAAACCAGGGTCTGCAAGCACATGACCTGAGCTTTTTGCGTCGTGAGGGGGCACAGGATGAGAATCATACACACCTCCATCACTGTTTCTGCAAACCTGCTAGTTACTAAGCCAAGGGATTATAAAAAATACAGCAGGAAACTCTTCTTGTTCTGTAACTCCAGTGTCTGGGTGTAACTGGGAATAGAAGCTGCCTCAAAGCTCTTGGTGATGGCACGGGCTCTATCTGGAAATTGCTGTAAGTGCCATTGCTATTAGACCATATGAATGCAATTATAATATTCCAATAGAAATCAGTCGAGTATGTGGTAAACCAAGGAACATACAAGGGAATGTGTGTAAGACAATCTCCCTATCGTGCATGTACAAGGGCACCAGGATTTCTTCAAGAATCCAGCCATTCCCCACACCTCCCTGGTGCTCCTGGAGGAGGAGAGCAAAGGCTGGCTGAAGCTGCACTGGTGGGGATGGAGGGCTACCAGGTCACCCCTGAAATGGTGAGCCAGCCAGCCACGCTGGGGCAGACAAGGAAAAACAGCAGTGGGAAGAACTTTTGTAGCTGTAAAAGGCAAGTCAACATGTAAATCCTAGTTAAAATATCTTTATTAGCGGCATTTTAATCACTTGCAAAATCTGGACCAGGATCAAACCAAACATAAGGCAGCAGCTGCTGTAAACAGCCGTTGTTGAAATGGAAAAATGATTAGTGCTGAGGGAAGGATGTCAGGCATAATGAGCCTGACTTGAATGCTGCTGGAGCTGAGCACCGGGCACGGCTGGGCACGGCTGGGCACCTCAGCATCACACATCCTGCCTTACAGAACCTCTCCTGGCACAGAGCTCCCATGTCCTACCCAGGCAACCATCGCTGGCCATAGTTACACCACTAAGGTGTCTTTCAGACTCTACTTGGAGAAGGGAACAATTACACCGAGGCAGGAGCCTCTGTCTTTCCATCACACACTGGGCTGTAACACTGACAATCATTTAAAGTTCTGCAGAACTAGGGAAGAGTAATTATCCACCAAAACCTGAACTGAAACCAGATATGTATTAGCTGTGTTCTGGCTCTAGTTGGGTTACACCATCTTTCCCTACGCTGTGGGAAGGGCCCTGGGAGTCCTGGTCAGTGGCCAGTTGGCCCTGAGTCAGCAGTGCCCTGGCAGCCAGGAGGGCCAACCCTGTCCTGGGGACATCAGAGAGGGGATTGTCCCGCTCTGCTCTGCCCTGGGGTGGCCTCACCTCAACATTGGGGCAATTTGGGGGGACACAATGAAAGAAGGGTCTAAAGCTGTTGGAGAGTGTCCAAAGGAGGGACACAAGGATGGGGAAGGGCCTGGAGGGGCCACATGAGGAGCAGCTGAGGGCACTTGATGTGTTCAGCTGGAGAGGAGGAGACTGAGGTCAGACCTCACCAGGGTCTGCAGCTCCTCCCGAGGGGCAGCTCCAGCTCTGCTCTGTGTGAGCAGGGACAGGATCCAGGGAATGGCTGGAGCTGTGTCAGGGCAGGGTCAGGTTGGATCTCAGGAAAAGGTTCTTCCCCCAGAAGAACCTGCCCAGAACATCATTGGGGTGTCCTGTGCAGGGCCAGGAGTTGGACTCCATGGTTCTGATGGGTCCCTTCCAACTCAGATTCTATGATTCTATGACATTTCATCTGCTGCAGCTGTAGGAATCCAAGAGGGTTTTTTGTGTTAGTGAGAATAAGGTCTACAAAACAAGTTTTATTTGAATTGACCCGAACTAAAAAATATATTTTAAAATATCAAGAAACAAAATGTAAAAAATGTATTACACTGACAGCAAAAGACAAATCTCAAAACTGGAAGATGTTTTGTACATCTATTTCAATTAATGCAACTATATTAATAAATACAGGAAAACTGGGCTTCAAAACTGTGCAAAGTGCTCTGAATATCAGAGGTTTTCCCACCTCCACAGCACAGAAAACAGGTGACAAACATTAAGCAAGTTCATAAATGTTCCAGTGTCATAAAAGCATTTAATTCAAAGAAGTAATTGAAAGTCAGATGGATTAGAAGGCACATACAGTGGCTTTGTCTCTTCCAGCTCTCTCCCTGCCTTTCACTACAGATCTGGACCTTTGGAGAACCAGGTCCTACATTGGTCTGTGTATCACCTCCAGGCAGCTCAACCAGCTGCTGCCCTTGGCCTTAGCATTTCTAAAGGGATCAGAAATGTACTTACCTAATTTTGTTACCAGTGTGAGTCAAAAAGTTTTAACTGGCCTCAAATGACCCAGCTGAGCACCATGGACTAGGGCAGTTCTTCCTTCTGTGGACTTCCAGCAGGCTGAGCTTCAACAGTAACTGATGATACAATTTTCATTCCCTCATCCAAAGCACTTTCTATGGTGTACATGGGTTCATTTGGCCAGCAAAACGTGAGAGGTGATTCTGTCCCTCTACTCCACTCTCACGAGACCCCCCTGCAGAGCTGCCTCCAGCCCTGGGGAACAGCACAGGGAGGACATGGAGCTGCTGGAGAGAGTCCAGAGGAGGCACCAAGAGGATCAGAGGGATGGAGCAGCTCTGCTGGGAGGAAAGGCTGGGAGAGTTGGGATTGTTCAGCCTGGAGAAGGGAAGCTTTGGGGTGACATGATTGTGGCCTTCCAGTGCCTGAAAGATGGAGAGAGCCAGGACAAGGGGAATGGCTTCAAACTGCCAGAGGGCAGAGTTAGATGGGACATTTGGAAGAAACTGTTCCCTGTGAGGGTGGGGAGGCCCTGGCACAGGTTGCCCAGAGAAGCTGTGGCTGCCCCTGGATCCCTGGAAGTGTCCAAGGCCAGGTTGGATGGGGCTTGGAGCAACCTGGGACAGTGGAAGGTGTCCCTGCCCATGGCAGGGGATGGAACTGGAGGAGTTTTAAGGTCCCTCCTAACCTAAAACATTCCATGATTCCATGTCTCTGTTTAAACAACCCCCATTTAAATAGTTTAGATCAACTGGAAATTGGTTTGGCAAGAGCAAGAACATTCCGGTTCAGGTTCTTGCACCAGAACAATTCACATGAGCCAGGAGGGCACCTGGCTGAACCATGATGATTCTGATCAGCATTAGCTCAGACTGTGGCCCTTCAGCACCAGGAAAGTCTCGATCACAAGACCAGTCCAAGCAAGTCAGTGTAAAGGTCCTTGTAGGCTCCTATTGGGATTCAGAGATGCAAATGGAGAGTGCAAGCACTGAGTGAACAGAGCTGAAATTGCCCTCAGACAGATTCCATCAGGACCACACGACCATACTGACCACAGAGGAAAGCAAATTACTGGCCCCATGTATGGAACATGTGAGCCTCTAGGCTGCATCTCTCATCCAAACAACTTGAAACTTCTTACTGCCATTCACTGCCATTCCAGTAAGGGTGAAATTCCATCAGAATCCAACTCAAAGTACACACTGTAGGCTCTCCTCAGAAACAGGTATAAAAACTACTTGACAATTAAACTATTTGTTCCCCATGACTTGTTTTTGCTCTTCATAAGGCAGAGGAAGTTAGAGCTACAACTCTCACTGTGACACCATAGTCCCTCTTGCTACACAAAGAGCCTCTCTTCCTTCCTCATTGACAAGATGCCACAAGAAATTCCAAATTTGAAAGCAGCTCAAATCATGTTGAGTACCCATCCACATGTCACCGATCATTCCTGTGTGTCATGAGGAGCATAAGCCAGTTCCTTAAATCTCCTGCATTTCAAATGCTGGATGTCAAAACACAACTGTAGCTTGAGAGGTGGCTTCATCTTCACCAACTCTTCATCCTGTCCAGGAGAATTTAAAAAAAGCATTGTTTAGTATTTTTCATTTCCATAAGGGGGAGCTTGTGCACAGAAGATTACTGTTGGTGACTCTCCAGCCCCAGAGACTTCACACAACTCCAGCTCATCAAGATCTACTTGTGTGTAATTTGTGCTGCAGGAGCAGGTCCCACACCCTGCGCGCTCCCAGCGCCCGCCTCGGACACCCGGAGCTGTGCTCCTGGGAGAGTGAGCAGGGAAAACAGCTCGGCACTAACCAGAGGTATTTGACCTGTGCTCAAGTGTGAGTTCTGTTTATATAATCATATTAGTGGAAGGTTAACATTTTTCTTTAGCTAATGTATAATTCATACCACCAACAATGCAAATTACTCTCTGCGGTTTGGAGGTTGACTCTGCCTAGTAAATATTAACATTTGTGGGATGAAAAACAATTTGGAGGGTTACGTGGCAAGATCTGTGTCAGAGTTATGTGGTAACAGGCTATCGACTGTTAATAGTTGGGCTTGGAATGACCTTGCTGTGATCAGACTTCACAAAACCCCACCCTTGTTTGAAGGGCAAGCAATAGTTCCTACCTGTTCTGGTAGCAGTTGAGTAAGTAAATGGCTGGTAAAAAATTCAAACATTTCCCAGTGGGGAGGTGGCAAAAAAGTCATATGCAAATTATCAGGTGTTATACATAGTGAATCAGGTGTTAAACATACTGAATTTCCTGCACAACATATAAAAACTTTAGTTGAATAAGAAGTTAGGAATGAAAATCTAACACTGCAAAGACCTCTGAGGTGTAACTTTTCGGCTCTACTTCCAGCTCTCTTGGAAAAAAACCTGGTCTTCACGGTTAAACCTGCCCCCTATTTGAGAAAAGAGCAATAGCCACCATTCAGCACTGTGTGCAGCCTCTGCTGAAATTCTCTCACCTTCATGATCTCCCAGGATTTCTGAGGTAAACCCGAACTCCCACACTCAGCTTAAGGCCTCCTGCTCAAATACTTTGAGCCAGCTCTGTTATAGCCATGAGCAGTACTCCTTTTTAAAATGTTCACTTCTGATTTTCTTTACACTCAGTGTTTAATGTCTGTTGTGTCACTGTTATAAACAAGATAGGTTATTAAGACAAAATTCCCCAGTTCCTGCCTGTGTACCTGTAATTCATAAAGGTGACTTCTGAAAACACCTGCTGCCACTGCAAGTGTTGTAAAAATGCCTGGTTTGGATGCCTCACGAGCATCACTTTGTTACAGGTGCATCTCAGCAAAGATGCACTCAGTGACAGAGCAGGGAGCAGAAAACCTCATCCTCAGTTCCAGCTTCATTCCTGAACAAAAGCAGTTGTGAATCTCTGTTGGAGAAGGACAATATGCCAATGAGTGGCCTGCAAGAGAGCTGGAGAGGGACTTTGGACAAGGGGCACGGAGTGACAGGAATGGATTCAAACTGACAGAGGGCAGGTTCAGATTAGGTATTAGGAGGAAATTCTTCCCTGTGAGGGTGTTCAGTGCCAGGTTGGAGGGGACTTGGAGTAACCTGGTCTAGTGGGAGGTGTCCCTGCCCATGGCAGGGGCACGGAACAAGATGATCTTTGAGGCCCCATCCAGCACAAACTGTTCTGGGATTCTATGATGGGTATCAGCAGTTTACAATGTTGTTTTCAAGAAGAACTGGCTCTGAAGTTTGGTGCTTTCAGTGTAACATAAAAACATATTTGGATTTATCTGCTCCCATATCTCATTTGTGTAACAAGATTCAAATGCTCAGGCATTGAATGCACACATATCCTATTTTTTGGGGGATAAGAATGAAAGATTTTGTCGTCTCTATACAGTGGAGACTAGAACCCTCTTACAATAAAGCCTAAATGTGCACAAAGAATCCACACTGCATGCCCTGGGTGCCTTTGATAGTGAGGCAACAGTACCACATATCTGGAGACACAAAAACTGTGTAAATAATGAACACAGGTCCAAAATGTCACCTGTAGCCATCCTGTCCAGCAGAAGAAAGGACAACTACTTCAGCTGCCTTGCTGCAGGGTAAGTGCCCTGTGGGGCCATCCCTTATCTCCTGATCTGATTTCTTGCATGATGGGGAATGGTCCACAACATTCACTTATGTTCCTCAGAGAAATGATGGGAGATGTTTTGCTTTATTGACCAGTTTTGAATATTACTCAGCACAGATCAAGAGGTGCTTCACACCTTTCTTCCACAACCTGAAAATGCGCTGAGTGTTGAACGAGCTCCTGCAACTGTGAGGGGAGGAATTCCATGGGAACACATGGCTGAGGGTGGTGGAGGAAAACTGATCCCATCAGGAGCCCAGAAAAGGATGGTTGTACAGAAATCCCAAGCAAAGAGCCCATTTTAAAGAAGCTCAGTACATCAGAAAATCAGGTCACTTATTTAGGTGTACAATTCCAATATAACTTATCAGAACTGTACTTTTACATAAGAATAACAATTGTATAATATATATAATTACATTATATAGTATATATTATATAACAATATAATTAATATTATTGTATATTGTATTAATATATTATATAATATATAATTCGAATCTATAATCATAATTATATTTACTTTATAAATTTATAATATAAATTTACATATAAATTTATATTTATAAGTAAATATACTTATTTAGGCACATATTCCTAATAACCAATTCAGGTGTATAATTTACCAGGTCAGTCTTTCTATGAGATCCAGAACAAATTAAGCAAATCTGGGGTCTGACCTCCTCAAACTGCAATAATGGGTTTTTTTCTGTCTCTCATAAACAACCTGGGGCAAGAACACTCTCTCTCTATTTGCAGTTTAGGACACAATTCAGCAGGGACCCAACATTACGAAAATAATCATGTGAGAGTGCATAGACAGTCAACTCCAGTGGCACGAGGCAGAAGTCAAAGAGCTCATTATATTAATTATTAAAATAACTATAGAAAAGAGTGAATTTCCATCTCCTGAAATCTTTCAGTTGAGTCTTACTAAAGTATGTGTTCCGTTCCTGCAAGACTTAGAGGCTTGATACAGGAATCAAAGAGAATCAGTCTGGTACCTCTTGGCTTTAAACATCTCTGGATCTTGAGGGAGGAAATGAGTTGCCAAGAAATAAAGTCGCTTTTTTAATTCAAAGTAAAACACACCTACATCTACAGTCTGGGGAGACAGCAATTGAGGAGATACGATATCACATCTCAGACTTGTTTCCTCTGGTACGAGGCAAGGGCAGATCAGTCCAAAGAAAACTCCTCAGCAGATTGAAGCAGACAAAAAAAAAGTACATTTACTTGTTAATGTCTAATAGTCTCAGATGTCTATGGTACAAAGGAAAGTATTTGAACAGCTTAAAAGTTTTATGGCTAGAATAACATTCAATAAAAAATACATTTTTGCAGGACTGGCTAAGGAACCACAAGCAGGCAGGAATTCCGGGAAAGCCCCCATTCCTCCAGGGAGGAGCCAGTGGGGAGCAGGGAGAGGGGTCCCTGTGCTGCCCTGGTACACCAGGAAACAGAGAAGGGATTTGGGCTTTTTTTTTCCCTAGAATGGTGTGTCTTTGATTAGGCATCAGTCTCAGAGATGTAGCTTTCTGTCAGGAAAATCCCAAATCCAAAAGCTGGGTGCTATCTTTGCAATCTCCCCAAAAATCTGATATTTTCCATGTGCCACCAAACCTCCCCCCATCCATAAGCTTATTCACAAAAAAGTCATGAACTTTTGGAGCAACAACTGACTCTTGGACAGAGAGGTTCTGGGCCAAGCTTCAAATACACCCACCCCATGATGTATGGATTTGCATCAAAACCAGAGCAGGAGATTTACTGTTTCTTGTGATTTAGGGAGCTGAAACCAGGTGAGATTCCGTGTTTTTTAATGAGTTTGACCTAGAATTTTAAAATCCCTTTGATTCCCAAATTCGAAGTGAAAGTCAGAGAAATAAGCCCACATGAACCAGACCCAAGAATGCATCTCCTCAAAGCCTGGGAAGTGAAAGAAGAGCTTTGCAACAGCTTTTGTTATCTTCCCTTGCTGCAGGCTTCTAAAGCTTCTGACTGCTCAAATGCAAAATGTCCTCACCTCACCATTCACAAATGGTCTTAAAAAAAATTAAAAGGTCTAGTTATACATTACATGAACGTTATGAAAATGCATTGTCTGGCACAAGCATATTATAGCATTTCCAGGAGTTATGTTCTCTCTCTCTGTTTGCATCAATTGATGCCAGGGTGAATTAAAGGGGTATTTAAGTGGAGAGAAGTGGGAAATACAAAAAAACTAACAGAACAAGGACATCTGTATAATATTTTCTAGAAGCAGATGGGTTACAGCCATGAAGACAACAGTCCCCAGCAGATTTGCACAGAATAAGAGTCAGTGTCCTCATATTTGGAGGAAAATATTGGAAAATATTCCAGGGAAATTGCTAATCAGCCAGGCAATCCCAGTTACAGCAATTTCTGAAGTGCTGCACACAGACATGTTCCCCTGATCCTCCAGCCCAAAGAACTTAGGAGTTTTATAGAGGTTTTTTTTCAAGTCTTGATTTAAATCAAAGAATCACAGAATGGGTTGTGTTGGAAGGGACCTTAAAGATGATCTTTCCCCAATCCCCTGCCATGGGCAGGGACACCTTCCACTAGCCCAGGTTGCTCCAAGCCCCGTCCAACCTTGGACACTTGCAGGGATCCAGGGGCAGCCACAGCTTCTCTGGGCAACCTGTGCCAGGGCCTCCCCACCCTCACAGGGATGCATTTCTTATGTGTATCCAATCTACCCCTGCCCTCCATCAGTGGGAAGCCATTGCCCCTTGTCCTGTCCTTCCAGACCCTTGTCCAAAGTCCCTCTCCAGCTCTCTTGCAGCCCCTTTAGGCCCTGGAAAGGGCTCTAAGCTCTCCTTGGAGCCTTCGCTTCTCCAGATCGAACAACCCCAGGTCTCCCAGTCTGTCTCCATAGAAAATAAAAACACATAGACCCGCTTTTTCTCTCATCCTGTTGATATAAAGAACTGCTGGTCAGCAAGGCATGCAGCAGTCATGATCCTGGGAATATATTCTCCAGCTCTTTGGACATGAGAACTAGACCAGAATTACAGGTAAAGTATTTTGAACCTGACAGTCCACAAGCACGTTTTGTTAGCACAGTCCTCACAAACACAGATCTTTCATCTTTCTGGTCAGAGTAAAGTCTGCAGTCTTAAGAACCACTATTTCATTTCCAAAACAGATGTTAGTAAACAAATTGTCTTTGATGTGTTAGAAAAAGTGTCATGTCTTTGCTCTGTAAGTAAAATTATGTACGACTTCCCACACATGGAGTACTCTGCTACCTGCACAAAACATTATTGTGATCTCTAACCCTGGTGGGGAGACCATGCAGCAAACAATACTGGGAAAAATAACAGAGGAATGGGCAAATGCATATGGGAAGATATACTGTTACTCTCAGACATTGTTCCAGCTGTGTTCCTTTCAATGTGCTCAGCACGGAGCCTGTTTTACTATCCACATCCCTGCTGCACTCTCTTGCCTTTAATTCAGTTTTACCCTCTTGTACCTCCTGCTATCTTTGCTCTCATAGTTTTAAGGTTTCCCCATTAGCAGACACCGCAATAGGCAAAGAAGAAAAGAGACTGTGGTGTAGGAGGAAGACACCCTCTCACAAAAAGAGATTATCTTGAACTCTTCTCTTATTCACAGAATCATAGAATCTATAAGGTTGGAAAAGACCTCCAAGATCATCAAGTCCAACCTGTGACCACCTCCACCTTGTCCCCCAGCCCAGAGCACTCAGTGCCACGGCCAGGCCTTCCTGGGACACCTCCAGGGGTGGGGACTCCAACACCTCCCTGGGCAGCCCCTGCCAGTGCCTGAACACCCTTTCCAGGCAGAAATTCCTCCTGATGTCCAACCTGACCCTCCCCTGGCACAGCTGGAGGCCGTTCCCTCTCCTCCTGTCCCTTGTTCCCTGGGAGCAGAGCCCGACTCCCCCCGGCTCCCCCCTCCTGTCAGGGGGTTGCAGAGCCAGAAGGTCCCCCCTGAGCCTCCTTTTCTCCAGGCTGAGCCCCCCCAGCTCCCTCAGCTGCTCCTGCTGCTCCAGCCCCTTCCCAGCTCCGTTCCCTTCCCTGCACACGCTCCAGCCCCTCAATGTCTCTCTTGCTGTGAGGGCCCAGAACTGGACACAGCACTTGAGGTCTGGCCTCAACAATGCTGTGGCTGCCCCTGGATCCCTGGAAGTGTCCAAGGCCAGGTTGGACGGGGCTTGGAGAAACCCAGGCTAGTGGAAGGTACCCCTGCCCATGGCAGGGGTGTGGAATGAGATGAACTTTAAGGCCTCTTCAACCCAAACGATTCTGTGATTCTCTGAAAGATGTCATTAACTGGAGAAAGGATAAAGCCATTGCTGAGCCACCGTTGCACCTTCTAAGCCCAGACAGGTTTACATACTGATGAATAATTAATATGATTTTTTGGTTCATTTGGGCTTTTGAAAAATGCTTTTAACTTTTAGAAGCTACATATATGAGCAGTGCTGCAGTTCCTGAGATCTCCTGTTGCACTTTCTGGTTTTTGTGACTGACTTGTTTGCCGTCTGCAACGAGACAAAAATCTCCTTATGGTTGTGATCAGCATCAATAAACTGGAATGATTCACTCTCGGTGACACAACAGAAAAAAGGCAAGGAAAAGATGTGGACACCAATCCTAAAAAGTGGTGATTGCCTTGAGCGTTATTTGGTGATACCGAGCTGAGCTCTCCATAACCGAAGCCTACAGCAGTCATTTTAGAAAATCACAGGATATTCTGAGTTGGAAAGGGACCCACAAGGATCATCAAGTGTGACTCCTAAAGGAATGGCCACTGCAGGGATCAAACCATGACATTGGTGTAGGGAGCACCATGCTCTAACCAGCTGAGCCAGTGAATGTGGCAGGAAGGTGAGAAGCGCACAATGCAAATTACCAAGAAACTTCTGTTATGGACAAAAGAAGACACCAAACCATGAAAAAATGAAAGCTTAAAAGCCCTACTTTGGCTGAGTAAAGCCAGATTTACAGCCCTGTCCAAGAGATGGTACAGCAAGGCTTCTTGGAAGCCTTCTGAGAAACTTCTCTGGAGTGTGGCAGTGCCAGCTTACACAATGGAAAGCATACATGGGATGTTTCAAGAAATCACTTCACTTGGAAAAAAAAGTATGAGCAATGTTTTTTTCTGAGAACTACTTTTCCAAATAGAAAGTTCATTTTATTACTCAGAACAATTCCTCCCTTCAGCTGTATACTCGACAATTTACATTTCAAGTAGTCTTAAAATTCTAGTAAGTCAAAATCAAGACAAGTGTTCCGAGGCAATCATTCTTTCTGAGATATTTTTTCTTTGGAAAGTGAGTGACCCAACAGAAATTGGAAGATTTTATTGAAAGTGACAGAACATCAGGCTCAAAGAAGGAAGCCTCTGCCTTGGTGCTAAGGAATATAAAACTACTGACTCCCATTACGTTTTGTTGCATTTATTTGGGCATAGAATTGGGTCTTTTAAAAGCAAAGTCAGCGAGCTTCAGGCAGCAGTCATGACAGGGAGACACCATGTGAAAATTGCTTTTATTCATGTTCCCCAGACATCAATTCTAAACTAAAGGCCATAGGTGCTGACAAGCTTCAGCACTACAGATTAAACCAAGACAGGAAAAGTAATTAAGGGTGAAAAATAAACAAAGGAATATTTTAGCTATCTTGGGGATGAAAGGTTCTTTTCCCTGGCATTGTTAGTCTTCTCACACAAACCTTTAGCTTTGCTTGGGAGAATACTAGATTCTCTATGGCATGCCAAGTCATGAATCCATCATAAAAAATCTATTTTTGAAATCTCTCTATCACACTAATAAAGGAAAAAGTTGTGTTGACAAAAGTGCCCACTGTGTTCGACGTAGCCTTTCCTGGCTCGTTGTTTTAAGAAACATGAAGGAGGTTGGGACTAAGGGATTTATAAACATTAAGCAAACCCCATCCCTTTAATCTGAAATCTGCCTCGCTTTGCCCTTAGGTTGACATTTATTGTTTAAAAACATTGAGAAAACGTACTGAGGAACTGCCCATTCCCATCAGTCTAAGTATGAAATGTTTAAAGTGCACATATTTCATCTAGTGCCAGGTCCAGGATCGCAGCCAGGGCTTGTTTGACAACCAGATGACTAACACAAAGGGGTTCCCCTTATGAAAACCTTCAGATATGTGAGTTGGCACAGGTCAGGGGATCACAACATTCCCTGCTGGGAGCCCGTGCACAGGCATGTGTGGGGCACATGGGCAGCCACACGGAGAGCCCAGTGCCCTGCTGAGCCAAGAGCCATCGGGCAGCACAATTTGGGGGTCATTTTCTATCACCCTGGAATTCATACAGCTGCTTAAGGGCTCTAAATGGAAACAATTTTAAGAGAGAAAGGTAAAACAGAGACCACATTGCCTGGAGGTGAAGTAATGCTGATGTGCAGG
The DNA here is from genome assembly GCF_001604755.1 of Lepidothrix coronata. Taxonomy (NCBI): domain Eukaryota; kingdom Metazoa; phylum Chordata; class Aves; order Passeriformes; family Pipridae; genus Lepidothrix; species Lepidothrix coronata. The sequence goes on from NW_016690358.1 coordinate 371,342, forward strand.
TTTGCGGTTGGATATTGGGAAAAGGTTCTTCCCCCAGAGGCTGGTTGGGCACTGCCCAGGCTCCCCAGGGCAGTGGGCACAGCCCCAAGGCTGCCAGAGCTCCAGGAGGGTTTGGCTGATCCTCTGGGGCACAGGGTGTGGCTCCTGGGGATGGTCCTGTGCAGGGCCAGGGGTTGGACTCAATGATCCTTGTGGGTCCCTTCCAACTCAGCACATTCTGGGATTTACTGTGATTTGTAACACACACACTTCCGTTCTTCAAGCTTTCCCTGTAAACCTCTGGACATGAAGCATTAACAAAGGAGGAGATGGTGGTATTTTTCCAGGGTCTTTCCTTTTTGAGTATTTCTTCTAATCCTAAATTTCATCTTTAGCTGACAAAATAATTTGTTCTGATTTATTTTAAACAGCAGTATTATTACACTGTCAGGGACCGACAGACAAACCATGATCTAGGGATCCCACTACCATCCTTAAGGTTGAACTCGAACAATCTCTAGACCACCCCCTGTGAGTGACATTCCTCCCAGCTGGGTCCTACCACCAGGCCCCAGGCATGATCACCATTCTCTATGCACCCAACACATATTCCAGTACTTTTTGGGGCTCAAACATGTGCTGGCTGCCCTATCTTGGAAAAGAACTGGACTTTATAAATTGCACAGCTGAGGCTTTTGTGTTTATGGAGGAATCTTCTGGGTTTACCTGAAGGTACAATATCAAGTATTTTCTTTGGTGCATCAAGCATCTTAAATTTAAAACATCTAGTGACTATGATGTGCACCTATTTCTACTAACATGAGGCTTATATTTTAAATTTTGAAGTTTAAATAAACCTACAAATTCAGAACAGTTGCTAAAAATGCTGATACTGATCAATATCAGTCTACATGAGTGACAGATGATGGCAAATGTTTCAATTTGATGTGCTTAGCAATTTTTCAAAAACTGTTATTTTCAACTGAATTCAGATTTTTGACATTTAGAAATGAAAAATAGGGATGTTTTTATGGGGAGGTTTTTGAGTGCATTGGGGAACAAAAGGTGGAGATGTGAATTGGAGCAGCTCCTCAGCTGCGGGCGACATGTCTTGACCACCTCACTGAGGCAACACAACAACACACCCGGGGGCTGCCAGGCCTTGTCTTCTCTTGAAGTCATTGTGCAATGACCATATAAATTAATGGTGGTATTTTGCTCTAACTCAGTAAATATTTTGCATGGAGGGAAGGTAACATGAGCGCAAGGAATTTCTTGGCATGGGCCACTGTCCCAATTAATATTTACCAGTCATCTCCCTGTCATTGCACCACATCACTTCCAAAATCCTCACAGCTATGCACATATGGCTCCCCAAGGTTATATTTAAGAGGAATCTTCTTTTGCAGATCTTATGAGGTCCAGCTGTTCCTAAGGCAGTAATTGTAGCTTTGATTCCCCCCTTTCACCACCACCTGCAGATGAAGCGGGGCACTTGTACACAGTGATGTGTGTAATTCAGGGCCTCAGAAATGACATAACCTTAACAAAGCCAAGCATCCATCTTCCTTCTGGGGTCCTGGCACTAGGGTGTTGCTAAGACGTTGTTTACAGTCTGAAAAAAGAAACAACACAAAACTGATTCAAAGCCTACCAAAACTTCCTCATCAAAGCAATTCAGACTTTGGATCAAAGGGTGTCACCAGTTTGGCTACAGCCTGACCCATCAGAAGTTCAATTAGAATTGTTCAAGGAGAATCCCTGGCCGTTCCACCTTATTCTTAACACCAGCAAACAAGCGGTGCAAGACAATGTTTTTAATTACTATATTCAGGAAGTGAATTAATCATGAACAATTAGGAATGGATCTGAAACCATCTGATTACTGTCCAGGATATGACTGGAAGCAAGAACCTTCCCAATAAGGTACTTCAAAAGACCAAGTCTGGAGTAAGCTGGATGCATTCCTTTGTGCAGAATTCATCCACAACGTGGATGTGTTCCCAGGATGAACGCCTGGGTCAGTACAAGGAACTGTGTTGACTCAAAGGTCTGGGGGGCTTCTGATGACCTCCTCTTCTGAGTACTTTCCAACCAAGCCCTCCATTTTCAAGCAGAGCCTACTCAGGTGATCATCACAGGACAATCCAGGTTGAAAGGGATCTCAGGAGGTCCTCTACCCCTACCTCCTGCCCAAAGCCAGTCAGCTGTGAGACCAGACCAGGTTGCTCAGGGCTTCAACCAGTCTGGTCTTGAAACATCTCCCAAGAGTGGAGCCTCGACAGCCTCCCTGGGGACCCTTGTTCACTGCCATGTGGTGAACTTGGCATAAAGCCAAGGCTGTTTCACTGTGCCTACTCCGTGGCCCTCACAGAACACCTCTGGACATCTGCCAGCTGCCAGTGGGGAAGGCAGATTTCCAAGTGCCTGTCTTACTGTCAGCAGTCTCCATCCATGCAGAGTCACTGCATCCCATTGTGACGGAGGGTCATGTTTGGAGCTGACAGGGGAGTGTCCTTCTGCCTGCGCACGGAAACCACACTTTTCTTCTTCTGCTTCAGAGTCCCTCCAATACAGCTCACATTCCACTGCACAACTAGTAGGACACACATCAACACTGTGATAATAGCTGACAGCAGCTGGTCATTTCTGCAGCTGAGATTGCAAATGACCTTCAGATAGCTTTGCATTCCTACAACTTCCTGAAGTACCATAGGGACTGGAGTCTGATAAAGCCACTTCCAATGACAACAGCAAACTCAGAGAACACATAATCAAGATTTAAATGATTTATGTACTTAGCTGAAGAAACTGGCAGGCTGTTTCATATGTCTACAAATCAAAGGAGCAAACTCAGTGTTCAATATCCTTCCACCGCCCCTCCTTTTATTCAGCGTAGGGTAACACATTTCTTCTCTTTCATCATCATTCAGAACATGATCCTAAACTGAATGCAACAGGGGCTGCTGCATCTGCTTCAATGATTTCAGCACTGAATGAAATTAACATGCAAAAATAGAATTAATCTATTTTTACTAGCCAAAATGCTGTGGATGAAGTAATCTCTGCTTACAAGAGCAGGGGCTTCACTTCCCCTCCTGAACACAGAATTGTAAAAAGGATATAAATGTGTGTTGATTCCTGGGCTCACCTAGGGCCACACTCATTGCCATCCTTCCGTGGTGTGCAGGAAGTACTGTTATTAATCACTGCTGATTGCACAGATATTCCCACCTCGGGTTCCCTTCTGTCAGGGGCCACCCTCGAATAGTGGGACCTGCTCCTGGTTTGTAGAGGATTGGGATACAAATGTGCTGTTACCCCCTTATCTTCCTGTTAACACTGCAGAGCCAGTGGTTACATCAACATGGTTTAGGTTTGCAGAGCGTGGGAAATGCTGAACATGGAAAAAGTTGGGTTATCAGTCCCATGCCAAGACAAAGGTCCCTGAACATTCCTGTCCGAGGCTCAGCATCCAACCCTGGAAGAACAACTGCTAAACTGGGACCTATATTTCTTACAGACATCAATACACTGAACGATCGTCTCGCCTTCACGCTGTGAACCTGCACATGTCCTAAGAAAATAGGCTGGAATAACACCAGTAGCATATTGCCTGATTAACTCATCATGGCAAGAAAATTTTACAATTTGGCATTGCAATTCAGGTTTGACCCTGTCATGTGGCACAGCTGGTTAGACAACATAATTAAGAGATGTTGTGCCAAAGGAGTTAACTAAACAGCCCGGGTACATCACTGAAATACTGTGCTGTTATCAGACCTGTGGGCAGGACAGGATACCTTTGCCCTATTTTGTGTCAATCCTTCATATTGCCAAGCTGGTTGCCAAATAAATGGCTGCCAAGTGAATTGACCTTGTCAATTTTAAGCCATCAATTATCATCATTACATTATTGAAAACAGCAATGTGCCTGGAATTACACCAGTAGGAAGATTTTCTCTGATGATACAATTTTTTCCCATATGGAAATAAGCACATTAGTCCATAGCACCTTTACACTGATTTAAAGTCTGTGTTACACAGCTCATGCTGTTGCAATGATAATATTCTCATAGCTGGGAAGGCCTGGAAGGGAGTTAAACACTAAATAAAGTGGTTTTCTTTATTTTATAGTATAACAAATATAATGCTGCTTCCAAATTCAAATAATATCCTTACAGCAGCTGAGTCCAAACCTGCTCACTGAGATCAGTGTACATTGATCATAGGACCCAAAAATGGCTTGGTTTTATATAACATTCATCATCCAAAGGATTGGAGAGCACTACTGTGTTCAGATACGAGTGTTTGAACTGAGGGATGGCCAGACGCGGTTCTTCATGCCAGGTGAGCAGTCGCTGTCTGTGCTTTAAGAGGTAATAGCCTTTCTACAAATCTGACATAGTATCTGCACCTCACTATTACTTTAGGCATTAATCATTAAGGCAAGAAAATTGCTCAACTCTGGCCTTTCTCATTTTCCTTGAAAAACTGTCTGTCTTAGGACTGATTTTAGGTCCAAGCACAGACATGAAATAGGGATAACTGCAGTTTTGCTTATATTTCTTTTATTAAGGTCTTAAAACTTACACACTATGCCTATGATTTTTTGCTCCTAGTATTCTATTTTATAGCACTTAAGGACTAAGTCTTACAGATGTGTCTGCAAGGGAATTGGCATCAAGATGTGAAATGCCTGTGCAGTGCTGCAGAGTGCAGTTCATACTCACAGGAGGTTTCCACTAACTTGTTTGGACAAACTGAGTAAATGTCAGTGGGAATTCTGACCCTATGCGTTACATTAATCTTCATAACTACTCATGCAGATGTGTACATGTTTCTAGGATGGAGATGGATTTTTTTCAAGTTAACTTTTGCAGTGCATTACTATTTGGAACAAGAAACAGAGGCTTCTGGCATCCAAAGCTACTTGTGCTCCTTGGCTCTGATAAGGAGAGAGACAGCTCCTCACAGCAAACAGCCACCTCTGCCTCCAAGGAGGAGGGGCAGGAGGGGACCCCAGCCCACGGCAAGAACACGTCACCAACAGGATTTGCAGGATTCAGACCAATCCCTGCACTATCCGAAGCTCTTCTCCACAGCTACACAGACTTTATAAGAACCACCAGAACTAGAGATTTGTGTCTATCCATCTGCCCTGCTTCCCATGTACCTCCCTCTTTCTCCTACCCCTACATCACAAACACACCCAACTTTACATGTGCTTTACGAGGTGATCTGATAAACAGAAACCTCTTTGAGGGGTGGGTGTATAGCAGGTGAGGAAGGTGTTATATGGTTTAGAGCAGTTTCTGTAGGGTGCATCAGTCCAGGGGAGGTTCACACAAGCAGCACCAGCCTGTGTGTGTGAACAGGAGTCTTGGCAGGTTCATTTACTCATAGTGTTCGATGGCTCTGCATTTGTGACTGTACTGCAACTGTTACCATGGAATCATTGCATGACTGGGGACCGAAGAGAACTTAAAGACCATCTCATTCCACCCCCTGCCATGGGCAGGGACACCTTCCACTAGCCCAGGTTGCTCCAAGCCCCGTCCAACCTGGTCTTGGACACTTCCAGGGCTGGGGTAGCCACAGCTTCTCTGGGCAACCTGTGCAGGGCCTCCCCCCCTCACAGGGGACAATTTCTTCCACATATCCAACCTAAATTTCCCCTCTTTCTCTTTGAAAGTCTTTCGGTTTCTCCTCAACCATGGCACACCCCTGGGCACACCTCTCAGCAGGTTACAAGGTGATCTCCACCCCCACGGGCCTTGCAGGGAGGGAGAGGTGACCACACACACAAACCTCTGCAGCTCCAAGACATCCACCTGCTGCAAACATTGCAGTGAAAACAGAACTTGTGCTCAGATCCCAAGCGAGAGAGACACTGATGTGGCAATAACTCACACTCTCAGGTATATTTGATCTTTCCTGTATTAATAATCAGCAAGAGCTACAGGATGTCTTAATGCATAACCCAGCACAGCCCAGCCCAACCCTGAGGGCAGGACACCCAAACTACATCACCTGGGAGTAATCCCAAAAGGCTCCAAGGCATCTTTTTGGACAGATAATTTCTCATCCTTTCTTTCCAGATTAGAAATTCACTTCTGACCTTTGGGAGTGGAAAGTCATTTCTCTCCCCTGCTCACCTCACTGACAGAGCTTCTTTGGCCATGCCATCCTTGTCCTACTGCTGCCCACCCACCTGATGGAAGGGTGGCTTCCCTGGGTACTGTTCACACATGGGTCTCCAATTTCTTTTACTTTATTTCACTTACTCATTTATTCATTTCATTTTTTTTTATTTCCATTTATATTTCCACAGTGCTTGCAATCATCTACAGTGAATATAAAACATTAAAAGGGCTGGATCACCCTTCCCAGACACACTCAAGAAAATGAAAGGAGAACACACATTAATAACTTAAAATTCTATGCTTGCAACCCAACAATGGACAGATACAAGCTACGTATTTTCACAGAATCACAGAGTATATTGAGTTGGAAGGGACCCACAAGTATCATCCAGTCCAACCCCTGGCCCTGCACAGGCCCATCCCCAAGAGTCACCCCCTGTGCCCCAGAGGATCAGCCAAACCCTCCTGGAGCTCTGGCAGCCTTGGGGCTGTGCCCACTGCCCTGGGGAGCCTGAGCAGTGCCCAACCAGCCTCTGGGGGAAGAACCTTTTGCTGAGATCCAACCTGAGCCTGCCCTGACACAGTTCCAGCCATTCCCTGGGGTCCTGTCACGGCCAGGACTGTATCTCTGCACAGATTCGGGGGTTGAAATGGATCTTGCAAGTCCTTAGCATTGAATGATATCACCTGTAACACTGTAGGAGAAGCTTTAAAAGCAGATTTGTACAGAAAACAATAAATCATGTGCTGGAATGGCCGGCAGCCAACGTTACTCAAATACCATCTCCAGTGTGGCTATTGCAGCTGAATGGGGCATTCCCCAGAGGTGTGTTTGTGTTTGGGAAGAGATGCTGCTGCAGCGACACCCTAATCACAGCCGGGCCCCCAGCCAGGGCCTGGCACCCGGCCCGGGGAGAGCTGAGCCCTCCGGGGCCAGCAGGGCTGAGCTGGAGCTTTGCCACGCTGCTCCAGAGGGGAGGGATAAATAGCACTGAACTGGAATTACTCCTTCTCCAAGAGCTCATCGGGTGCGTGAGGTAGGAACTGAACTATGCATAACTTGGAAGCCTCGTGCTTTAGCTCTACTTGTATTTTGCTGAGTGCCTCCAGGTACACGAGCAGAGGTAAACTGTGCCTCCAGCAGCTCCTGCCAAGGAGGCTGCAGGAAGGTGCTCTGTGATTTTATGCAAAGAAGAGCTCTGTGTGTCTTCAAAACAGCTCCTCTTTGGGAATCCCTTACACTGTAAATACGTACTTTCATGCACACCAAAATTTAAATTTTGCTTCAAATTTTCTTAAATGTGCCATAGGAAATCAAACTTCTCATGTCTGTGATTTGGGGAGAACAAATAGACACAGTGGCTTGGCTAGCAGTAAGCCCTTCTTCTTTTCCAAACCCAGCCATCCCCAGAAGACTATCATTCCTATGGCAGCAGCAGCACTCAGCCATTATTACAACATTATTTGGGTTAATTACTTTACTTCCTTTTACAAACTGTCTGCATTCTGTTCTGCTGGTCTTCCAAATAGGCGAGTCCTACCAATACATTTATTTTCTGACTTGGTATTTGTATCTAGAGAAACTTCTGCATGCAGAATAACCCTCCCCACTCAGAAATGTTAATCCCATAGATCCTCAAGCATCTTATAGTGATTTTCCCACTTCTTCCATGGCCTAAGCTGCCCTCCCTGTGCAGTTATAAATTTTCATTGCCAGAACACCACTTAACCAAAAACCCCAAGTCATCTGCAGGGCCCTGTGTTTCCCAGATTTCCCAGGGACGGACTTGGCTATGTGAAGGTCAGATGTGTTCCCCAAGGTTTATTCCACAGAGTTCTTCATGTGCTAAGGTCAGGCTTCACTGCACAGACATTTATTGATCCGACTGAGGTCAGACCTCAGTGCAGAAACCCCTTGTGCTGAAGCCTGGCTGAGTTGCTTTGCCTTAGGGAAACTTCCAGGCTGAACATTACTACAGGAACTTGACATCAGCTTTGAAATCTCCTTTTGAGGTCAAAAGACTCCTGACACTAACGGCAGGTCAGCCTAGAGAAGTATTTCTAATTTGTTCAACAGCTACAGCAAAAAAACCCTCTCTGGTTCCACTGAAAATGATCTTGGTTATTAAAACCCCAAAATGCCTTAAAATGCTCAAATCACTTCACTAAAGATTTTCCCACAATAGAAAAAGCAATTTTCTTTTCAGCTGTATTTTTACCTGTGTATTAGCTTCCTTTGTGCTAGGAAACCCAAAATCTACAGTGCTACAGTACCTACTATTTTTCTCACCCAAAAGATCGTTAAAAGCACACCATGAGAACACTGTGCTGAATATGCAATTGAGAATCTCTTTGTGACCACAGCTCTCCATTTCTTCTCTGTGTCATTGTTCTCTGCTGTGAGTACAGCCCAGCTACAAGTTTAGCAATAACCTACTCCACTAGCCATGGAAAATGACTCTTTGGAATCATGGAATCATAGAATCAGTGGGGTTGGAAAAGACCTCCAAGATCATCAAGTCCAATCCTTGATCCAACCCCGCCATGGTTCCCAGAGCATGGCACTGATGCCACATCCAGTCTCACCTTCAACACCTTCAGGGGTGGAGAATCCATCCCCTCCCTGGGCAGCCCATTCCAATGTCTGATAGCTCTCTCTGTAAAGAATTTCTTCCTAATATCCAACCCAAACCTGCCCTGGCACAGTTGAAGACCCAGCCCTCTTGGCCTACTGCTGGTTCCTGGGAGAAGAGCCCAACCCCCACCTGGCTACAACCTCCTGGCAGGGAATTGTAGAGGAGAACAAAAAGACATTCTGGCAGCTTTTGGGTAGAAAATTATCTTTTCCACAGGGCAGAAAATGAAAACAACAAAAAAAACCCCAAAACCCAACAAAAACAACAACAACAAAAAAACAAAGCCAACCAAACAAAAACCCAAAAAACAAACAAACAAACAAAAACAAAACCCATGGGCTTTGGGCAGGAGCATTGATCTTCTGGAAAGCAGAAAGGCTCTGCAGGGGGATCTGGATAGGCTGGATCCATGGGCCAAGGCCAACAGTGTGAGGTTCAACAAGGCCAAGTGCCAGGCCCTACATTTGGGTCACAACAAGCCCCTGCAGCTCCAGGCTGGGACAGAGCGGCTGGAAAGTGCCTGTTGGGAAAGGCCCTGGGGGCGCTGGTGCCAGGGGCTGGACATGAGCCCAGGTGAGCCCAGGGGGGCAAGAGGCCAATGGCCCCTGGGCTGTGCCAGCCATGGTGTGGCAGCAGGGCCAGGGCAGTGACTGTCCCTGTGCTGGCCCTGCTGAGGCCCCTCCAGGGCTGTGTCCAGTTCTGGGCCCTCATGGAACAGAGACATTGAGGGGCTGGAGCGTGTGCAGGGAAGGGAACGGAGCTGGGAAGGGGCTGGAGCAGCAGGAGCAGCTGAGGGAGCTGGGGGGGCTCAGCCTGGAGAGAAGGAGGCTCAGGGGGGACCTTCTGGCTCTGCAAGTCCCTGACAGGAGGGGGGAGCCGGGGGGGGTCAGGCTCTGCTCCCAGGGAACAAGGGACAGGAGGAGAGGGAACGGCCTCCAGCTGTGCCAGGGGAGGGTCAGGTTGGACATCAGGAGGAATTCCTTCCTGGAAAGGGTGTTCAGGCACTGGCAGGGGCTGCCCAGGGAGGTGTTGGAGTCCCCAGCCCTGGAGGTGTCCAAGGAAGGCCTGGCCGTGGCACTGAGTGCTCTGGGCTGGGGACAAGGTGGGCATGGGGCACAGAGTGGACTTGATGATCTTGGAGGTCTTTTCCAACCTTAATGATTCTGTGACCCTGTAAGTTGATCACTTCATTTCTGTCTCTCTTTACAGGGGTGGAGTAGCAAGCATGTGGTGGGGTGTACATATGAGCACCACCTCTTACCAGCCTCCTCCTGGACCCCCAAAATTCCCCTTCCCACCTCCCCAGGTGCTGGATGAGGCCATCACAGAACACCAACTGACCTGCCAAGTGCGTGGGGGTTGGGTTGGGAATCATCCATACTCATAGAACCTGCACAGGACAGGCCAGGACGGGTGAGCTCAGAGAGGGCACCTGCTGGGCAAAGGGCCACTGCTCTGCAGATATGCAAGAATGCAAAATAACTGTGGAGCTGGTGTACAAATCATAGAATCATGGAATGTTTTGGGTTGGAAGGGACCTTAAAGACCATCTCATTCACCCCCTGCCATGGGCAGGGACACCTTACACTAGCCCAGGTTGCTCTAAACCCCATCCAACCTGGCCTTGGACACTTCCAGGGATGGGGCAGCCATGGCTTTTCTGGGCAACCTGTGCCAGGGCCTCACCACCCTCACAGTCAAGAATTTCTTCCAAATATCCCATCTAACCCTGCCTTCTAGAAGTTTGAAGCCATTCCCACTTGTCCTGTCACTACAGTTCCTAATGAAGAGCCCCTCACTATCTTCCTTGTAGCCCCTTCAATACTGGAAAGGCTCTCCACACAGTCTAATGAAGTCTCTACACAGTCTTCTTTTCTCCAGGCTGAATAGTCCCAACTTTCTCAGCCCGAAATAAAGCTTTCAATAAAGAAAGCATGCAAAAAATAATCTTAAAGGACAACAACATTAAGGTTGTAAAGCAGAGAAATGTTACACTGGCATGGGGGATTTATAACTCTGCAAGAAAACACAGGATTTCCCTTGCCATGGGCTGGTGTGAGTACTGTAGGAATGCCAGTTAGTGATCTAGAAGGACTCGGTATAGAAAATCCCATTGCTGAGGACATGCAAATTCATCTACAATGAAATCTGCGAGTTCCAGCTTGGGAAAAGGTCCTCAGGAATCTAAAGAAAAAAAAACAAACCAGAAGAAACAGGATCCTCTCCACTGCCCAGGCTGCCCTGGCAAGGCTCCAGTGTGGTGATGGTTAAACGCCCAAGAGAGTTGGGGCAGCCACAACCTCACACAGATCCCCAGGGAAGGGGCTGGGAAAGTGCAGGCATCAGTGTTTTCCTGCTTCTCTGTCAAGCACTGGAAGAAGATGCATCAGCAAAATCATCACCATATAGAAACATAGAATAATGGACTCATTAAGGTTGGAAAAGGCCTTCAAGATCATCAAATCCATCCTGTGCCCGATCCCCACCCTGTCCCCCAGCCCAGGGCACTGAGTGCCATGTCCAGTCACTCCTTGAACACCTCAGGGATGGGGACTCCACCATCTCCCTGGGCAGCCCCTTCCAGTGCTTGACAACAATGATTGTTTTCAGAGAAACCCCTATGCATCCACAACATGTATTGCTGTCATTTGTACCAGTATGGAAAATGTCACAGTTTAAATGAAAAATCTGTTAAACTGCCTTGAACACCAGTGTCTCAACTACAAATATTTTTATGTATATATATATAAAATATTTTATATATAATATTTATATATATGCTGACATATTATTAATGGCCAGTCTTCGCGAGCGAAGATTTGGGAAAGGTCATTAGCCCTTCGAGCCTGCGCAGTGGATTTTTTAGGTGAGACACATATTTATATATATGGTCATCCTCTGCCTTTCTGTCTCATTGACTTCTGCGCTTCACTGTTCTTCTCATTTCACACCAGAAGTTTTCAAGAGCTCTTCTAGAACCCTTTCCCAAGGGCTGGTAGGAATCTGTATCCATCTTTTCCCAAAAATACCACCCACTTAACACAAGATGGCACCGCTGACCATCTAAGGGGCTGAACACAAGGCCAGGTACACTGGACAGGTTTGAAATCTGTTTATTCTACTCATTTTGTGACTCCTGCAAAACCTCCTCTCGGTGCTTCTCCTCCCCATTCTCCACTGTTCTTTGCCACAGACACAATCTGTTTCCTTGCTTCATGTTCCATTAGACACTTGGTCAAAACAAGCTAAAATCTTCCCCAAACCTAATTAATCCTGGCAGTAGCCTGGTTAATAAAAGTGAAAAAAAGGAGTCGGGATAGATTAAAGAATTACTCAGCTTCGTACTGCATCTCTACTTATTTTTAAGTACAAGCAGCTTACAAGCTTACAAGCTTTGCCTCAGTGGGAGGTGAACAATGCTCCACAAACCATCATGTGAATTGAAATTCAAATCTCTGTGAAGCCTGTGAGTGAGCTGCCAGCTTGGGTTGGACACTCAGCATCCACCACCCCAATGGCAACCAGCCCTTCCTGATCCCTCACATCAAACTCCTCTGATGGGACTGTATTTCAGTCACTACCAATCTTGACCCAATTACTAAAGGGGGAACAAAAATAGGTTGACTTGATATTAGCATTTCTCTAGAGTCCCCAGGAAGCAGAAGCACTGGGGGAAGGGTGAATTCCTTCCCTATACGACTGAGAATTACATCCTTTCTCTGGAATGTTTAAGCTAATGTGGAGAATTTAACAGATATTAATGTTCTTGCTGTGGAGTCATACACACCAGTCTACAGCTTGAGATGAATTACTTGTGAATCTTGTTCTATTTCCATAGCTCTCTCTTGAATCAAGGCAAGTTTTATGGCACTTTATGCTTTTTTTAAAGTAGATTTCCCAGATTATTGTCCTTCTGTGAAGTCCATGGCATTCCTTCAGCTGTTTTATACCTAGACAGGACTGAAATCTCTAGACCCCGCTCAAAGTTACATTCGCATGGCTCCTCATTTCTTGAGGATACAGAAGCAAACCTTGCCCTGTATGTATTCACCAGGATCACATTTTCCAGTACCTTCTCCTCCCCTTAATGCTTCAAAGTACTTTGGCAAAGAATCCAAACCCACAGGCCAGACTTCTGTGGTTCTCACAAAATACAACTGACCAACCAACGGGCTTTAATGGTTTCAGTCTCACCATCAGCTACAGAATAACTCCTTGGGTTTCAGCAGAGGTAATTCAGACATTGTCCAGTTTTATCACCTCAGTGTTACTGAAAAAAACATCCAGAAATCATCATTCAGGGCTGTTACTGAGTATTTATAGAAAGGTTCCTCCTACAGTCATGGCCAGAGTCAGAGAATCATCACAGAATCACAGAATGGTTTGTGTTGGAAGGGACCTTAAAGATCATCTCATTCCAACCCCTGCCATGGGCAGGAACACCTTCCACTAGCCCAGGTTGCTCCAAGCCCCGTCCAACCTGGCCTTGGACACTTCCAGGGATCCAGGGGCAGCCACAGCTTCTCTGGGCAACCTGTGCCAGGGCCTCATCACCCTCAAATTAGGAAGAATTTCCTCCTAACAGCCAATCTAAATCTTACCTCAGGAAAAAGGATTATGTACACAGTAATTTGCTTATATCTCTTGTATTTTTTATGTATTTATCTCTTGTATATTTGATGTATAAGCAGAGCATTGTGTACATACAACCAACCATGAGAAGCCTTGGGAGCTACCATGGAGGCTCAGCAGTTCCTCAAAGCTCACACTGATAATTCAACTTTCACACAGAACTTCATTTTTTTACACAGATGAAAATCCATTCAAAATCATACAAATAGTTGTGCAACACAAAATCAATAGTCCATTTTGCTAATGAACTTTTCCTGGTAGTATCAGTGCTCCCTGTTTTATAGGACGGAGTAAATATTTCCCGAGCTGACACAGCACAGCCCTGCCCACTGAGGTATCTTGGGCATCTTTCACACTGCAGGCCCTTGGATTCCAGTATATCTGAAGCACCACAGAAATCCTCCTGTCCTGATGCCTGAACTCCAGAGCTGAAGTGTTTCCAGTACAGGCACACAGGGACTGAGCAGAGAGCCCTTGGGCAGTGCCCAGCCTGCCCCTCTCTCTGAACATGCCCTCGGGGTTGTTGTGCACTGTGCTCTTCATGGTAAATCCCAGCCCCAGGAAAGTCACTGGAGGATCATTATGGATTTTTTGGACATGAGCAAAATTACCTTAAATCAGAGCTACAACCAAGCTTGCCTTGCTCTAGCCAGCCTTTGTCAAAAGGAAAGCAAAATCCTGCCTTTGCTTTCCAGCCTTGCCTTCTCTTCCATGGATACAAGATGCCACAGCTCCCTGGGGAATGTACAGCTCTTCTGTCACTGTGACAACACAGAATATGGAGGGGCTCTGAGTACGACCTCCTCAAATCTCAGTGCACAGGACAGAGCACTAATCAGTGTGCTAGTTTTAATTGCTTGATCTTTGTTTCCTTAAGAGAAAAAATCATCCTGTTAGATAAAATTCTCATTTTCACCAATAAAATTCCCCTCACTGAATTTTTCTGCAGTTATCTTAGCATTTCTTGTACTTCTAAATTCTCCCTTTCACTCATGTCTTATCCCTATTTTTTTGCTAAGCTTTATGTTTGGGAGGTGACAGGAAAGATGGAGAGAGATTATTTACAAGAGCTCGTAGTGACAAGAAAAGGGCAAATGGCTTCCCACTGCCAGAGGGCAGGGATAGATGGTATATTGGGAAGAAATTCCTCCCTGTGAGGGTGGTGAGGCCCTCACAGAGAAGAATTGCCCAGAGAAGCTCTGGCTGCCCTTTGATCCCTGGAAGTGTCCAAGGCCAGGTTGGACAGGGCTTGGAGCAACCTGGGCTAGTGGAAGGTGTCCCTGCCCATGGCAGGGGATTGGGAAAAGATCATCTTTGAGGTCCCTTCCAACCCAAACCATTCTGTGATGATTCTGCAATGATGTTTTTTAACAGATGAATTGTTTTACCAGATGATATATTGCCTTTACCTGTTTTCTGTGTTTCCATGTATTTACACACTTCACCTTCCTCACTCTCCCATCTCAGACTTGGTCTTCTTGTATTTTTAGATACAGGTTGAGAGATATTCAGTATCAATTGATTTATTTAATTTTTCTATTACATGTATTAGAGTTTTGATATTTTGGCTGTCTCCCAGCAAGGAAGCCTGAAATCCTCATTTTCAGTATCTCTCACATACTGCTACTAAAGAATATCAAGCATCTACTGTTGTGGGAGAACATGCTCTGAGTATAAAGGTTCATGGTTAAAACACCAGCAAAGCACCTCTGAAGAAGTGCATTTGGCCTCAAAATCAGGCTGAATCTCTTTTGTAATGAGTACTTTTGGGATGCTTTCACCAGGACAGGGACCCAAAGCAAGTCAAAAGAATTTTCCTATTAAAAGAAATTCAGGTGTAACTCCAAAGTGCAAATTTATCCAGAATTCATTCTCTTTGATTCCATTTGGTTCAGCTTTTCTACTTGCAGCAATAACTCCTCGTTCACAGGCTCCAGTAGGAATGACCTGTTCCTTGGCAGGGGAAGCTGTTATGTTTCCATCACAATACATAAGCTTCACTTCAAGAGGGTGAGCAGGCAATGGGCCAAAAGCAGAATACCTCTGCTTTGCAGTCATTTCTGAGCCAAGATATTATTTTTACTTTTCAAAAGCATGAGTGGTCAGAAAGCACTGCTTGGAAATTGAAACCATCCTCCATGCACCTCTGCTTCTCTCAAATGAAGCTTGCAAAGCATTGTGGATTACATGACTCATGCAGCGTGGGGACTGCCTTTTCCCCATCAATAATGCTCTCAGTTTATATTTCTCATTTGCACCTCAGTGCTTTTCCTGTCTTTATCACAGAAGTGAAGAGCCAAGACTGTGGATTCCTGCAAAGAGCCCTAACCCATGTGGGTCAGGAGCTCACTGGACGGTGCATCTTCATCGCTCCTGGACATCTGGTCGTGATCCGTCTTCCCTCCTGAAGGGTCCTGTGCAATCCCGCTGGAAACTTGTGAGCAGCACTTGGAGTTTGTTAAACAGCCCCAGTACATCTTCCCTCGCAGCACCCCGTGCCACACTTTGATTTGCCTGACAGTTATACAGCCACCCAGGGCTCGCTTTAATCTCAGTAGCAGCCTAAAGTATTTTTCAAGCTGGAGCGTTTCTGTTTTATGACTGTCCAAATGCTGCAATGTTCTGCTGGTATTACTGTAAAAATCCAGGGGAAAAAAGCTTAAGCTGAATTAATTCTGTGCAGATTGTGATTCTCCATGGGTCAACTCAATTCTTAGTGCTGACTCAATCAAATTTGGCCCCCTCTGCCTGCAGACAGTGGGTTACGGCCCCAGTTTCAAGTCCGGGGGCTGATCTCTCAGGTATTATACAAGGAGGTATTTTGCCTGGGAGGCACCACATCTCACTCTGCTTTTGAAACTCTCCGGTTTTAAAACACTGGAAGTACCTCGTGCTCATGCCAGTTGAACCAATCCTGCCATCCATGGTCAGCTGGGACCCCACAGTGACTGGGGCTGGTTGGAAATTAAAGTTTGGTAAATCCCACAGCACTTTGCAGTGTATTTCGTATCCACAAACAATAATGCCTTGACCTACCTCCCTTAGCATGCCAACCTAGACACTGAAGCTGAATGGAAATGAAGTAAAACCAGTCTGGAGATAAGAGCTGTGCAGGAGAGGAACTGGGATCCCTCCCCAGATGCTTTGGGCTCTGGCAGTCTCTCCTCTGCTCTCACTCTCACAGCCACTGGCACATCTCTTAGACCATGAACCTTATAATTCAATTCACAATAGAGCGTTTCTTTTTATTTCTGCAGAGTGCCTCGTGTAACCCTCATGCCCTACATCACAGACTCACAGAATATGCTGAGCTGGAAGGACCCACAAGGATCAAGTCCAACTCCTGGCCCTGCACAGGACACTCCAACAACCCACCCTGTCCCTGAGAGCGTTGTCCAAACACTCCTTGAGCTCTGTCAGGTTTGGGGCCATGACCACTGCCCTGGGGAGCCTATTCAGTGCCCAACCACCCTCTGGGGGAAGAACTGGTATGCTCTCACTGCACAGTTTTATTGCTTCTACTCCCTCTGTCCTCAGCTGTCCCTTACAGGCGCTGCCACCCAGTGTCACCAAGCTGCTCCAGACAGTTGAGGGAAGACACCAGTAGGTGAGAGCCTACAGTTATTTACCTGTCATACAGTGCACAGCACACTACAACAAATGACTCAAGGCTCCACTTGAAACAGATCAGGATTAAGAGCAAAAATATACATTCACAGGCCCATTGTTCAAGCTATGAAGCTAAAAGTCTCAACGTATATAAAACATGTTTTGCATGCAAAGGACTTGTAGTTTGGTGAGGGAAAAGAAAAGGTGACTGAAGTCCTAAAGAAGCCTCGATTTTGTACCAGGTAAATGCTGAAGTAGTTCAACGTTTTTCTAACTTCCTCCATAAAATCTCACTGATTTAAATTCCTGGCATACCTCAGTCCCCTGGATTTTAAAAGGTTATCTTCTATTTGGAAGTAGGTTTCAAACATCTAAGCAGCCCAACTACCTGTAAAAGCACAAATTAAGACACAATGTGTTGTCCCACCCTCAAGAGGAAGGAATGGGGCTTTACACACAGGTACCTGCACTGGAGTATTTATGATATAACAAGAGAAAACAGCTATGACCAAACTCATTGATACAGGTACAAAGAAAGGGATGAAACACAATTCCAACTACATGGATATTCCAGCAGCTGCCTCAGAAATGGCAGAGGGCTGAACACTCTTCCCCACTGTACCAACAGCAGACAATGAGAATCCCAGACGGGGTCAGACTGGAAGGGCCCACAGCGGCTCATCTGGTCCCACCTCCCTGCCCAGCAGGGCCATCCCACAGCACATGGCACAGGATTGTGTCCACACAGCTGTAAAAGATCTCCAGTCAGAAGACTCCACACCCTCTCTGGGTCACTGCCCAGCAAAGAAGTTCTTCCTCCTGTCCAGCTGCAACTTCCCGGGCATCAGTTCCTGCCCGTTCCTCTTGGGCCATTGCTGGGCCCCCCGAGCAGAGCCTGCTCCAGCCTCTGCCCCCTCCCTGCAGCCCCTGACACACCCTGGGGAGGGCCCCTCTCAGGCTCTGCTCTGGAGGCTGAACAGCCCCAGCTCCCTCAGCCTTTGCTGCTCCCAGAGCTGCTCCATCCCTTGGGCATCTCGGCAGCCTGCGCTGGCCCCGCTGCAGGAGCTCCCTGGCCCTGCTGTGCTGAGGAGCCCGAGCTGGGCCCAGCCCTGCAGATGTGCCTGCCCAGGGCTGGGCAGAGGGGCAGGATCCCCTCCCTGCCCTGCTCCAAGGCTCTTCCTGATGCCCCCAGGATCCCATTGCCCTCCTTGGCCCCCAGGACACACGGCTGGGCAGGGACAGCTGGTTGTCCCCCAGGACCCACAGGGCCTTCTCCTCTCCAGCAGGTCCCCCCCCAGTCTGTGCTGGTGCTGGGTTTGTTCCTCCCCAGGTGCAGGACCCTGCATTTGCCTTTGTTGAATTTCAGCCAATTCCTCTCTGCCCATTTCTCCAACATCTTGAGGTCCTTCTGAAGGGGTTCACAGCTCTCTGGGGATTGGCCACTCCTCCCAGCTTTTTTAATCATCAGTGCAGATGACCCAGGACATGAGAAAAAAACAGGAGGAACCATAAAAGGGTAAGAGGAAACAGGCAAGAAAAAACTATATTCTCTCCCGATTATTACACCTTTATTAAAAAGGCACTCTGGTACAGAAGTCCCAGATTGAAATCTATACTCACTCCTACTTTCACTTCATACCAGCTTTCTGTTGTTCCAAGGTGCCATATATAAAACTGGGAATAAACAAGCTTGGGAGTGGAAAAATTCCTGTCAATCCATCATTAGCCCTCAGAGATAGTCATTTCTCCAATGACAACATGCTGTGCCATCCTATGCAGCACATGAAGGGAACCAGAAAGCCTGTTAGCATTCAGTCAACATTTGTGTGAGTAGTTTTGTATCTGATAAGGGGCTTTTGGATTGTTCTTTTTGAATGTTTTTCCGATTAAACTTACTTTTTTTAAGTAAACATCTTGCTGTGATATAACAGCTATGGTAGGAGCTAATAATACATGAAGGCTTTGGCAGGAGGGATGAATATTTGAAAGGGGAAAAGCTGGGAATTCTTACCAGCACTGCCATTCATTTAGTGTCAAACACTAGGCTTTGCTCCATTTAAAACTGATCTGTATTTTTTGCTTTGAAAACCAGTAACAAAGCTTACGGGTGGGCAGAACATTAATAATGGAAATGGCTCCATGTGTGAATAAGAACTTGTTTTCTGAGGGATGCTCAGCAAAGCAGGATAGTCTTTATATGTGGTAAGACTATAAGTGCTTTGTCATCTTCCCAGTCTCAAAAATTGTTATACAGAATTACAAAGACGCTCTTCTTGGTCAGAGTTCACTAACAGATCTGTTGAAACAGAGATCTGCTTGCAAGACACCAAAACACAATTTGTTTTGCTCTAAATTGCCATCAAATCTGGGAAGATGCAGCCATTGCTCATACAAGAGGGAGTTCCCCCCTCTCATGGCCTACTGTTCCTGATGCAGAGCCTTTGGACTGACACTGCAGAGTCCCCTAGCTGCCCGGGAAGTGCCCTTTGGAATAACACTGGGGAGCAGCAGCTCCCATTTACCATCTCAGATGGGCTGTTGCCATCACTGCCTCCTCCCCACCCTGACCCTCCACACTACCTGCAGCACATGAAATGTATGTTGATATGCATGATGTAAGTTTATTCTTCATGTAGACACACCTGTGACTACATTTTGTACATTTAAGACTCTTTTAACAGAAACAGAATTGTGTTATATAGCCAGAGAGCAAGATCAGCAGAGGACAAGTCCCAGTGACTGCTCGGGGCACTGCTCCCACTGGGTTATGCAGCTGCACTCAGTCAGAAATACCCTCCACTAAAATCAAACACCAGCCACTAAAATCACAGCAGTTACCCTGGTGGAAACCCAAAGAGAGGATGAAAGTCAATACCATTTTTCCCTCACCACATAAGGTTTGACATGGCTTCTTTTCAAACAGCATTTTCACCAGCTTTCACAGGAGCACAAACTGCTGGAGCTGATGCAAAAACCTGGCTCACCACGATGGAAGTACCAGTGCCTTCCTGTAGTAGGCAGATGCTCTGCTTTGGTGTACAGCAGCTGTGGTCAGAGACATGGTGCCAACAGACAGCTCTCAAAGGCTACATGATCAAGAGACCACTAATACACAGATTATACAGCATGAAAAACACATTGCCTTTGTGTAATGCTGTGTCAGACCTTACAGCTGCAGACACTGCCCCCAAAAAACAGATACATACTGAATATTGTGGGAGTTTTGATCACTGCAATATATAAGAAGGATATTAAGTCATTAGAAAGCATCCAAAGGAGGCCAAATGAGAGCACAAAAAAAGCCAGCTAAGAAGAAAAAGGAATAGCATAGCTTGGGAGAAAGTATAAAGGTGTCACTGCAGGAGTATTGCAGAGGATGAGGTTACAGAGCAAGGTGGCAATCCAGGCTAGGCAGGGAAAAGCATCCCAGGGGACCTCATGACTAGGGAAGGAACTGGGATGGCAAAGTTGGTTCAGCCTTTGGAAGAGGAGACTGAGGGGAGACCTCACTGCAGTTCCAACTGCCTGGGCAGGGGCAGAGGAGGGGCAGGGACTGAGCTCTGCTCTGGGGGACCAGGGACAGCACCCAGGGAACGGCTGGAGCTGTGTCAGGGCAGGGTCAGGTTGGATGTCAGGCAAAGGTTCTTCCCCCAGAGGCTGGTTGGGCACTGCCCAGGCTCCCCAGGGCAGTGGGCACAGCCCCAAGGCTGCCAGAGCTCCAGGAGGGTTTGGATGATCCTCTGGGGCACAGGGGGTGACTCTTGGGGATGGGCCTGTGCAGGGCCAGGGGTTGGACTGAATGATCCTTGTGGGTCCCTCCCAACTCAACACATTCTGTGATTCTGCCCTGCCCATGCAGAGTGAGGAGTTGAGAGGCAGAGGACATCCATTATCACTGTGTGCACACATTTAAACACCTGCAGGAACAGGCATATAAACTACCAACATTTACATTTTCATAGTGCTGTTGATCTCCTTGACTATACTGGCTCACAGTGAGATTTCCTCTCAAGCAGGTGGAATCCTTATTCCCTGCCATGGAGATGTGAGAGCAAGGTTTGCATTCACTCCTCCCAAACCAAAAGGCAAGACAGACGTTCTTGACAGCAGCCCATGCAACAAACCTTGGATGCTCACAGCAGCTGGCAGCTGCTTTCAGAGACATATAATGGGCCTCACATGCTGCTGCTAGTGAAATAATCTGAGGTCAAACCAATATTTTTATAGAACAACTGTGTTTATCACTGTACGTCAAGATAACACACACAAATATTTATCTTCCCTGAAACCATTTTAAACAGAGTATTACTACCAGTTGGAGTTTTGCCGAAACATTTAACAGTCACTTCCTGAAGTATCCTACAACTTCCAGTACAGTTTGCCTGTGTTTAGCTCTGAATGAACCCTGGGAGCCGTCCTCGCTCCCCCCGCAGCCGCACAGCCCCACTTCCCGTCTGTCTCAGGACAGGCTTTCGGCACATCTTGGATTGTTATTATCAAGGATGCCAAGTCCACAGACCTGCTTTGAATTTTGGTTCCTTGCTGCAGCTTACAAAGGTTTCCACTGGAATGTCCCTCGGACTCCCAGGCTTTGATGATGTTTCAACAGCACAATGAAAGGCAGGTCCTCACCACAACACAAGGCAAAGTACTGGGTTTGAATACACAGAATTCTTTGGCCCCACAGAACATGTGTCACTTGGATGGTTTTTTTCCACAGATTCAGATCTCTCTTGGAGTGGGTTGCTGTTGAAGATCAGTAATGGCAACTGGTCTCATGCATGGGATCACTACGTGAACAGAGCTAAAAATTACTGACTTAGTTACAGAACTGAGGTATAAACTTCACAAATGAAAAGCTGTAAACCCCTGAGTGGGTACTACAACTGTTTGCCACAATTACTCATCCACACCACAGAATACACTCACATTTTCCAAAACCACTTAACTTCTTTTGTCAAGTGGGTGTTAGGTACTTGTAATGAATCTCCCACAAACACCCCTCCAACAGCACTGGCAGTTCCGTGTGTTAACCCTTCAGTCTCAAGAAGTCTTCAGTAATATTTGTCTCTGAGAAGTCTACACATCATCAATGAGTTTTTCCTGTGCTGAAACTGATTGTTAGTTTTGTTGTATATCAGCATTAGTGCACAGCTATATGTGTATGTACAAATGTTGTAGGCACCAAGGGTAATGCACTGAGACCCTGGCAGAGGTAACCTGGCAGCAAGGCAAGCCAAATTAAATACTGAAATGAGTTTACAGCTTTCTAAACTATATCTGTTGCCATCTCCTTCCCAAATCCAGGCGGGTGGTAACGTTACAGCATGAACTCATCTCCTCAACACCATTCTCCTCCCCTCAAATTCAGGAGTTGAATATTTAAAGCTAGGATTGGAAAGGCTGTTAAAGGATAAGACAAAGGAAAATATTGACTGCAATTGCCTCTGGAGTATTCCAGCTGTCAGATACCAGCAGCCAACCATCCTTAAGGTAAGAAAAAAAATACAGGCTCTCCCTGCTGGTGTGCAAAGAGATGTCAGCAAGTACCAGGCTGCTGTATCTCCTTTGCAGCACCACCCAGGTGGGAAGGAGTCATCCCCAGTGCAGATCAGTGGAAGACAGACATCTGCACAGAACATAATCCCAATAAATTCAGAGATGAGAAGGCTCCTAGGGACAGCTAAAGCAGTTGGTACCCAGCAGCCAGCCTCTGGTCTTTACTCAGTGCAAGGTTGCAGTGACTGTTCTTGTAGATGGTTCTGCTTGTCCTCCTGACTGAAGCAAATATATCCATGATTTAGCTTGTTTTTCTTTTTTGAATTACAAAATCCCTTTAAAAGCCAATTTAATACTGTCATTCTTGCTTGTGGGAGACTATCAAAGATATGTGGGGAATTTAGGGCTTTAAAACAGATGTAATAGATCACAGAAACATAGAATATGCCAAGTTGTTGCCCAAAACTGCCCCAATATTGAGGCGAGGCCACCCCAGGGCAGAGCAGAGCGGGACAATCCCCTCCCTGATGCCCCAGGACAGGGATGTCCCTCCTGACTACCAGGGCACTGCTGACTCAGGGCCAACTAGCCATCAACCAGGACCCCCAGGGCCCTTTCCCAGCACTGCTTTCCAGCCTCTCATTCCCAGTCTGTCCGTACATCTGGGGTTGCCCCATCCCAAAGGCAGAATCCAGCATTTCCCCTTGCTGAACTTCCTGTGGTTGGTGGTTCCCAGCCCTCTGATTTGCTTTCAAGGCCCTACAATAAAGTGCAGATTTTTTTCAGCTATACCAGTCCACCCTAAAAGACCATCCCCTCATAAAACATCAGCAGACACTGAAAAAAGCTAAAAAGCTAAACGGAGTCCCTGGGTATGAGCACCCAGTTACAGCAGTTCCTGATGGAGGGTCCACAGGAGGCAGCAGGAAGGCAGCAAACAGCCCTGAGGCACAGGATTTCCTTCAGCATTTCCTGGAAGCTGAGCAAGTTCAACAAGCACCAAGTCCTTGGTCTACTTGGGGAGACCCCAAGTGAACAGCCAGAGTTCAGTACAAGCCTGGATCAGGCCAAAAATGTCTTGATACACCCAGTGATGGTTCAGCACCAAGGCAGGAGTTAGTGGTGGACACTAAACTACAGTGACACAGCAATACACAGAACTGCAACCAGAACGATCAGTGGCTGTGAGAGAAGGGGGTTGGACTATTTACCAATGTCAAACTGTATAAATATCTATGTACATTTGATTGCTCAACCTGCTGTGCATGGGCTCATGTATTAAACACCAGCTTGCACATTCCACAAAGGGGTTTGGACTTTTTTTCCTTCTTTCTAGGCTGTCAGAAAGGATTTGGATGAGGTCAGTCTCTGAACACAGAACATTAAGTCTTAGCTCAAGGAAAGACACAAAAGCTACATCTTCTACTGTACAGCATGTTGCCATATTGTGCAGATCAGTTTGATGTGTTTTATTACTAAAAATTACCAGCTCCAGCCAGAGTGACCAGCTGAACGAGCTTTCTGACACAGTCATTAGTCACAGTTCAGTGGGCATTATGATGCAGGAGGATTTAGAGTCCTGTAAAGCCACGGACAGTTATCAAACAGTTGAAAAACCATAGACTAAGCACAAGCGGCACCGTGGCTGCCAAGGGGGGAAGAAACCTCATGAAATCTGGAATATGTTTCTACTTACTGTCCATCCTAGTAAAATAAAATGATCTCTCATTTGAGCATATGGTTCTGCTTAGACAAGAAACTGTATATATTGGTCTAAATCCAGAATAGCCTTTCTGACATATTAGTCAGTATTAGAAAATCACTACAACCTGCGTGCTCTGTAGCAATTCCTAATGCTAAGTGCAACAAACCTACGGTGATCCTCCTCCTCCCTCTCTCCTCCCCACCTTTCTGTCCTGGACCCATTTTTTTCTTCTTTTCTCAGCTTTATACCTTTTCTATAGGGCCAGCTGCAAATGTCTTTTCCCTTTCTTTTCTCCCTGCTGCTTCTGTCCTCACACACACCCCTTCACAGAGAGATTATGACTTTTCCACGAGAAGACTTTCAGCAGTATCCCAGAGTTCCCAGTTTATATGGAAACCTACTGATTGCACAGAGGTTCAGCTTTCAAATGGCAAATAATAATGGCCAGTCTTCGCGAGCGAAGATTTGGGAAAGGTCATTAACCCTTCGAGCCTGCGCAGTGGATTTTTTAGGTGAGACACAGCGTGCGCTGAACTGAGCCCACCCTTTAATCCTGAGGTTCATCTGCCGGGGTCAAGCAAACTTGGACAGTGGCAGTGAGGTCCTCAGAACGCAGGTTTGTTTAGAGTGACCTTCTCTTAGATGGATTGCCTTACAAGGCTGACGAGCTCCATCTGCCCGGGGGGCTGGGAATCGAACCCGGGTCACAGCGGTGAGAGTCCTGCACCCTAACCACTAGACCACCAGGGGCCCCAAAAATACCTCATGGATAATCTGCATAAGTATGTTTTAAGGCCTTTATGTATTTTAACAAATTGCTTAGCTTTCACTTGAGCATAGTCAGAGGGACAGAGGAACCTCCAAAGCTTTCGGGGTGCTCAGGTAACAACGGAGACAGAGTCCTGGATTCATAGTGCTCCCCTCTCGTTCCCAGAAGAGGGCAACTTTGGCTGGAGAACAGGTCAGGCTTGTGTCCATGCAGCTCCCCAGATAGGATTAAGAGCATGTGGCACAGTACAGCACCATCGTCATTCTCCTGGAGCTTCCCAGGAAGTGTCAGGCCACTGAAAAAGTAGATTTATCTGGGAAGGAAGAAGGCTTTGCAGATCTTGGACACTGAATGGGACCTCTCTGAAGAGGAGCTGGATGACATTTCTCTGACTTTATTTGCCAGTTGAGAACGTATGTTAGACGTGATCCAATATTTCCACGGGAACATACTGATTTTCAGAAAACAGCATTGCAAAAGAAATATTTAACTGAAACATTTCAGTGAGACCAAAACATTTGAATGGGGAAAGCTCACTTTGTAAGAATGGATAAGGATGGGAAAGGAGACTTTGCCAGAAAACCACGCAGCCAACTGGGCCTGGGTTGGATCCAGATATGTCAAAGATAGATTCATTACTGCTAAGCTCTTCTTGAGTTTACAGAGCTGTGCAGCAATGGGGAAGAAGGAGCAGTTCCAAGGCACCTGAGCTGAATATGAAACAAGACCTCAGTCCCTGGGGTCCCTGAGGTGTGTCTGTGCTGCACAACCACTGGAGTGAGCTTGGAGAGAACTGGAAACCCAGTTGCACAAAACACAGCCCAGAGCTTTATGTCAACAAGCACAGGATGAAAATCTAACCCAATGCAAGGTGAAGCTGTAGGTTACAGCCTCCTTGGACAGAAAATATCAGTGGCAGGCATCTGCAGCAGTATGGCCCATGACACCCTTGTCAGGCTCCTGCCTCTATTGAGACTGAAAAGCTTTCCCATGAAAAGCAGCTTCTTAGCTGAGTAAGAGAACATTTCTACACACTGAGAAACAGGTAAATGCAACTGTGTAAAGAAAATGCAAAAGTAAATGTTTGGACTTTTTTTTTAAACAGAGTTCTTGGAGTGACTGGCAAAATCCCTCCGACTGCTCATAAGGAAATGATTCCTTTGGGACCTTGTTCATCTCTGTGGACTAAGAAGTTCTTTCCTGAGTTTCATCCTGGCTGTTAGTTCCTATTTAATCTGCCACTAACAATTCAAGCCAGGCTGTCTGAGGAAATGTGCAATACCATCTAAAAGCTCCCACCATTTCAGAACACAGAAGAGGGAAAGGGTGGTCTCTTTTGACAGAGGCAGTACCATCATGCCATGGGGTCTGCACCCCTCCTGCACTCCAGAAAGCTCAGTCTGTGCCAACAGAATGGATTCTTTCTGTATATAAAGGACTTCTGTAGACCTTAGCCAAGATAAGGACTTGTGCCAGGGATGAGGGAGGCTCAAGTACTTGTGTAGCTAGTACAGCTAGAACAGCTTCAGTTAACAACAAGGCTTACAGTGGACTGAGTTAGAGGAAGTAGCTTCATAACCTCTTGAATAGGAAAAAAGAGTACTTTATAAAGTATACACCTTCATTGAGCTGGGGCTGAAACCCAAACCTCACAGGGAGCACCATCAGTTGCAGCAAGATACCAGCTGGGATTAGTGACTGCATCACCCCCTGGCCAGTGCAGGCTGGGGGTGACATGCTGGAACTGCTCTGCAGAGAGGGACCTGGGGGCCCTGGTGGAAAACCAGCCTGGGCTCAACAGCCCACGACATAACAAGGAGCTCCTTCCTCTCTGGAAGAGCAAGACTTCCTTTTTAGTACTCGCAAGGGAAGATATTCAGAGTAGTTCAGTACTACCCCTACGATCCCAGCTCTTCCTCCACACACTAAAACGTATTTCTCAAAAGGAGCTTTGCACATCAGTTGTCTCACCCGCATCTGCAAAACACCCCCACCCTATATATAGACAAATACATAGAGAGATGTATACATATATAATCTTTGATATTTTTTTAAGTCATAATGAAGAAATCTTATTTCACAACTTAAACTCCCACCTAAACCTTCTTCCCTCAAAGCTCTATAAGACAGGAATGACAAAGTATTAAAAGTGAAAGTCACTTTCTTGCACTACTCACACTTCTGTGTATGCTTTGCAATGCCAAGCACCAGTTCTGCCATACATGTACACTCTGCACTGAGCAAAACCGGGTTAAATGGAAATCTGCATATTATCTCTTTTTTTTTTTTAACTTTTAATTATTGGGGTTTTTCAATCAATCATGCTTCTAAGAAGTAAAAAGTCTCAGATATGGTATGGATAAATTCAGCTTCAGGAGAGCCTCACCGGGTCTCTGGGCAGCCCAGTGACAGAGCATTTGGAGGCTGTGTCTAATTCAGGAAGCAAATAAGCTCATCTCACCCAAGGGGAGGTGTGGAGGCCTTTCAGATGTCAGACAGTTTCAACACACAAGGTAAGAATTGCATTTGCAAGCTAAAATCATGGTTTGACACAAAATCTTTCTGAGGAAACAAGATAATGCCAGTGGAGGAAGAGAGCTCAGTCCCTGCCCCTCCTCTGCCCCTGCCCAGGCAGTTGGAACTGCACTGAGATCTCCCCTCAGTCTCCTCTGCTCCAGCTGAACACACCAAGTGCCCTCAGTGTCCTCCCACGCCTTCAAATCAAGGCCCTTCCCCATCTCCATGTCCCTCCTTTGGACACTCTCCAATGGCTCAATCTCTTCCTTCCATTGTGTCCCCCCAAACTGCCCCAATATTGAGGTGAGGCCGCCCCAGGGCAGAGCAGAGCAGGACAATCCCCTCCGTGGCCCGGCTGACAATGTGGTTCCTTGGCCGGAGATCTTTCCTCTCCCCACTCTCACCGAAGCACCACGGGCTGCCCGTGCCCCGGGTAAAACCCTCCCACTGCTCTGAGCCCGAGCACTCACCCCAAAGCCCGTCACCCACACACAAGCCCTGTGCAGACACAAATCTCTCACCCAGGCCCCTGGCACTTCAAACCTTTCCCCGACACCTGCTTCGATTGCCGCGGGCTGTGCCCTGGCCGCGGGCCAGGCGTGAGCTCAGCCCGTGCAGCTGGACCCGGCACATCACAAATCCCGGCCACGCCAGCCCGCGGCTCCCTTCCCTCGGCTGCTGAGGATCCCGGGAGAACGGCGGGGCCGGGCTCCGCACTGGGGATCCCGGGAGAACGGCGGGGCCGGGCTCTGCACAGCCCTGCCAAAGGGCAGGGGGACAGCGGGGCTCCCACAGCACACAGGTACATCCTGAGCCGGAGCATCCTCCTCCTGCCACAGGAGGGAGGGTCAGAAGAGGGCACGGGTCAAAGCACTACTTCTCTCTGACAGCAGAACTTACCCTTCAGAAACATCTCCTGGAGATATCCCTGCTTGGCAGACTAGCAACAAATCAAGTCTTCCTGCGACAACAGCCAGAGCTTGAACAGGGACACTGAGAGAGGTCAGTAAGATGTGGGGAAAAAACCTGTGGAGACGATTTCTCATTTCATGATAAAAACCAACTAAAATTGACCGTCCACAGCAGACACTGTGGATATGAAAGCTCTTGCACCAACCAGCATGAATATTGTGGCAAAGCGGCCTTGAATTACACATAACTGGCTAAAACAAACACAAAGATAAAATTGGGCTTAATTGCTACCTGTTGCTCTGTTTTTACAAAGCTATTGGGCTGAATGTGCTCTAATAGAAAGAGAAGGTATGAAAAAAAAAAAACAAACCTGATTTATTTTAAGGCAAAGTCTGATAAATTTGCTGTTGTGTGCTTGCCTCCACCAGCAAGGGACTGGACATGAGGAATTTGTTAGACATCAGCAGAAACATAGCAGAGAAAGTTACACAAAAAGAGAAAATTTACTGCAGTTAGAAAAAAACCTACAGTATCCCAGTCTCCCCCTCAAAAACCCCACACCTAAATAAAAGAAAAATAACCCCAAAAATACCCCAAACCTTGGTCAATGTCCTCAAAGCCTCCCTTTCCCTGGTACATCTATGCAGAGACCACAGACAGATTCCTCTATTCCAGCTGTACAATAAATAAATCAGTCTAGAGATTCTGTGATACCAGTTTGCATAAACAGTAAAAAGAGAGTAAAAGAAAAGCAGACCTGCCTGGCAGCAGGTAAACGACAATGCCAGAAAAAACCTTGTCTGTAATGTCCCCACCCATGTCTTGCTCCCCACATGAGACCCAGAATTTCCTGTTACATAACAAGAAACTGAAGCTGTGTGGGAAGCTCTGGGATGCCACCCCAATCAGCAGACACCTCACTCCTTCTCCCTTGGCTTTAGACAAAGAAAGAGGAAGATAAATACCACAGAATAATGGTTATCTCTTCTTATTTGACTTAAAAGCAAGAAGGTCCTGAATTACTGAAAATCACTGGGCCTGATCTTACAAGTCAGGGTCACACCCTCATCTCCAGCAATCAGAAGGAATGAACAGCAGCAGAGGGGTTGATTCAAAGACCTGGAAATAAAATAGTGATGTATTAAGAGCATCAAGTAAAATCCAGTGTAGTTCCAGTCTAATTCAGACACCACTGAAAGCCCTTGCCAGTCAAAGTGTCATCAGCCACCTGAATACAATCAAATCCCTGTTTACTGTGTTAATTGTTAATATCAAACAGGGTGCCTGGCATTTCAAAACAAGTCACTAGTTGCTCTCGTTTGAAGTAAAACCATAAGAAAAATCCCTTGTAACGAAAATTACATTCAAAATTTCTAAGTCATTTTTTATTTAGCAAAATGCTACTGTCTGCATTCACACGGCTCCCAAAATGGGATCTGCCACCCAGCTGCCTACTTATCAGGAATGTCTCCTTGAAATTACCTGGCAGGAATGAAAGAAGTCAAGATTCTCTCTGCTCTTCCAAGTCATAGAAAAAGAGGTAAAAATGCAATTAAAAAAAAATCAGCTGAAATTATTCCGATTTCATTTACAAGAATCTGACACTTATATGTCATAAATACACGTTATGTTAACTCATTTTTATTATAATTATATATATATAACTTTATTTTATTATAATCATTAATTCCATAGTATTTTCAGCCTCTTTTCCAGCCTCTTTTTCAAATAAGTCTACTGTAGTTGAGTTTCCCTCATCTGTTCTGGTTCCTGATTAAATAGTATTTACATCGTTGCACATCCTCACAAGCTGCACAAAGGTTGGAACATCTCACCTACAGCTTGGTCAATTCTTTACCTTGAGATTCTTTCCTTCTGTGTTTAACAAGGTGTCCTCTGAGTTAAACAGCAGCAGCTGGGCTGAGGCTGCATCCCTAAGTCCCCAGGGCCAGCTTCCCTCAAGCTACACATGATTTATTGCAGGTGGGATTTGTTTGCTGTTTTTCCAAGCCCACCTCTTTAGCAGATGAGAAAGTCTGGTTGCACTGGCTATAATATCAGGGTATCAGGAGTCTGGGGTGCTGGTTTTGGTACAATAACCCTTCCCTGCTTCAATGTAGTGGTTTAATGTATTTTTTATTTTACTGGTTTTGAAGCTGTCCTATGGTTCCTTTGGATAGCAATAATAAAGTGAACTCTGGGCAAACCTCTACTCTCACTACAGGCTTTCAGCGGTAATGGTTAATTTCTGTGGGGTGGGATGTGAGAATTAAATTATTCCTACAGCAGTTTAAAGTTTAATTATAAAAAATATTGTTATCTTGTACCCTCTGGAGTAACATCACCAAGAGCAACCATCCGCTCCCCTCTCCCCTGTCTGACTGTACCTGCTGATGGCCCGTTTGGTGTTCCATGGATAAATGGTCTCAGTGCTGCCCCACCACCCAAACCAAACCAGCTGTAACCGGGCATGTGTCAGAGACTGAAATGGTTAATGATTTATGCATTCTAAGAGACTTTTTGCAGGCTTTTGACCTGCATGATACCTCTGATGAGCAGTCAGGCCCCGCCCTCCCTCCAGTGTTGGAGGTGTGAAGTACTGAGCTGAGCTTGCAGGCTTTTGACTATTGATACATCTGATGAGCAATCAGGTCCCTCCCTCTGCTAATCTTGAAAGGCGGGAACCAGGCGAGACACAAAAAACTCAGCACACAGACCTAGGAGATGTTGGAGGCTCGAGGCACGGCCCGTGACACTAACCATGGATAGAACTCATAACTTCTTGGAGTATGGAGGCTTCCCTCCTTCACCCCCAGCAGATCAAGGCCGCCACTTCAACTGACAGACATGGAAGCATCGCTGGACCCCGTGGGCGGTGACTATATACATCTGTCCACTCTCAGCTTTTCTTTCTCTTACTCTCCCTTGCTCTTATCCTGCCTTTCTCTCCCCTATGCATGTTCTCCCCCCCCAAAGGTTATCTCTGTGTCACACTGTTGTATGACAGCACCCAAACTGCTAGCATGCCTGTTGATACAGAATTGTTAAAATAAACCTTGCCAGTATGTTTTCAGACACCGACTATTTAGTGTCGTTTCACTTTAATCCACCCCAAGGGAATTATTGATAAAAACCTGAGTTACCCCCCCTCTCCCCTTTTCCTGGGGCGGGTCGTAACAGCATGGCAGCACCACAGAAACAGCCAAAGGAAAACCAGGCACAAAGCCAAGGAAACCTGGAACCCTCCAGCCAGCAGCACCCTGTGTCTGGGATGCAGCATGTCCCAGGTGGGCAAAGAAGGAACAGAGAGGTCAGAGCAAATCACAGAATCACACAGTTCTATGATTTTGAAAGAGTCTCTGAAGCAGAAATTCCATGCCAGTGATACTCTTCATGTGTATTTGGACATTCATGGAAAGTACTAATTCCACTAAATTCCCACCGATTTTTATGCCACAAGCTTTTTGATATGACAACCAGGATGCAGCAAAAGGCAACTGTCCCAGAGATAGCTGGGCTCCAGTTAGATGAGAATGGGAATGAGGTGGCACTTAACTGATTTTAATGATAATTCACTCCTTTATCTCTCTTTTACAGACCTTTAGAGTAGCTCACAGGTTCAATCCCCTGTAGGGGCCACTCACTTCCGAGTTGGACCTTTCTGGGTCCTTTCCAACTCAGAGTATTCTGTGATCCAGTAACTCTACAGGTTCTAGTGACTTTGTTTACTCTTCCCTTACAACACCTTCCCTCTGCTCCACACACTGACAGTGGGTCCTCTCCATACCCTGAACTTCCCAGTGAAATGGAAACTGGAGCAACTGTTCCTAACTTACTGTTTTGATGCTTTTTTATCTAGAGAAAAATTTGCATACCTCAAATTATTTTTTCCAGTTGTTACTCTGAGTAGATCTATTACCTTCCTTTATTTATATATTTATTTATTTATTATCTTTATTCATGTTTATCAGCAGTTCTTGAGGCTCCTAATAGAAAGAAACAAAAATTATTCTCCCTTATTTCTGCTAACGCCAGGTCACTCTTTTGGACTCCTCTACATCAGTGACACTTTTGTCATATTTATGATTTTTCCATCTGAAAGTCACTTTAATAGTTTCATACACAAGCCCAGTGCTGGAGCAGTTGGTCTGAAAATGCCGTAGGAGACATCTGTGATGTGGCTGTTCACTGTCTTTCCCTGAGATTTTTGACCAGGACAACACTTCCACCCCCCAGGCTGCAAAGCCTGGTTTAGTGGCAAAAATTGAACTGAAAAAATGTTCATATGTAAAAGATGCAACAAATTGGACTTCAGCACTAACATCTGCCCCAAAGCTGCTTTACAGGATTTCACACTTGGAGGTCTCTGCATCAGCAATTCCTCTATTCCCTGAATGTGGGCCAAGAGGGAATCCATGCCATGGAATGTGTATCTGCCTGCTCTTCATCCAACTTTTTTAATAGGTTTTTCTATGGCAGAAAATCAAACTGTTTGCCAAGAGCCAAGAATATAATATCTATTCAATTCCCTCGATGTGCTAAATTAGTCATTAATTACACTGACTACAGCAATTACATTCGTTCAGCACGAGGGACTTGTTAACGAAGAGCTCAATCGCCTCCAGTAGCTTTGCTCCCTGAACTGAGTTTATCCACTGTCTCTCACATCAGCCACCCCAGCACGGTGTCCCATGTGTTGAGAGGACAGTTTACTCCCATTTTAGGCTTCCAAAAAAAGGTTTAAGGGATGACACATGCTTTAGGGGGAGAAAGAAAACTGCCTGTTCCATTTCAACATATCTTTTATTTTTTGTTTAAAGGGTTATTAAAACAGAGGGTGTGTTCTTGGTTCGTTTTCCATTTCCATTCTGTGCTCACCAAGTTTTCTGTGTCACTGGGATCGGTGCTTGGGGTCCTTGTCTCCCTGCAGTCCCAGCACAGCCATGCACAGAATTCCTGCTGCATCCTCCTCTTTACATTTATAGCTGACCTGCTCTGTAAGGAAACTCCTGGAAGCTCTTCACAGCAAACGCACCAACCAGGCTCTTACAGCTCAATGAACACATCACGTCCTTCTGCTTTGCCCAGGTTGTGTAATCAGCCCTCAGCTTTCTGTGCCCATATCCTAAAAAACTGACCCAGCAGAATTTTCTTTGTGAGAAGACTTATAATTTAAGCACAAAAGATTTTAAACAGTTTTCCAACACTTAGGAAGCCCTCACAGTTCTTGAAACACGGTCAAGCTCGTGGAACAGTGTATCCTCAACAAATAAATTACAATGGGAGTTGTTTATGGAGTGAAGCAGTTTGTAGTGAAGGGCATAAAATTCTGTGACTGAGGTTCAGAAGCTCTCACAAAGCTACATATGCAAGTGGCAGTGGAAAGAACAATGCAAATTTGGGATCCTTGCTCCAAGACCACGCCTCCAGCCATAGGAGCACTGTCTGTACTGAGGCATTTGCTTTTCTTTACATGTTGTTTTCTCTTCTTACAAAGTACAGCGTTTTTCAGAAGTTTCTTCTCCCCACCCCCAGTTGCAGGGTGTCTCCACCTTTCATAAAAAGGCCAGAAAAGGTGCACTAACAAATTGCACGGGACTTATTATGAACAAGCCTGTGTATTCTCACAATTAAATTCATGTATTTGCTTGGTCTGAAGGAGACGCTGGTGTTCTCTTTCTTATCCCAGGCAAATTCCTGAAATACCTAGAAGAAAAAGGGACTGAGAACTCAGACAACTAAAGCTGGGATAAAGATTTTGTCATAAAATCTTGTAGATGTCCCTAAGGAGAGAAGAAAAGACTTTACATGTTCCGAGATGTTCAATATCCTGGTCAGCACAAAGAGCGAGGAGAGAGAACACGTGTAGTTCAGTGGTGAAGAATCTGTTTCTCAGCCACAGGAAACCCAGCCAGGACACACCAGTCCTTATTTAAACCATCTGCCTCCCAATTATTTCTAACCAAAGGATTAAAAAAAAAAAAAAATCAATGGAACCACTCACAAAAATTATGTTTGAATCAACTATGGTCCAAACAAAGGAACTGACTGACACAGAAAGACCTGGCCAAACCCACAGCTTAAAAGCTGTCCTGAGCTTTATTGAGGGTTCACTGCTGTCCTGAGCCACAAGGCCTCTGCCCACCCATCTTTACAACAAACACTCCCACAAGGTCCAGCACAGACTCTTTCATCAGAACAGGTTGTGTTTGCTGAGCCAGACCCTGCTTGCAAATACCACGTGCCCTGGGGTTTCTCAACAGTGAATTATAAAACCCCACAATGTAGTCTCTGCACAGTAAAATGCAAAGGGAGATTGCAGAGTATTTCACTGTATGTCTGGGACTGGAGCATTAACATCTAAAAGACTGTGGTATCATTTCTATGGGAAACAGGATTAGCCTCTGGGACTGCTCCTGCTCTTCAAACCCAGGATCTGCTGAACGTGTCAGATTCTGCTCTGCTGAACAGAGTAAGGGAGTAAGGAATCAGAGCAAGGGATGGGGAATTTATTCCAGGTTTGCCACCCTGTTCCAAAAGGTGCTAAAGCAGCCAGGATCTGTTTCCATCATCGTTTAGCTGGCTGTAATGAAATGTGCCTGGACATTACTGCTCCTGTGATTTAAAGCAGGTTTGAGCTATCAGAACCATTCTTCTGCTTCCTCCTAGACTAAAAGCCACAGTTACAGTATTTAATGGTGCTGGTTTAAGGCCTGGAAGCCCAAGAATATAATTTTGAGTAAAATGAAGGTTGTCAGTTCTCGCTACTGTCTAACTGCAAGAAACAGGACCAAGTGCCAAATGCCAGCACATGCACCATAACCCAGACAGATGGTGACCATCACTCCTTATTTTAAACTTAATTTTAAAGGGTGTTTTCTCTGCCATTTATCGACATCTTTTCCATCTGAGGATACCAACCAGGCACTTCTTTGAGTAGTTAATGTGCTACTGAGAACATGGACTTGGCCGAAGCTCCAGCTAAAAGACAAAGTTTGTGGATGAAGATGAATAAATATTGGCAGGTCTGTTTTATCCTTTCTGTTTCACAAAAGAATGAGATTTCTCAAGATGTCCTCTGTTTTTAGAGTACAAAAGTTCTATCATTGAAACTCTGCACTGCTGAGCATCTCCCACTGTTTATTTGTACAGTATTTACTGTAAACAAGTCACATTCTTGGTTTTGAAATAATTATAAATTACATAGCAGAAGTAGCAGAGACTATCAAAGTATCGTTTAGTGGTAGGGAAAAGTGCAATGAACTAATATGATGATATTCTAGTTAACTTCTATCTACGTTTATTGAAAAAAATGCTATTAAAGACATATTTTCTACCAGTTGATTTAACAACTTCCTCCTTCTGGAACCTCACCTAAGATGTCCGTTCTATTTTCTTCATCTTTATAATGCCACAGAAACTTAGCCAAAGCACCTTTTAATCCCAGCCAGATCTGTGTTTTGTAGATCTGTGTAGCTGCAGAGTTAAGACAGAATCACAGAATCACGGAATCACAGAACATGCTGAGTTGGAAGGGACCCACAAGGATCGTCGAGTCCAACTCTTAGCCCTTTACAGGACCATCCCCAAGAATCACACCATGGGCCTGAGATGAAGTGTAGCATCCCACGACAACTGCTTAAAGTTATTAACTGCTCTGCTAAGTTAGTGATTCCATATTAAGAAGAAGGAAGCTGTGAGTTGAGATGTGAAGATGGTTCATTTTATCACCTCTGTCCTTTAAGTGTTCCCACTTAATGCATCTTATAAACCTACTTTTCTTGACTGTGCCTCCAGTTACACCTGACCTACAGCATTGCCCTGTGATGGGGGCTTTGTTACAGCACCTCCCATGTGCCAGCGCTGGCAGACATATTCAGCCCCACCAAACCCACTGACACAGCTCGAAACCCAAAGGTCAGAAATTGGCAATCCAGTTCCAAATTTTATGAGGAAAATTAGAGCAAATTATTGTCAAAATGAAAGTAAACAGTGGTCTTTTCTTGGATTGTAAAGCTGAGTGATGCTGTTGCCACACCTGAAGGACGGCGCCATCCAGAGGGATTTGAATGGGAGGGCCCAGGGGAATCTCATGAGATTTAACAAGACCGAGGGCTGGTGCTGCACCTGGATCAGGGCAACCCCGAGGATCAATCCAGGCTGGAGATGAGCAGATGGAGCAGCCCTGGGAGAAGGACTTGGGGGGCTGGTGGGGGACAGGCTGGACATGACCCAGCCCAGAACCCCCCATGCCCTGGGCTGATCCCACAGCGTGGGCAGCAGGGCAGGGGGGATTCTGCCCCTCTGCCCCTCAGGTGAGACCCCCCTGCAGAGCTGCCTCCAGCCCTGGGAACAGCACAGGGAGGACGTGGAGCTGCTGGACAGAGTCCAGAGGAGGCACCAAGATGATCAGAGGGATGGAGCAGCTCTGCTGGGAGGAAAGGCTGGGAGAGCTGGGATTGTTCAGCCTGGAGAAGGGAAGCTTTGGGGTGACCTGATTGTGGCCTTCCAGTGCCTGAAGGAGCTGACAGGAAAGATGGAGAGAGATGCAGGTGGAGCACCAGAACTTGTCCTTGTTAAACCTCATGAGATTCCCATGGGTCCCTTCTCGAGCTCATCCAGGTCCCATGGGGTGGTGTATGTGTGTGTGCTGGATTACACTGTACAGAGATCCTGTCATAACAGTGTGTTATATAATGTACACAATTACAGCTGTACCAACCTTCTACAGGATGTATTTTATACGTAGGCCTTTTTACAACCTATATTCATATCGTGTAGATATAAAACTATATGCACTATACCCTATAGCACAACATAGATTGCTATAAAGTTATAGCACAAAATATATAATCATACACTTACCCTTGTAGAAGTTACATAAATATTATGATAAAATAATTGCTATTAATTACTAGTACTAGCAATAGGTATCATAGGTAATGGAATACAGGAGCTTTACAATTCCTTGTAGGAGTTGCATCATGTGGTGGTACACCATTAAATGGAACTGAATCCCTAAGGAGCATTTGAGGGTTTTTTTCTTGAACAAAGTATCACAAGAGCAGTCCCTCTGCTTCACTTCATGTCCATATTTACCAGAATATTCTTTAGCTTAATGGCATGAACTACCTACTCTCTATTTTGCCCTTCAGATCCTTCATTGTGTAGCAGCTTTGTCCTTAGAAACCCCTCCAACAACCCCAGACTCTACTGCTCCCTGCATGCTTTAGAGCTCTATTTTCACTCACAATTAACTTTAACAACTTATCACTCATCCACACTGGGCTTAAAGTTTTATGTTTGGTTTTATGTAAAGTTATATTCACTCCCCCCGAGCCAACTCCAGCACCTCTTTAAAGTTTAGCCAATTTTCCTTCATAGGCCATTTTCTAATAAATGGTGAAGTCTACTTCACTTAATATGTTCTGCATTTTATCTGATTGGAAGCTTTTGAAGTTTAATTCACCTGTTTTTACATCAAATCTCCTACAATAGCTGAAAGGTGAAACAGCAACCTCCCTCTACCTTGAATAGGTTACACAGCTTCTTTCCAACACAGGAAATCTAAACATTGTCTTCCATATCTTTACCCATTGTTTGCAAGATCACAGACCTGCCACACTAAATAAAGGAAATAAGCATCAAATACTGAGAAGTTCTATGTAAATGCAGTGCAAACCAAGTAAAGATAGCAACCTCATTAAGTCACCATTCTGTATTCTTACAATCTAGCTCTAGGCAAATCATGTCCCATTAAAAAAAACAGCATTGCAACGTAATATTTGAATGCCCCAGAAATCTCCATTTAAATAGTGAATTACCCAGACAGGAATGCAGCACCCAGCAGTTAATTCTATTGTTTTATTTCCGTCAGTATATTTTCTACAAGGTTTAGGCAAAATTTGCTGAGCAGCAGTCCTGTCCTGGACCACAGCCCTTTGCTCCCTGCTCTGCTACAGGCAGAAGTCACAGACTCACAGAATCACTGAGGCTGGAAAAGCCCTCCCAGCCCATGGATCCACCCTGTGCCCCATCCCCACCTTGTCCCCAGCCCAGAGCACTCAGTGCTACGCCCAGTCCTGCTTTGCACACCTCCAGAGGTGGGGACTCCAACACCTCCCTGGGCAGCCCCTGCCAGTGCCTGAACACCCTTTCCACGGAGAAATTCCTCCTGAGGTCCAACCTGACCCTCCCCTGGCACAGCTGGAGGCCGTTCCCTCTCCTCCTGTCCCTTGTTCCCTGGGAGCAGAGCCCGACCCCCCCCCCCGGCTCCCCCCTCCTGTCAGGGGGTTGCAGAGCCAGAAGGTCCCCCCTGAGCCTCCTTT